>NW_006262201.1:13107806-13217806 GCF_000493195.1 Citrus x clementina | reverse complement strand
TTATTTACAGATAAATTGTTACTAACCTTAATTGAAAAATAAATTAGATTAATTCAGCATGAATAATATTGGCATGGCCAATAAGAACTTGGATCATTTTGTATTTGTCTTATCCAATGGGAACTTTTTCTTTTGCTTTATATTTTCATTTTCCTATGTTCACTATGCCATTGCAATGTTTTAGCTTTTGTTAGAAAATCCTTTCATTTGAAGTCCATCCATCTAAATTCAGGTTTTGCGAGAGACTTACCAGGTTTCGAAGTTGCTAGATAAAATAGGGGTAAATACCTTTCTATATCCCATTAGATATACCAAAACTCACTCTTGCCTTATTAGAATTAAGAATATAAAAAAGTGGAAGTAATTCTAAGTTTAGGGGCTTTTGTTAACAGCATTATTCATTATATATATAAGAGAATCTATTACGCCATGACTAAAGAATTTGGGAGACTTTACACACAAATGAAAGTGCGGTAACCAGAGGTTAGGCTTTAGCCTAGTACCTTTTTTTTTTTTTCTAACCCCTAATGTAAACTCTTTTGTTATGAAGTTATTTATTTTATATGATCTATCGCTTATATTAATATTGTTTGAAGGTTTTTATGTGAGATATGTCCCTAGATCACATCTATTGATATTGTTTCATGATGATTATCATCACATTGAGGTATTCAAGATCTTTCCTCTGCTTGAGCCCTTGCTTATGACATGTTCTATGATTGGTTTCTTATTATATCCCAGAATATGCAAATCTTGAAGCTTTTTTATAACTTAATTAAATATGGTGTTGCTTGTTTTTCTGTGATGTTGTCAGATTGGTGGCAGAAGTTTTGATAATTTATAAAGGTGAGGTCCAGTAAAAAGTTTTGAAAATTGTTGATGTCTCTCCTGAACAAGTCAGAAAACTTTTAATTTAAGCTATTTTGCTGGTATTCTGGTTGCTTTTATGTGAAATTTTCATTGTTGGCCTTTAGTTCGTTCGAAGTAGTCAGATCTAACATTTGACCGCAAGGTTCATTATATCAGCTTTTTTAACTCATTTTATTTTATTTTATTCTTTTCTATCTGTTATAATTCAAATGTCTATTGGTTATAATACAGTGGTGGCTTGGAGGGTTACTGTAACAACCCAAATTTATCCGAAGTTGAATTTATCTATTTATTTTATAACTACATATGTTTATTTTATTATTGTTGTTATCAATGTTAATAGTCCAAATGATTTAACTGATGATGTATAATACTAACTGAAGTATGCTACTTATACCACGTAGGATGAACAAATTCCTTTTAATGCTTTCTTTTGGAATAACTTGAAATAGTCCAAGTTGCATCTCATGTTCAAAATGAATGAATTATTATTGTTTTAATATGTAAGAACCTTAAGCCTAATATTTACCTTTTGAGTTAAATAAATGCATCATTCCAATTCCATAGGTTTGGCCAATTGAGTCTGGTATGAATCGTAAATTCTGAAGCCATGTTTGGATTAGAGTATAATTATTTTTATACTATGGTTATTTCGTTGGTCGAAACCTGAAAGTAGAATGGTTCTTAGCTTAGATATGAACTAAAATGGTTGTATTTGTTTGGAGAAAAAGATGGGGTTGTTATACTTTGTGGTAATTTTTTTCCCATATTTATAGTTGCCATGGGACATTACCTCTTAAGAAAAAAAGGTTTTGTGACTGGTAAAATACAGTAGTTCTACATGTTTTATAATTAGTACATGATGTGTTTTTCTTACTGCAGCCCCTTCTTTTGAACAAGCAGTTCAGTCTTACCGAATGTATATTCTCTCTTTTTATTATTTTTAATTGTGTCTACCGAATGTAAATTATTTTTTTTATTTTTAAAATACATGATATAAAAAATATATTCAAATTCGAAATACTGTAAAATATATTTTTCATTTTTATTTTTATTCTTAAAAAATACAAATTCAGAAATAATACCAAAGATGTCTTAAATTTTTGATTTTTTTTATTTTATTATGTTAGAAATTATATTTATTTCATTTGTTGCTGCAACAACATAAATATAAACTATGCTGATTAACTTGAATATTTCTTTTGCAGTCAAACAATGATAAAAACAAAATAATACATAAAAAATGAAGTGTTGTGGTTGAAAGCAAATAAAGGGAAATCTCACACATGGTACAACTGCAATTAAAAACAAAAGGGCAAAAAGCAAAACGCACTGTTTTTGACAAAATTCGGGGTGCGATTCGGGGTTTAATTCAGGGGAAATAGCTTTTCCCAAAACCTCAACGTTTATGATTATAATTATTTCGTTGTAAGAAATGTGATGGTGAAATCTTTTGTAACTAGTATTTTTCCATACACTTATTATTAGATGGATTAATGTTTGTTTGAGAGGATATTGTTTTGGGCAAAATCTTGACACAATATAAGTTTGTATTGTACTTCATGCTTGTTGATATTTAGTAGAGTTGCATTTTTTAAATAAGCAAAATTTTATCCTAAATCCCAAAGTGGCAATGAAAAAATTGTAATATCATTCAATTAACTTGAGAAAGAAAGGATATGATTTTCTGGTTTATATATGCCACAAAAGTGTATAATTTCAAAATGTATACCCTCTTGTTCATTTTTCCCTACCCAAGAAATTAGAAAAAGACGCAATCACAATCTAGCATAAATTAAGTATGGCTGGGTAAAAATAGATGAATAATGGACAGGTACAAATGGAGAATAAGTATAAAATCTTTGAAGAATAATTACAACTTATTTTTAATGAATTGTCATATTATTGGAATTACTCATTATGATGTCATATTTATAGAATTAAGTCAATTTTATGGCACAAACAATATAATTTTCTCAGAAAAACTAGGTTCAACTAAAACTTGATATGTTACTAATTTTTATTTTTTTTGGGATAGACCTCTTTACTAGTTTAAAATCAAATCATTGTAATATTTAATTTAATAAATATTACAGTACTTTTTTCTTACATTCACGACAAATTATGTAATCTCAATAGCTCCAACTAAAGATTGTAATCTCACGACAAATTATGTCATATTTATAGAATTAAGTCACTTTTATGATATAAACAATATAATTTTCTGAAAAAACTAGGTCCAACTAGAGATATGTTACTAATTTTTTTTTTTTGATAGACCTCATTACTAGTTTGAAATCAAATAATTGGCATCTTTAATTTAAACCTTACGGTCCCTTTTAATTATAAGTTTTTTGGAAAAGAAATTGCAATGTCGTACTCTTTATTTTTGATAAAGTTTCTCATTTTGTCCAGGTTTATAGGTTCTGAATGTTGAGGAGAATATTAGTTGATTACATGGACTTTAACTCTCACGTGCGTGATATTGGTACAAATCCTGACGGCTTTACATTGGTGATCACTTTTCATGAATATTTTTTTTGAGACATCTTACAATATTATATTTTGTGATTAAGCAATTGTGTATGTACGAAGCTATCTAAAATGTGTGAACGGAGTATCATTCTTCCAAGAAGTGCTTTATAGTATTCATAGTATCTAGGACTTTAAGCGAATTATTTTTAAAAAATTTTCTTACATTCAACAACTTCGACACCCAAATAAATAAAAAAGAGATTAAAATTTACTCACTCTAGCAGATCCTAAAAAATTTCAAAAGAAAATCTTAAAAAAAAAATAGTCAACAAGATATTAGAATCATTATAAAAATAAATAACCAAGAATAATACTAATTTCAAATAAAATATACAGAATGGTAGTAAACAAAGAACTATCGTTACTACTGCTCCCCAATAAAGATGATCCACCTTCCCACAAGATGTTACTGAAGAGGAAATTGTGAGCCACTTGGAGAATAAAGGAAAACTTGCAGTAAAACATTGACTATTTCCAGTCCACATTTTGCTTATACTCGGTAGGCAATTGCAAATTGGAAATTGTTTCTTATTAATTTTATGTGAAACAACAATTATAATTGCAATAACTAATAAATAACTAATACAAATCATGAAATGTAATAGGAGCAAAAAAAAGCAAGAAAGAAATAGTTAAAGAGAACCTACTTTTAACATGTTGCAGGCTTTTGAACTCTACTTTTTCTTCTTCAAATTCTTTTGACCATTAACTTTGTTCGTCATTTTGGTCGGTGGAAGATTATTCTTGTGCGAATCATGAAATTCTTCAGCCTTACATCTGATACTATCTCTCATTTTATTTGTATCTCCGTTGACAAGGTGGAGTGCAATGCGATATCTTTCTATTGTTGAGTTATACTAAATATAGTAAGAGAAAAAATAAAAAAGTGAGAAAAAGAGTCATCATTCATTGTAAAACTTTAAATCAATATGATATAAAATTAATGTCACATACATGTTTTATAGATAATAGATCACATTGCACCTCCATGAACTTGATCACAAACAAACCGCAGTTAGTTCCATTTGGTTGTATTGGGACATTATCTGGATATGAAATTTTAAAACTAAAAAAATCCCAACATGAATGAAATTTTCCCAAAAAGTCATCGAGGAAAACTTCGTCGAGTCCCTGTAACTGTGATAATGATGTTAATAGTCAGCATACATTTGCATTTATTGGTAATAATACAAGTGAAATGCAAGCTTCACTTGCAATTGCTCTAACAATTTCCTCTCGATGTGAATTCGAACTATTACTAGGTAAAGAGTCCCAAATTTCAACGGTTTGCGTTTTAACAATCAACACCGCTAGATACCAATGTGCATAGCCATCATTTATAAGAACATAGATATACATGACAAATGCATAATTTTTAATAATTACCATTAAATGTCTTAAACAATGCCATTATTTATTGTAATTTTGTATTTAATTTCTTACATTTTCACATACTGCAAGTTCTGACATGTATTTATCTCGAATATTATGATTTTTGACAAATTCTTCGATGCTTGATTTCTTTTTGCAGGCCATGTTTGCCACTATTTTTTGCTGCAAAACTCATAAAATAAATATAAAATTAGTATATTATCAACATATAGGGTCAACTATCAGTAAAAAAATTCATAGTATAAAATTTACAACTTACTGAAAATATGGTGGGCAAATACCAAATACGCATCTCTAGGCTCGTTTTTGCACGTTCTTTGTTTGTCAAGTAGTTGACGAAACAATCTATGACCTACGAATAGAGCCATTAAACAAGAAGACTTAAATACTTAGAAAGAAAATAAATAAATTGAATTATTAAACTAAATATAAGGAAGGTATGCTTACTGTGTCAATGATCCAAGTATTAGGAGCCAAAGAAAACATCTCTTGGCGAGAGACGAAAAAACTAATTCCATCAACAATATGCTCACTGTATTAAGAATCCAAAAATAGAATTAAAACTATAACAGTGTTAATGCAAAAATAATAACATATGGAAAATGGGTCATGCGAAAATCCAATTACTCCATAGGCAATTCTCCTTGAAATATATATTGCAGCAACTTCATATCTTCCTCTGAAAATGAATTTAGTAGAGTGATTGAATCATGAAAAAAATTTTGATTGCTTCGTCTTTTGGGAAACTAATTATAAGGGGGTTTTTGGTATGGACCATACTTTCGCTTTCGGGAGCGCATATCTTTAACCTCAAATACACTAAGTTGGTTTGATGATTCCTCTTCAATAGAACAATCATCATTCCGGCCATTATCCTACAAAAATTATGATTTATAACTTAATACTCATCTATGCACTATTATGTTTTACTTGTGCAAAAAAAAAAAAAAGATCACAGTTTATTGCTAAATACCTGCATAGCTACATTGTAGAAAATTTGCTTACGCTTTCCCTCATTTAGGTCTGACTCACCCGTCAAAATTCTCTCATCATGTTTCTCTACAACATTCTCCTCATCCAATAATTTCTTCTCAAGAATATCATCTCCATCTAGCCTTTCTTTGGCTCTCTTCATTAGTTCCGCAAAAGTTAAAATTTCATGGCTTGATTCATCGTTCTTTTGTTGCTTTCAGGAAGGAGAAGTAATTCCAACAGCAGTGCCATTATTCTCCTTTTGCTGCTCAACTTGCTTTTAGGTTAAGTTCTCTTTAAGGGTTTCCATTACTTGTTGCATTTGCTGCATCCAACTACCCATTAAATGCTTTAAACCATCAAGCTCTAATGTCATACGGCCAATATCTTTTCGAACAAGTGATAATTCCTTCTGATGTTGACAATTATGTATGCATTCTTCATTCTTCCAACTTGTTCCATCAAATGTTTCCTGGGCCGTGTTTTGTTAAGGATGGATTTCTAGCAAATTAACCTAATAAATACCACATACTATTAAATACATGTCATTTCAATATGACACGTTAATATTTAATTAATAAAAAGTAGATGCCATACCTTTGAGCTCCCATAACCACCATTTTTCTTAACAAAACTCAATAAGTTAGTTACATCTCGATTTGTCCATGTTGTTATTGGACTTAAAGATTTATCAATAAATTTTCGTGCAAATGATATAGAATCCATGTAAAAAAGCTGCAATATTAACAAAATGATCAAAACAAAGCACAAACAAAATAACACAATAAAACTGATGAAATCATTTTTAAAAAAATTATTACCTCCAAAAATAGTACACAACCATTAACAACTTTATGTTGTCTTGCCTTGAACTTTTGTATGCCCTCAACTAGCCCTTTAAAAGCCCACGTTGCCCAATTTTTTTTATTTATGGCACTGGTGTCTTTCAAAAAAACCAAGTAATACGGGGCTAAATTCAACCCCGATTTAGGAAAAATAATTGTAGCTATAACAAACAAAACAAAGTTTCTTTTAAGTCATCATTCACCTCCCTTTGATTCACCAATTTTGACTTTAAAGTTTTCGGCTTAATGTATCCATTGTCATCACAATATTCATTCCTCAATTTATCTATGTCATCAATACCAAGATCCATATCAATGTCGACTCCACCATCTTTTATTCCCATAATGTACTCAAAATCTTGAGGCGACAGATTGACACTCTTACCATGCAAAAAAATACATGAAGTAAATGGATCAAAATTTTGAACCAACCATGAACATAAATCTTGTTTCAGTCGACCACATTTTATGTGCAGAAGACTTTCGAATCCTAACTCCACAACAACTTTTTTTTTATTTTCTGACAATTTTGCTACCAGTTTTGCAAAACGATCTGGAGCACATCTAGTTTCCATGGCTTTTTGAGTTCCCTTCACAAAATCATCTTCTTTGTCTTTATTCCGTGCTATATCACTACCAACCATTCTAAATTTAGCCTTCTCTTCTTCACTCAAATTTTTGAAACATTTCCCTAATTTAATTCTATCCTAAAAAATTAAAAAAAATGACAATAAGTTATTGCTTGTAACACATCCCACATTTAATGGAAATTAATTATCGCACCTACACTCACCACTTTTTTTCCTTGGTCCCGTAATATTTTTTCTTCTTGCTTGCTCGAGTCAATTAAATATTTTGAAAAAAAAATATAATCAGTGCCCATTAACATTATTGTGCTTGGCTTTACTAAATATTCATAAATTTACCAAAAGTCAAACACATAATATTTAATGTAAGAAGACTTACAAATACTCAATGAAAGGTCGATGTCTTCTTAAAATTTCATTTTCCTAGCTCACATTATCATTCTCCTTGAAATCATTCTCGTTGCCCTCATCTACATTTTCAGCCATTTTCGAGTTTACAAGAACCTGTACATGAAGATTTAGCACAAAAAGAAATGTCAAATATCACAAGTTTTGGATCCTGTAAAACAACAAAAAATATAACCCAAAAACAGTAATAAATTTATCCAAAAACAGTAAAAAATTTAACTAAAAAATAGTAGTAAATTTTACCCAAATACAGTAGAACATTTAACCCAAATCCAGCAGCAAATGAAGCCCAAAACACCAAAAATTTACATGTAAACAGCAAAAAATTTAGCCCAAAAATAGTCATAAATTTATCCAAACAGCAACAAATTTACCCAAAAACAGCAAAACATTTAACACAAAAATAGCAATAAATTTATCCAGAAATAGTAAAAAATTTAACTGTAAAACAGCAGCTAATTTATCCAGAAACGGCAGAAATTTTAACATAAAAATAACAGCAAATGAGGGCCAAAACACCAAAAAAATTTAACCAAAAATGGCAGCCAATCATCCCAAATACAGCAGTAAATTTTTCCAAAAATAGCAGTATATTTACCTAGAAACAGCAAAATATTTAACCAAAAAACAACAGCAAATGAAGCCCAGAACACCAAAAAAACTTACCTGAAAACAGCAAAAAATATAACCAAAAACAACAGTAAATTTATCCAAAAATAGCAAACAATTTAACTAAAAAACAACAGCCAATTTACCCAGAAATAGCAAAAAATTTAACCTAAAAACAGCAGTAAATGAAACCCAAATACAGCAGAAAATTTATCCAAAAATAGCAGAAAATTTAACTAAAAAATAGTAGTATATTTACCTAGAAACAGCAAAATATTTAACCCAAAACCAGCAGCAAATGAAGCCCAAAACACCAAAAAAATTTACCTGGGAATAACAGTAAATTTATCAAAAAATAGCAGAAAAATAATCTTAAAAATAGCAGCCACCTTACCCAGAAACAGCAGAAAATTAAACCTAAAAATAGCAGCAAATGAAGCTTTATCAATAGGAAAGTCTAAAATATTTTCTTTCTGACGCTAAAGCAAGACATCTATAAAGTCCTTGTGATCTTCAACTTGAGAATTGTTACTCATTCTATTCTCATGTTCTTGAATGACTACCTCAAGAAAATCATCAACCTCCTTTGAAGTTTTCTTAAGCTTGGCATTCAAGCTATTGAAATAGCACAACCAACCTTGCCATGAAATATAATCTCCCACATGAAAAGTAGCCATCAACTCAATAAAGTCCTTAAACTGCTTCCTAAACTTACTACCAACTTCTCCTTGATCACTATATTTTTCTATTCTAACATCATGAAAAGAATAATGAATCCTTTTGTTACGTAAAAGTTGACTTTCTAAAACTTTCTTACGTAAAAGAACATTGTTCACTAAAATTATACTTTGACCCAAATTTTTTATAATTATACTATGACCTAAAATGTCATAAAACTTTTTAAATATGTCCAATTTCAGAATTTCCTAAGAATAGTTGACATTCTAAAACGTTTTGAAATTATGATATAGCCACAAAGATATTATTATTTCTCAAAAAGGTCTTTTTCAACATAATGCCCATATTTTTCAAAGTTCTCAAAACCTTTCACTTTAGTCCAAAATATTCATAAATTATAGTATGACCCAAAACATTTCAAATGTTTGTAAAAATGTCCAACTCCGAAATTTAATAATAATACTTATTAAAAACAAAGATTCCAAAACTTAGCATTTAAGTTCAAATTATTCAAATCCACAAAATGCTTTACTTTATAAAAATAAACCTTTTAGTTTATGAAAAATATTTAATTAAATTAATCTCTTGAGCTTCTCAAATGCTAAATCATGCATCAATTAAATCATACCGGCTTTACAAGAATTTATCGCACTAATTTGTCCATTGAGCTCTAAACTTTATTCTTGATTTTGCCGTTGTCCGTTGAGTGTCTTGAGCTTAATTTCACTTGATTCACTTGCATAAATATTATCCTTCAAAAAACTAGTAAAAATGTCAAATACAATATTTATTATTTTTACTTAAGACACATGTTTGTTATCATCAAAATTACATTATGTGGAGCCCTTTAGGCTAACACCTTACCTGTAAGGGAATGTCTTATGGAACGAGCTAGTGAAAAACCAATTATTCTAAAATAATAATAATAACAGTAGTAGTGGTGGTAGTATTAGTAGTAATAATAAATTTAGCTTAAAATATTAAATCATAAATCATGCATTAATATTTAATCTAAAGCATGCATTGATATTTAACGCAAAACTATGTACTTTAATTAATGATAAACATGTATTGATATTTAATGCAAAAGCATGCATTAAGATTAATGTTAAGCATACATTCAAATTAATCAAAGTGAAGAAATGAAGTCTATAAATAGCAAACTTCACCTTTCATTCAAGTATCCATCATTTTTAGTTAAGAAATCCAAGAGAAAGTTTAAAAGAAAGTTAAGAGCATTTTCCAGTTTCCAAAACTAATTTCCAAACACACTTTCATATTCATTTTCCATAATGTTCCTTTTTCTCACATTTGTCCTAATTACAACTACTAGACTGCAACAATCTTAGAAAATTAATATTGAGCTAATGGTTCTCCATTATTCGCTGGTATACTCTACTCCCACATCACTATTCACAGCAAGTGTTATTATTGTTTAAGTTTAAATCTATTAATCAATAAAACAACAATCATAGTCAAAGTTGTAATAGGAGTTTATTTATACAATGTCATTGCTTGAATACGCTCTTGGACCTTGTTATCCAAAACATATAATAGAATCAAATGAATTGTAGACCACCAAGCTTAAATTTACAATCAAGCATAATTTTATTTCAATCAAGAAATAACCTCTCCTTATGAGACATGGCTTGGTGAAATTCCCACCCCATACAAGAATAAAGCGAGAAATGAGTTTTGATTCCCAAGTAATCATTCCCAAATTTATGTGGGCCCTAGCTAATTCATTCTCTTACCCCCACCTAATGTTGTAAGTAAATGTTATAATGATTCTTATTCCAATAATCTCATTCCATTCTTAATTAGTTAACACATCATAAATTTATTAGTGAATAAGGGCCAAATTCTAAATGAGATGGAGAATAGAAGAAACCCTCTAACTCATACTTTTCTGCCATTACCATCCTTACCCACATATAAAATGAACACATGAAGTGAATATTTTACTCAATTTTGTTATATTGTCATTGATAGAATTAATTAATAAATTTTATATTAAAAATTGGGTGTGTGCATACTTGGTGCGTTTAAAATGGGTGCCAGTCATTTAACATTAAGGGTAGGAGTGGGCATTTCGATTTTCAATTTGATTTTTTTGGTTTTCGATTTGATTTGCAACACGTTCAGATTTAAGAATTCAACCCAAACAGGTTGGATAATTATTTCAATTTGGTTCTATTCGATTTCAAATTCGATTAGTTTGGTTCAAGTTCATAATTTGGTTTGGTTCGGTTACGAGTTGTTAATTTTGGGTTGTAATACGATTTGGGTTATAAAACATTTTAGGTTAAAGTAGCAAGAAGCTTAAGATAAAGTAGCAAGCCAACAATTGTGTTCTTCATATTCAAAAATGTTCGTTTAATGTTGTAGATTTGGGATGTTCAAATGGACTTGGATACATTTTTTACATTCTAAACTCCAAAATATCATACAAGTATACAACTCAATAGCCAATCCCATCAGAGCACGAACTCTAGAGACCTACAGTTTTCAATTTTCATAATTATATTCTGGGTATGCATGTTTTTGCCTGTACTCATAGCCAATCAACAAGAGCTATGCAATTTCACAAAACACGCGAGCAATTACAAGCAAAAAAGAAGCTGACAATGATTATGAAGAGCTGATAGGAAAAGTGAGGGCAAGCTGTAGTGGTGACTAGTGACAGGAAGCTGACTATAACCGTTAGTCATGAGTGATTTGAGAGAGAAGGATGAGGCTATGCAGTTGTGCTATCATAGAGACTTTGCCCGTAAGGCTGAAGATATAGGGCGTCGCGGCTTGTCGTAGTGGGCTGATGTGAAGTGGCATGCAAGAACATGCAAACCCAGAGGGTTTGATGATAGGGTTAGGTTGTGGGCTATATGTGTGGGTGGGGCTGTGGCTAAGGATGGCAAAAATCCAATTATGGATGGATATTAATACAAATCCATAATTATCCATATCCAGTATTTAATATTGGACATGGATATGGATTTTATTCATATAGATATGGAGATCCATAGATATTTTATTTTTATTATATAAAAATAATAATATAAAATAGTTAAAACTCCAATATCAAATTTGGCTATTAAACTGTTTATATTAGTAATTATATATATATATATAATAATAATAAAATGGTGGTCCGGTGGCCAGTGGCGGAGGTCTGGTGAAGTCCGGCAGAGGGGTCCGGCAACTTTCCGGCGAAGTCGACAGTGGTCCGGCGAGGTCCGGCGGTGGTCTGACGAATTTCCGGTGGAGGTCCATTTATAATATTAAATCAATAAAATAAAATAATAATTATTAATGGCATTAAATAAGTTAAAAAATTGAAGGGTAATTTTAGAAACTTTAGTTTTTAATATAATTTAAATTCTTCACTAGTTAACATAAGAGGAAATGAAATTTTATTGTGTTTTTTTTCATTTTAGTTTAACAATATATTTTTTTTAACTTTAAATGGATAAATTAATTGGATTTTAGATATCCATTAAATATTTATACCCATCTAATATCTAATTGAATATTTTTAAAAATATCAATTTCCATATCCAAGAAGATTTTTGATGGATATTATCCAATCTAATTGAATTGGATATATGACTATCCAATTTGGAAGGACCAATTTGCCATCCCTACCTGTGGCTGAGTTTCGTTAGGGTTCGTTTTGTTTTGCTCGATTGTCATTGGATGCATTTTTTTGGTCAAAATCAAGTAGTTTTAAATTTTAAATTCGAACCTAATCGATTTTGAAGATGTAAACCGTTTGGGTTTCAAGGCTAACGCAAACCGAACTAAAAATTGAATAAAAATTTGAGTTCGGTTCGGTTTGGTTTAGCCCGAACCGAACCCCCACCCATTCAAGGGGGTAACAAGTTACTATGAAAGTATAATGGGAAAATTAGTAATACCTCATTTCTTTAGGGGGCAAATGTAAAAACGGCAATCTTCATTTGGCTTTCAATTCTCTGCCGCTGCAACTTCCTTGGTCCCTTCACAAAAACAGTACAACTCACGAAAGCCGGCCTCTGCCAACTGCCTGATTTAAAGTGAGTTTATTTTTTTAAATTTCGCAGTTCACACTTTTTTTTTTTATTTGTAATCACTCTTATTTGATCTTCATTAGGTTGAAATTGGTTTAACTGTGATTTGTTTTGAATCTTTTAACTGACCTGCAATGTGTTTGTTTTATTGCCTGAATGAATTTTTTATTTTGTTTTAACTCTATATTTGTACCAGGTTTTTGAGCCAGTGTGGTTAGTGTATTGAGTTATTATATCTATTGAATTGGGTTTTGAGACGAGAAAAATGCCCGCTGAGTCTACATTGAGGCATAAGCTCAATAAAAGACTCAAAATTTCGAATGGAAAGTCCAAGAATGAGAATGGTGGGAATAAGAAGTTGTTAAATTCAAGAGTAAACGATGGAAAACTCGAAATTTCAATTGGGAAGTCGAATAAGAATTCAAAGGGAGAGAATATAAAGGCTCGTCATCGTGCCATGGATGGAAAGAGGAAGTTGAAGTCTAATGGGAAAGATAATATAGTTTTCAGAGGTCAAGGTAGTGATGAAGAGGTTTATGAGACAAGAAGACATGAAACCATGAATTCTGATAGGAAAAGGAAGAGAATCTATGCTGCTGGTGGTGATGCTATTGGGAGGGTATATGACAACCATGCAGGGGCACATGGCAAGAAGACTTTATCTAAGACGGGTTTTGAGGCGGTGGAAAATCTCGTACAATTTAGCTTTGCTGAGCAAGAAAGTGGTAGAAAATCTCGTACAATTTGGGATAAGGGATTGGCTAAGAAGGTAAGCAAAAGCAAACCTGATTCAAATAAGAAAGTGAATGCAAGTCAGATAAAGCTCCAAGGTATGTCTGGATCTTCCTTGAAAAAAACAGTTAGCGACAAGAAGAGTTTTGATGGAGATTCACAGGCCCAAGATGATCAGCCCAAGAAGAAGAAGAAGCGGGTGATCCGGATAGACCCATATGATACCTCAAATAAGCGACTAGATGATGGTTTAATTCCCGATGGTTAGTATGCCTGCATCTGATTCTGTCTCTCTATTGTATATATATTCCCATTTTCACTGTGAAACGATTTCTGTGTTTTAACAGTGTTATAATTTTTTTTTATTATCTCAATTTTGGATTGAATTTGAGAGTATGGACTTTGCTAACTACTGCAAACTTTTAAAAATCTTTGAAAATTAGTGTCAGTTTGTTAAGTTAAACACATTTAGAAAATCTTTGAAAATTAGTGTCAGTTTGTTAAGTTAAACACATTTAGTATTCTGATTATTCTGATTCGAGGATTTAAGTTTAAAAGTTATAATATGTTTTATTTCCTACCTTTTCATGAAACTGAATGGACACTGGAGCATTATGGATTAGGCAAGAAATCTGTGATCCTTTTGTTGATTTTCATTTGAAAAGCGAGTTGTTTATTGCGACCTGGCCTGTACAAGTTGAATTTCTTGGGATTTTTTTTTTTGGGGGGGGGGGTTAAACTCAAGTCCCTAGGAATGATGGTTTTGAGTCCCTATTTTGTCTTTGTGAGGGACAAATGCTTTAGCTAAGATATTGCATCAAGCACCTAATGCTCTAGCAATAAGCTTGGATTGAGTCTGAGTTTAAATGTTTGAAAATGGAAAATGTGAGGTTCGGAATCTTATAGTTCTCGGACTGCATGTTGCATGTGAATGAGTTGGGACATAGAGGATTTGTCTTTGTGCTCAGCTATGCAAGCAATGCCTGCATTGTTCTCCTCTGATTTATTTCTAAATTATCTGATTATTTTCTGAAGTTTCCCTTTTTTCGGAGTGGGGGAGTGGTGGGGAGGTGGTTATTTATGGGCATTAGAACACGGACCCAGTTATAGTAGCATGTTTCAGGCTTGAACTTCTCTACTTTGGATTGTGTTGATATATTTTGGAAACCAACCGCAGCCATTGCTCTACTGTGATTTGTTTTTGATCACATAGAGAATGTTCTTGATTGTTTGATAACAATTACATTATATTTCTCAGAAATCTTTTATTATGTATTTGGTTTTCTATTTGCAACAATATTCTTTGCTTATGTTTGTTTACAGTAAACTTTTCTTTCTTTTTCCACTTCTATTGCTTGCTTTCCAGAAAATGCTAAAGAGAAGAAAAAGGATATGGAGAAGAATGTTGAAATGTCAAAGAATGCACAATTCCGTGCGATACAACCCAGTCCCTCTATCCTTTCATTTGTGGAAGATAATGTAATTTTTATTAGTAATCTCTGAGGTTCTTAGGCTCACTTTGATATCTATTGCATACATTCCATTTACTGTACTATGATTCTGGATATTTTCCCTGACAGTTGTTGGGCCGAAGACGCCCGATAGAGCTGCGGAGGGCTGGCTATAACGTTGAGCTTTCTGCCCCATTAGATAATATCCCCTTCTCAACTAGCTCTGAAAGAGAGTGCATTGAAGAAAATGTAAGTTTGTATGATGAGCACCTTCAGTTTTTATTTGAATGTTTCTCATATTTACGGTGATTCCTTCATTATTATTTGTCATGTCAACATAAAAGCAAGCTTAAAGTTGCTTGTTAGTAGACTAGTGATTGGTTTTTCATTTTATCAATCTCGTTCTAACTAGTTTCTTATAGATATTTAGGAACAAATTGGAATTCTTTGCTGCTGCAAAGGTTTCATCATCGTTTCCAGCTCCTGATCTTCCAGAGATTGCATTTGCAGGTAGAATATTAAATATCCCTGCCTGATTTTAATTTTTATTTCTTTTTTTAAGATTAGGCCCCAAGTTCTGTTAGTTTTGAATCAAAATTTTGCAGTTTCAAACTTTTCTAATTTATTTTGGACCCATGTGGTAGATTTACAGATTCAATGATTAAGAATGACTGTACCAGAAATCACAATTATATGATTGAAACTGATGTAACTAAGATGTATTGAAAAAGCATAGTCCAGTGCGAGGATTTTTATACTTTGTGTGATGTTTGATTCAAGTTTATTGTTTGATGGATGAGCTTCACTCTTCTGAAAATTTTAATTGATCGATAACATGATTCAGATTACAAAGTACTGCATGCTTTAGATGTATATACCCTTTCTGAGAAATAAGGAGTGACAAATGCCTTTTCCCTCATTAGGAAGGTCGAATGTTGGGAAGTCATCTATGCTAAATGCACTAACACGACAATGGGGTGTAGTACGAACGTCAGATAAACCAGGTCTCACTCAGGTGCTTCATTTCTCACAGATAAAGCTTACAGTTTTTCAGAATTTCTATAATAAGAACACTTAACGGCTGAAATTTCTATACCACAACATTCTTCTGCAGACCATTAATTTCTTCAAGCTGGGAACAAAACTCTGCCTAGTTGATTTGCCTGGGTATGGTTTTGCTTATGCAAAAGAGGAGGTTAAGGATGCTTGGGAGGAGCTTGTGAGTATTTCTTACAGAAATTTTTGGTCATGTACCTGCTTTCTTATCTACATTTTTTACACTAATGTAATAATTTTATACTTCTGAGAAAGTTTATTAACAGAATTACTTGTTATCATTTAATGCTTGAATAAGATAGAACTTGCATGGTCATACCTTAAAAATAGGACCTATTTTTTGTTGCTGAACATTGAAGGGTGAGGACCAGGATAATTATTATTTTGGTAACCCCATGGAACTATCTCTATGTATCAAAATGGTTTTGCACAACCTCTTGCGGACCTATCTGTATGCACACACAAATGGGGAAGGATTAGATTGGATCTCATTGTCTTGATGGTAGCTTCGCTTCCCACTTTCATTTCTTCTAGGCAGCATCAAAGGGATTTTGTTAGATAATATATTTTCAGATAGATGTCTTTGTCTTTTTACTATTCTTTTAGACATACTTCAAATACTCAAATACATATTGAATTGATTTCGATGGCAAAAGGTTAGGATTCCTCATTTTGGACAACTTCTTGTGGACTGATCTCTGGGAGGCTGTATGCACACACAAATAGGGAAGGATTAAATTGGAACTTATTATTGAACTTATTATTATCTTGATGGTACCTTTGCTTCCCACTTTCATTTGTTCTAGGCAGCATCAAAAGGATTCTGTTAGACAATATATTTTCAGATAAATGTCTTTGTCTTTTTACTATTCTTTTAGGTGTACTTCAAATGCTCAAATACATATTGAATGGATGTGGTGGTTGGTATGTGCATGGGCTATTGAGTTAGAGATTTCGATGGCAAATGAGATACACTTGCTCTCTAATTTTGTTTTGCTGCCTGCAATCCTCTAATGAGTTGAATCAAAGATTCCAGTTGATGTTTTTCTCCAAAAACTGTTGAAAAACCTTACAGGTGAAGGAGTATGTTTCCACCAGAGTTAGTCTAAAACGAGTATGTCTTCTCATTGACACAAAATGGGGCGTGAAGCCAAGAGATCATGAACTTATTAGTCTGATGGAAAGGTATGGGTTGATATCCTGGAGATTGATACTTTTGAGCATTTGTAAATGGTGGGGTGTAAACTTTTTACATTCATGATGCTTCTTAAAACTGGATTGAAAAGCGGAATATGAAATTGATACTACTTTGATGGTGGTTGATAGTATAATTATGTGAAGTAGTCTTTTTTCAGCCTTATGTTTAATTCATGCAGCAAGGCTCTGCTACATCAGTGGTAGTGCATAATTCTTGTTGCAAAGAAATAATATAGAAGTATTGCACATGAGCATATTTATAATGTTCATTATCAACTTTGCAGATCTCAAACTAAATACCAGGTTGTATTAACCAAGACAGATACAGTGTTCCCAATTGATGTGGCACGCCGTGCAATGCAAATTGAAGAGGTGATATTTTACTTATGTGGTTGACAATTTTGTTCTAATAGGAGCATGCTTACCTTTGGGACTAACAGCTCTCTCTTTTTATCTCATTTTGCAGAGCCTGAAGGCAAATAATTCTCTAGTTCAACCTGTGGTATGAATGAAGAAGCTCGTTGTCAAATACTGTTTGGTAATATTCTCTAATGCTTATAATTCAAGGAAGCATCCTGAATGCTGTGTCTTTGATTAATCTTCAGATGATGGTAAGCTCCAAATCGGGAGCTGGTATTCGAAGTTTAAGAACAGTGCTTTCTAAGATAGCTCGGTTTGCCAAGGTCTAATTAAGGTGAATATCTCTTACCATGGAAGTCATGAATTGTGGATTTAATATTTTGGTGTAGTTATAACCGTGTAATAGGGGTGTCAAAAAAGCCCGCCCGGACCGGACCCGGCCCGGACCCGGCCAATCCGGTCCGGGCAAAACCCGGACCGCATGCATATAAAAACTGGATCCGGGTTTGAAATTCTCAAACCCGGACATTTCCGGTCCCGGGTCCGGGTTCAACACAAAAAACCCGGAACCCGGACCGGACCCGGTTTTTAAATAAATTTTAAAAAAATAAATATATTATATATAAATATATAATTATGAATTTATGATATATTGGATGTTATTTAAATTTATTGTGTAATTATTGTGTTGTTGAATTTAATTTATT
The DNA here is from genome assembly GCF_000493195.1 of Citrus x clementina. NCBI lineage: Eukaryota > Viridiplantae > Streptophyta > Magnoliopsida > Sapindales > Rutaceae > Citrus > Citrus x clementina. The sequence continues at coordinate 13,199,361 of NW_006262201.1, read as the reverse complement.
TATTTTATATATAGATTGAATGAGTTTAAGTTAGAAATTGGATAAATTTAGGTATTAAAAAGTAGATTGAAATAATTTTTATTTATCATTTGTGCAAAATTTGTATTGTTAATGTGTTATATATTTGTATTTGACTATTTTCTTTTTTAAAATTTGAAATTGAATGAGTTTATTTGATTATTTTCTTTTTTAAAATTTGTATTGTTAGAGAAATTTAAAAAAAAATTGAAGAAAAAAATTGAAAAAAAATTAAATTTATCACATGCGGGTTTAAAAAGCCCGGATCAAAACCCGGACCCGGAAGGTGCCGGGCTCAAGCCCGGACCGCACCCGGAAAAACCGGGTTTTAACCCGGGTCCGGGTTTGCATTTCTCTCATCCGGTCCGGTCCCGGGCAACACCAAAACCCGGACCGGACCCGGATTTTGCCAAGCCTACCGTGTAATGAGAGAGAGAGAGAGGAGGGGGTGGGGGGGGTTGGTTGGGTTTATCTAGAAGCGAAGACTTTTGCCCTGAACTAATAACCATTTCTTTGAATGTGCTTGGAATGACTTGAAACCAAGTGTATTATAATATTTATAATTACATGTGTTCAATTAAATTTAGGGAATTTGCTGGTTGTTTAGTAGCTTCATATGTATACTTTGCATGTTATCATTCACTAAACTATATTTGATTAATCAAACAACCGTTCTTCTCTGCAGATATAAGCAATTAAACATGGTAGATTGGAACTGCGGAGCAGAATGTCTATATTTATTTGAAACTCTTTAGGTGAAGTTTTGTGCAATTTGATGCTTAGTGTTGCAGAAGTGCTCGTGTTGATTGACATGATCTGTTAGCCTATTTTTCCCAGTCAAACATAGCAGGAAAGTATTGCTGGCTAATAAAAGCTTTTAAGCCGGTTCAAGGGCTGCAGTGAGTTTATAGAAACGTTGGATGATTTTGATGTGATCTTGACAGATGCCTATCGAGTCAGTGGGAAAAAATGCACAGATTGGTATTTGGAATATTTCATATTAGTTGAGCAGAGAGTGAGGAAATTGTCTTGATTTATGATGATACAATTACAGTTGTTTAGTTGGCTAAAGTTATTATTTCTGGAAACGCCTTGATACAGAAGTGATGGGAGGCTGATGGCTGCATATTTTTTCATTTCTGTGATTGTTAATTTGTAATGGGTAAATTTTGGATTTTTATCTTGTGAATTGATTAAAAGATAAGAGAAAAATGGGGGTGCTCATTAATAAAGAGAAAAATATTTCCCCTTACGAAGATAAACTTTTGTTGGTTTTAACAAAAATAATCAGTAAATTGAGGTTTTAAAAAATAAGTATAACAATTTGAAAAAAAAATAAATTCACGAAAATAGTATTTTAAAATTAACTTATTTATTAATACAAGTCATTTGTCAATACATGGCAATAATGTAATCCCCACTCCAACAAAAGTAAGATTACCAATGTAAAAGCCCACTCGAAGAAGCTAAGCATTGACAAATTAAACAAATATTTAGGGAAAAAAATGGCAAATTTCTTAAATTTTGTAAGTTTCAAAAATTTTTATCATCCAAGAACTTACCGAATTTTATTGAAAATATTGATTTCAGTGATTAATTGTGTGGACCTAGTCGTTCTATTTGTGGAATTGTGAGCGTGGGGTCTACATACAGCTAGCAGCCCATGAAAAAACCACTGTATGAATAAAATTAAAAATGAGTGCTTGGAGAATTGGAGGAACATAATTAGCATTTTTTTAGAATATAATTGGTGTATATTCCATCTCTTTGACTTTATAATTTATCTATTAAAAGATGCAATACCTAACTTATTTTTGGATTCACACTATTTTCAAGTTATTTAGACTTTAATATGGTGGTGTTTGGAACTATTTTTCAAACACTATTTTTTATTTTTTTTAAATAAAAAATACTAATAAAGACGGAGAACGACCATTGACACAAAAGAAAATTGTTTGTTGAGTTCTTGTTGCTTGAAAATGACACCCATGAAAAGATTCAAATTATATTTGAAATACTCTTCGTAAAGAAAAGCTCTATTTTTTTTTCTTGTAAGGACAAAGAAATGTTGAAACCAAAACATCTCACATTTGCTTCTAAACTTTATTTTTCTCAACTTTATGCCGACAGAATATCTTGCCCGGCCCGGTGTTACCTTATACGGAGTGGGTAAATTGGGTTTCAGATTGAGTTTTGGTTGGAATTACAACCCATTTGATTTGAAGAATTTAATCCAATCAAGTTTGAATTGAATTCTAAATCAAATCAAATCGAATTTAAGTTGGTTCTTTTATAAATTCAAGATTAATTTAGGTTGTTATCAAAGGGCCCGTAGTTCATTGGCCACACTCACGGATTCAAGTCCTAGCGCAGGGTTAGCACTGGAACTTGATTCTCCTGTATAATGGGGTTTAGTAGACTCCTCACATTGAAGTAGAATCGATCTCTCTCTAATATTAATAGTGAGAGTAAGACCTCCCTCCATCTTGAAGTGAGGGTTGACATTCGGACTGTACTGTAATATAATTATTTATAAGAGTCCCAACTAGTTTCTGATTATAAATATCAATAGCTCTCTGATTGTAATATATTAAAAAAAAAGTTTAATTTAGGTTATTAACCCTAACCCTACATATTTGTTCTCCCTCGAATCCTATCAAAAATCAAATTGAACTTAACTAATTAATATTTACAAGATTATATATTTAATAATTAACATAAAAAGTTAACTACAATCAATCAAAAAGATTAAGTAACACTTAAAATTGTGGCTCACAAAGATGACGGCGGGACAGGTACAACAGCATGAAGATGGTGGCGACTTCAAAGATGAATGGAGAGATCAGCCGCTCCGCCTCTGGGGCTTCAAGGGCGGGTAAAGGGGGTTGCAGTAGCTAAAGAAGACGATGGTAGAGGGAGTTGCAACAGTGGAAGAAGAATGGTCTGTTTAGAATTGAGATCAGACAGTTATAACTTAAATAATGAAGTGTTAGGTAAACATTAATAGTTGTAGTTTGGAAGGTATGTTAATATGATTTTTTAAGGAAAATAGAAAATCTATTATATTTTTAATAATTTTGTTAAAATTATTATTTAAAATTTATATTTATTATATATTATTAACTTTTATTTATAGTTATAATTTTTTTCTTGTAACTTAAAAGTTACAGTACTTAAATCTCAAATAAGACTGAAGAAGAAGTATTTTTTCTTTCAATTTTGTTTTGATACTTTGAGCGTGAGAGAGATGGGTTTGTGAAAATTATAAAGCGATCCGGATTGGGTTAAATCCTATCCGAATTTCAATCCAATCAGTTTTCAAAATTCAATCCAAACCGAAATTGAGTCGAATGCCCATTGTAGATTTTAAAACTTTTTCTCTTCTTATCAATCCCTCTCCTGCTCCACATTTCACTTTTTTAACTTTATTTAATCTTGTTTCTTCTTCTTCTTCTTCTCCTCTCTCTCTATGGATAGATTTTTGTATGTAATTTTAAACTTTTGAATTTTCAAAGATAATAAGAGGAGTTTATAGCAAATCAATTAATTAAATTCGATGACTATGCTAATTTGGTTTGATTTTGCTGCAGGTGTGAGTCTCTCAATAATAGTCAGTTTAATTTAGCCAATTTTAATCAATCAATTAATGTGATGGACAATTTTTATTTTTTATTTTGTATAATGGCTATGGATTGAACTTTTATCTCTCTCCATATTCACGCTAATCCTTTTCATGTCCCAACTTCAATCTCAAAGTTTCAATTATTAATGACGGGAAAAAAAAAAGCTTGAGTAATTGTTGAAACTATATTGAATTTGATTGAACAACTTTACTAAAACAACTTGCTCATCTCAAATTGTATTATTATTATTATTATTATTATGAAAAGCATGAAAAAAATGAGTTTTTGGCCAAATATGAAAAAAGTTTTAACTGACATTGAACAACTTTTTTAAATTTTGACCATTTAGAGAAACTTTTCTCTATTTGTTTCTATCTTTTAAGTTAAAAAAAACACGGAATCTCTTTTCATTTTAGCTCATAAAAATCAAATCAACAAAATTATTAGAGATCTTTACATGAATTATATCAATGTTAATTAATAATTTAATAAATTCATTATTAGTCTCCACATATTCTACCAAATGTACATGAAATCACTAGACAAGGTATAGTTATTTTGCCAATACTCTGCTCAATTTTGTTGTTATAATCAACAGGAAAATAAAAACAGAGAAAACAACAAACTAATCAATGTTTCCCAGTTCAGTTCTCTAATTTAATAACTTAGCAAATAAATAAGAACGGATGATTAACAAGGAATTCAAAGAGTAAAATAATAATTATGCTTTTTTTTACCCTTACTTTTTAAGAACTAATAGTTATTGCAAAGAAAAGTTTTGGGCTACATTGCAAGTGTGCAAAATAACTGGACCCATCCTCATATTCCGCTCTCACTCTTCCAATACCATCTAAAACATATTATTGTGATAAGTGATGGTACAATTACAAATTTTTGTATAAATTTATATTATATAAATTGATGTGACATTAATTTGTTGGTTGAATGAAAATATAAAATAATAAAAATAAATTATGTAGAACAAGAGATATTTAATTCAATCAATGAATTAATACCACATCAGTTTGTACAAAATAAATTTATACAAGAGTTTGTAACTATATTATTACTCTATTATTATTTGGTTTTATTCATAAGTCAACTATTCATTGACTTAAAAGGAGGTACACACTTGCCTCATTTTTTTAAGTCCGAGAGTTTTGAGTTTTTATATCCGGGAGTAAATTATTTTTTTTAGATTAGTAACTAAAATTTTGTGTTGGATTTCAACTATAAACCATCAAAGCAAGTCTAAACAAATTTGTGATATAGGAGTAATTTTTTCAACTCTAATATATTTAAATAGCTCCTAATAAACTTTTGTAGAATGTGAGTAATTTTTCCCCTTTTTTAATAAGCCGATATTCCTGAGTTTAAACAAAAATATATTTAGAATTGTAATGCCATAATATTTATTTTAAGATAGAGTTTTACAAAAAATAATACATTAAGGTATGTCCTAGCATATTTCTTATACACCACTTACGAAAATTTTTATGATATATTAGAGATACCAAAACTGTTATATAACAAATAAATAATATTATAACTTATTTATTTATTTTTAAAAAACATTATATAAATAATAGTTATATTAAATTTAATTATATTATCCTACACTATAATTCCGTCTTACTGCCAATGTCATCCTTCAAAAACAGTAATTTCTTAAAATGAAAACACCGGAAATACCCTTGAGATTGGTTGGTTAGGTCAAATGCAATTATTGAATGATTTCACCAAATCCCATTATCGATGACAATTAATAAAAAGAACGTGTGCTCGTTAGCAAATTAGCGATTAGTAAACGGATTTGACAAAAGCGAAAGCTTCATTCAACTCCACTTTCTTTATTTCTTCACCATTTCCTCTTTCATTCATTCAATTGAATTGAAAAAACAAAATATCTTTGAATTGAATGAAAGAGAAAGAGAAATGTGCCCGCTAAGGCTGATCCTCATTTTCCTTTCCGCCACTCTTGCCGGTTTTTTCGTCATCAGAAACCTCAAATCTCCACAGCAACAGCTTTCCGACGATGTTCTCCTGGACGCCGACGACAGCACCGACACCACCAAAAATCAATCCCCCTGCTCCAAGGTTTCTGATATTTTCTGGGATTTCGTTTATTTATTTGGTTTTTTGTTTCTGGGTTGTTGACGAATGATTGTAATGTTGACACGTGGCAGGTTCGTTTAGCTTTGGAATCGGGATTTTGGACATTTGTTGACATGGCCAGTGGTAAATATTTGTGGAGGCATTTGGGTTCCTCCTCAAAGCGTTCTCTTTGATCTGGGTTTGGTTTTGTTGTTGTTGTTCTTGTTGTTGTAAAGAATAATAAATGATATTTGTATCACTGAATTTGCCACGTACAATTTCTTGTTTTCCGATCTGGGGGTTCTCGAAATGCGGGTGCCCTTAGCAACAATTGCAAGTTTCATTGAAGGAAGATGTAAAAGTGAATGAATTGATGGTGTTATTGTTTGTGTGGTTTGCTATTTATATGTCTATTTATGCGCTGAATCTCATATAAATTAAAATGATTACATTTAATTATTTATAGCACCTAACATCTTGCTTGCTAGCACATAATTTTTATCTATGATTTTAACACCCATGTATGAGACATAATCACATAACTAGGTCACTCATAGAAGTGTTTCTCATATAATCACCAAAGTTACTTGCGGTAACTTTGGTATAAGTGTTTTTACTCACAACTTGCTTAACACTCCTGTACTTGATCGCTAGGTTATCTCCCTTCTAGTGTGGGTATATCACTGCCTGTTCATGCTTATTTACAGTAGTTGATGTCGGTTTGATAATTGGCTTTGCTGGCTAATGGATATTAATATTATTACCAATGAACTGAGTTGATGTGAGTAGCTTCTAGTTTTGAGTGGTTTGTGGAGAAGATGTATTAGTTAGGAAATCTAGCGATAAGTTGAAAAAAAAAATTGAGAGAGAGGAGGTGGTGCTATTTATCTTAACATTATATTCTCTGTTTTAAAATTAAAAATCTATCAGCTGCACTGGTGTTTACTGAAAGTTCTATCCACATGTTTTACTGAGTTGTCTGGTTTCCTTAGATTCATCAATGATCACTGTACTCCCCTGTTAGTAATTTCCATGCCCAGATTGTCCATTTTCTAGGTTATCAAGTTGATGAATGGAATAGCATTGCAATTATTGAGTTTCTCATTCTTAATCGGTTAATCCAGTCTGTTAGCAGGGAATACCTGTGCTCCTGGTTGCTGTGTGCTGCTAAGAGTAAAAACATGGATGGGACAGCAACTGGGTAGGTTCACTTGTTTAAGAATTTGCCGGGCGTCTCTAGAGTCCACATTGTGATTGCATAGGGTAGTATACTTCTTTTGAGCATCAGTTTAGAATTTGATAGACGAAGTAATATGAGAGTGAAAAATTTTTGTGACATTTTTCAACAACAGGTCATCATTTTTATGTTCTATGTCATTGCGAAGCATCAATATCAAAATCAAAAGTGCCCCTTAAGAATTAATTCATGATTCTAGGTATTTTAGTGAATGCTTCATCTGGATATGGTGATAGTATATTGAAAGCTTCAATAATTTCTTGCCTACCTATCATTCTGTTGCTCTAGTGATGAGTTTGAGGTGGGATTTGCTTATACCTAATTTATCACTAGATTAGGATTTCTCACGACCTTGAGTTTTTCTTGAGTAAATTCACGTAGGAATTTCTTAAGATTTTCTATGTAGATGTCATTGAATGCCATGTGTTTTTTGGTTGCTGATATGTTTTTTAGCCTGCTCGGAAGTTGGTATACATGAGCAAATTTTTTGTTATTCATGGCTCATACCATGAATTGCTTTGAGATAGTTTGCAAAATAAAAGCAAAAAATATTTTTGTTAGCATCATTTCTGAAGCTAGCTGATAGAAATATAGACAAAACATGAACAAGAATGAGAAAAGGTGGAACTTAAATTATGAATGACACTTTTTTCCTTCCTAATTTATTTTTGGTGTTTGAGTTCCTTAAAATTTTTAATAATAATAATGATATAGGTACAAACAGTTTTGGACAAACAAATGTGTATAAACTGATGTGATAAGAAGAGATTTGATAAAAAATAATAACAGCTATTTTTTTCAGTTATGCGGATCCCATAATAATTTTATGCAACAATATCTCATTTCATCAATGGAGTTAGATTTTGTTAACGGTATTTTAGACTGCATTGGCCTGCTACAAGTCCATGCATGAACTCGATTCGCATTTTAACATTGAGAAGAAATGAGATTAAATGTTTATTAGAGATTTAAATGTCATAAAGAAATAATTCTTATGAGGGATGAAAGTTTCATTCATCTAGTAGGTATGAACAAGTAATAGGACAGAAAATATCAATCTAGGAGTTTTGCGACATTAAATAATCTACTTATAATGTTGTGCTCAAGATCAAGTGTACAAGAGAAATGACGGCATCCACTTGCAAGTTAATGAAGCTGCAGATGTATTTTATGAAAAAGTTTAACGTATCAACAACAGCAGCGGCAACATTAGCATGTTTTCAAATGAAGGAAAATGAACTGTAACTGAAGATGACACCAAGGTGGGTAGAATTAAAGGGTAATGTTAATTTGTATATACTATATAGGCTATCTCTCCGGGATTCAAACTTGAACAAGCTCCTATAGTGGCGTTTTGAACAAGATGATACTCTTACAAACAAACCACTACCAGTCTTTTTACATAGTTATTAGTTGACCAAATGTGATAAAATTTGTTGTTTAAATATTCTTACAATGAGGTATAAATATTTTTGTACTTAGAAATTAGTGCGACTTGAAAAAATTTGCTAAAAGGTAATAAGAATTATTACTTTTAATTATGTAGACCCATGATAATTTTATACAACTAATCTTCACATCACGTTAGTTTGTACACACTTATTTATATAAGGTAGTTTTAACTCTATTATTACTCTTTTTACAATAGAGTAAACTTTAATTTGCCCCTAAAAGTATCAAGACTTTAATTTATTCTCACTTGTCGTTAAAAAGATTAAAATAAAAAAAAAGACATTAATAAACCCTGCATTTTACATATAAAAAAAATAAATTGAAGGATTCACACTTTTAGAAAATAAATTAAAAATTGTCGTTCTATTTAGAATTGAAGTTTATCCATTACAATATTAATATATGAGCGACAGCATTTTTTGAACTTTCAATCATATATGGTTTACAAACCCCTTTTATATTGTTACATGAAAGTTTGTACCTCTCTGTTAGAAAAGGAAATTACATTTGAAACTTGAAATGACTGAATAAAAGGCAAAGTTTCAACGGTCGAATTACACTCAAGCGAGACAGAGAGCATCAAAATAGATGCTACTGAGAGAGATGCCGAAGAGAAAGGGAAGCAAAGCAGTTCATGACTCAGAAACCCTAATTTCAAAGTCAAAAACTCTAGATCCAGTAAAAGATGATTTTGAAGAAGAAGAAGAAGAACAGAAAGCCAAAGATCAACGGAAAGGGTTCTTCGCTTGTTATCTTTTAACCTCCTTATGCCCCCGTTTCAAAGGCCACACCTATATCGGGTGAGCTTTCAATTCTCTCTCTGTCTCTTCAATTTCAAATTTTTATCATCTGGGTTACTTTGTTGATCACTAATTAGAGCTCTGATCATATATTTTTCTATCACTTTTTTATCTCAAGATTAATGGTTTCTTTTCTTTTTTTTTCGGTACGTATTTTAATAATATATTTGCATCTCTGATTTGATTCTTGAAATTTCTGCTATGGTGCAAGATTTTATCCGATCTTAATTAATAAGGGTTCGTGAAAGACTAGAGCAAATTAACTGCTTTTATTGATTGTGTCTGATACATATGCTGTTGATAATTCATAGCTAAAGCTAATTTTAGGAATTGGGATGCTTATCTAATGCTAGTATTGGATCACTGCAGATTCACTGTGAACCCGCGTCGTAGAATTAGGCAGCATAATGGTGAAATAAGGTGTGGGGCAGTGAGGACGAAGAAAAGGCGCCCTTGGGAAATGGTTTTATGCATTTATGGTTTCCCAACAAATGTTTCAGCTCTTCAGGTTCGACAAAATCTTTGACCTTATTGCCATCTTTACCATCAAGTTGCGTTTGCGCTTCTTGAAATCACTTCTTCTTAGATGATTCGTTATTTAACTTAATGGCTTGTCTCGTGTCATGTTATTTTACTTTAACATAACTGGGTGAATGATATGCAAGGTTTATATAAGTTAGTTTGTTTACGTGGGCAATTGAGTCATTCGAATGAGAAATATTGCCTTGACATGAATGCTAATGCTTTCTCTCAGCTATTCACTGTTATATCTAATGAATGACAATCTGTAATCATACTGAATACACTATTTTTATCCCTTTATCTGGTGTTGAATGTTTCCTGCAGTTCTTGTGCACATAAGTACAGAGAACAAGGCATGCACGTGCTTGTAAATTGTCATACCTCTATCATATAAGGCTTTCTTTGGCATTCTATTGGTGAACCCCTGATCCATGTCAAAGAAATTATATAGGTGGTGCATAATGGAAATTCTGATGAATTGTGTTTTGTGCAATAACTTCTGTTTCGTCAGGTGGTTGTTTATATATTTGATTTTTTATGTAAGTGACGGTCTTTTGATTGCAAAAGAAGGGTGCCGTTTTGCTGTTATTGAAACTTTCATTTGCTTTAGTATATGCAATCAATACAATGTTCTGAACCTCTTAAAAGTTATCCATCAATTATAATTAGAAGTTCATTGCTCGTTTATGGGGAGAAAGTTCTTTCTTATTTTAACATGAAGTATTAGATTAGATGAGAGTTCTGCTGAATAATGCTGACATACTGAAGTGGGTTAATTTTGATTTACACCTGCAGTTTGAGTGGGCTTGGCAGCATCCAATGGAATCACTGGCTGTAAGGCGGGCAGCTGCTACATTTAAATCCTTCTCTGGAGTTGCCAATAAAATCAAACTCGCATACACGATGCTCAACCTCCCTAACTGGGAGAGGTACGCTTTGGTTAACTTGGTTTTATTTAACCAATGGTCGGTCCGTCAAATATGTAATGTGCGTCTTCTGTCATCAGCTTGAACATCACGGTGAACTATTTTTCAACAAAATACTCGAAACATTCTTCTAGTTGCCCAAACCTGCCAGAGCACATGAAGGTCCAAGTACGTTCCATGGATGAACTTCCCTGCTATACTGAAAGAGATGAGCGTTTGTTAGGGGATGAAGACAGCCTGGGTGATGAGGAGTACGATGAAGCTAGTGAAAACAGTGGAAGTTTAGAGGAAACACGCGGAGATGTGACAATTAATTTTTCATCAGATTATTCTTTTAGCATTTATGAGGATGCCTATGAGCAATGTGGTCAATTTAAACAATATGGAAATGAGCAGCCAAGAGACTCGTCATGTCTAGAAGTAAACTGCCAAGAGCCATTTGGTTTGCTCAGCTCACTGGAGACAACTTCTGTCATTTCCAGCACTTCTGCAGAAGATACTAATGAATTGGGTCGCCAAAGGAGTGAACAATGCGCTACTGCTGTAAATGATGAAGAAAATCAACAATTCGCACAGAGACAATCTATAACCATTGAAGTTGCTAATAAGGATCAACTACAAGTCCAGAGCTCTACTGGCTTACCGAATGTTGAGGTCATCGATTTGTTGACTCCATCTCCTAACTGCAGAGAAATGTCATACAGCAAGAAGAGAAGGGTTAGCAGTCTATGCCCTGTCATCATTGACTTGACTTAAGCTTCCATGTTTTGTCCAATAATAGCAGTGTTGGACACACTGCCATAAAATACAAGAAAAAATAATAAGGCGGAAAATATTTTATTTGTTTTTTAGAAAGTGTTTGTCTCATCAAAATGCTCATGTGTACCAGAAAAATATTTCTCCTGCATGTTGCTTAATGCAATATATTGATTATAAATAATATTGTGTTTACTTATCGGATTGGAGTGAGAATCTTGAGAAGTGGAACCCTCGAATTGGGAGTGTGCAGTGGAAGTATAGTGTTTACTTACACTAGAATGACTATGAATTGCCAATGAGAAAATTAATTATGTGTTTACTTTATCTTAAATTAGGAGTGAATTGTTTTAAAGTATAAGGTTACCCTTATTTAAGTAATATGTAACTTTTTAATTGTAAAATGAATAAGAAAATATATTCGTATAATATCCTATTTATTTTATTATTAATTTTAATTGTATAAAATAATAATAATTATTAAAAAATTTAATGATGTAAATTAAAAAATTTTATTACTTTCATTTTAATTATTTAAATTATAAAAAAAAAATTTTTGCCCAAATTATATATGATAAGATTGTAATTTCTGAAATTTGTTTTGTTAAATGTATTTTCAAAATTGAGGAAGGAGTAGAAATGAGACTCACACCTCTCTCCATGGGAATGAGAATCTAACTCCTTACTCAAAAAATGAGTATGGCCCATAAAGTGAAATTTTTACTTTGTGCACCCTAAAGGAAAGTAAACAAATGATTCAGATGACTCCCCACTCTAGAATACATAGCATAAGATTCTAACAAGCGTTAAGTTCATATCAGAATTTTGATACTGATGCAGACGTCCAGTCCAGACATCGGTGGATCATTTTTAGGGTTAATTTTGTCCTGCCCCGAAATGTTTCAACATTTTTCGCCACGCACCCATGTGTTTCGATAATGCTCACTCCACACCCAATTTCATTAATTTGACCGTTATATTTAACGGAGTTATTTGAAATTTAAGTAAATATCCAAAATACCCCTTATCTTGAATTAGAGAAAAATAAAATGAGATAAAATGTTAATTTAATAATTAATGTTTACATTAAAAAATTTTATTTAAAGGTAATTAATAATAATTCCATCAATTAAATTATCAAATAAATTTAATTTATCATCATCAAATAATATTTAGTATATAAATTTCTAAATTTGCCCTTTGACCATTAGAATAAACGGTCAAAATAACGGATTTGGGCGTGGAGTGAGTATTGTTGAAACATTTGGGGACTCGGTGAAAAATGTTGAAATATTTGGGGGCAGGACAAAATTAACCCATCATTTTTAATCGTCAGCTAGAAAGGTCTGACTGTACTCAGATTCCCAGTAATAAAATCTGAGTTAACTACAAGCACTAATGGCAGCCAAACAAAATTCACAGACAGGACTCTACAATCCATTAGAAAATAGAAGACATTTGGCAATATTATTAGCCTCACAATGATGGGGACCAAATGCCATGATAAATCACACGACTTTCACACTGCTGTCTAGCTTTTTGTCTGAAGGCAAAATGATACCATGAGGGTCCCAATCAATTCCCTGTCCTCTTTGCGGATCAAAAGAATCTTCTGCTAGATGTCTGGTTACTGTTAGATACGCGCTGTGTGGTCTCCAGGGATTTGTTATTTTTCTGAATCAGGCCTCGCGCATATTATCGGTAATCATCAACCAAAGATACCAAGCTGAATTGCATGTACATCACTTGGAGAAATTTAGAACAAAATTAAGGAGATCAGATGCAGGCAAATACAGATTCATCCTAACAGTGCAGACGAGCATTAATCATTCTGGACTGTAGACTAGTAAGACCATAAAATGTCAGTATGATGAACCACATATCAATCTAGGCGTGCGCACACAGTACCCTAAAGATTGCATCCAAGCCGATTACAATTACCTTACCAAAGATTTTTCAGCTGGCCAAATGTATGCACAGATGTTTTATGCAGAAAATTAGAATTCCTGTGGTAGAAGACAGGAAACATTTGACATCTTCAGAGATCGTGCAGGAACTTTGGGCTTGTCGGGAAACTCCGTAGTAAGAATTACTGTTATGCATGGTAAACAAGAAGACAATATAATAGAAAAATTAAACATTCACCGACAATCATTGCATGATATGTGGCAACACCAAGCTACCAACAGTAGAAACACACACCGAATTAGATGGATACCACTATGGGCAAGTAAAATGGCAGTGTATGACAGATGAAATTCATAAAATTCAAATTGTATGTGTAAAACAAGTGAGCCATTAATCAATCACACTATACCAAAACACAGTATACTTGTTAACATGGGGATACAATTACAACAGTCAGAAGGGAAAGGAGGGTTTTCGGCGTCCGGGGGGGGGGGGGGGGGGGGGGGGGGTGGTTGCTGTTACAAACAAGAAACAGCAAGAAATTTGCAACTGCAGGTATTGCTGTTATTATTGCTGCTGCTGCTGTTCTTGTGCTTCTTGATGATGCCACAATTCTTGTGGCTGTGGCCGCTGATCCTGTTGTTGCTGCAGCTCTAGTTGCTGTTGTAATGGCTGCTGCTGCTCACCTTGCCATACCCAAACAATATCTTGAAGAGCAGGCCGGATATCGTCTTTTAACAACTTCTTATATTCCAACGTATCTCCATTTGATTTCTTCATCTCGACCAGATGAAAATTTGGAGTAATTTGAAAGATCTCTGCATCCATGGACACGATTCCTTTTCTACCTTCCTTCAATCCTTCAAATTTCAATAAACCTCCATCCTTCTTCATCATCTTCAACCTCAAAGATTTAGCAATTTCTTCAAGCTTAGAGATGATAACTGAGGCAGGCCGTTTGGAAGTAAATCTTGCTTCTCTAATTAAAGGATTTTCATCAAAAAATCCAGACAGGTCAAATCCAGCTGAAAGGGAGATGATATCAAAAGCATTCAAGTTTGGGAGTTGACCTAACTCTTGCTTGATCTCAGCAGCAATGCTGCTACTCCCCTGAGGAGCAGAGGCCCCTGCATCCTGAGAAGCCGCATCCTTGCTTTCAGTTACCTTTTGTTTCTGTTTCTGGTTCATTCCTTTTCTGAACCAAGAACTCTCCCTAATCTTAGCCATGGAAATCCTTGTACTGGGGTTTGGATCCAATATTTTGCAGAGCAACTTCCGTACTTCAGGAGGAAACCAGTTGGGGCATTTGAATTCAGCCTTGCCAATTTTCCTATACATCTCTATCAAATTCGAATCATGAAATGGTAGATAACCAGCCAACAGAACAAACAAAACCACTCCGCAAGACCAAATATCAACTTTTTCACCATCATACCCTTTCCTGTTAATCACTTCAGGAGCAACATACGCTGGAGTACCACAAGTAGTGTGAAGTAACCCATCTTGATGCTTGCACTGAGCAAGAGCACTCAATCCAAAATCAGATATCTTCAAATTCTCATTCTCATCCAACAACAAATTCTCTGGCTTTATATCCCGATGATAAACACCCCTGCTATGACAGAAATCAACCGCATTAATCAACTGCTGAAAATACCTCCGCGCAGCATCCTCCTTCAGTTTCCCTTTAGCCACCTTGTTAAAAAGCTCGCCACCCTTAGCATACTCCATAACAAAAAAAATCTTACTCTTTGTGGCCATCACCTCATATAGCTGAACAATGTTAGGATGTCTAACGATTCTCATCACCGATATCTCTCTCTTGACCTGATCAGCGAGTCCAACCCTCATAATCTTATCTTTATCAATCACTTTAACAGCCACGCTTTGATTAGTCCTAATACTCCTCGCATAATAAACCTTAGCAAAAGCCCCTTGCCCTAATAATCTCCCTACTTCGTATTTCTCCGTTAACACACTCGGCTTATTATGATCCATCCCAAACATATATAAACCCTAAGAAACTATAAAGTGTATACAAACAAATAATATACAACAAATCACACTCTTCAAAAACTCAACCGTCTTCTTCACATAGAATATTAATATTAATGTTATGCACTCTACAGTTACCAACACTACTTCCACCACCAGCAGTCAATCTTTTGTCAAAAAATAATAATATTTTACCGCCAATTTCATCCAGATTAAACAAATGAAATATTACGGAAGCTGCGGCTTCAGCTACCGATCTCTCTTCGATTAAAGCACACATCTTCCAGCATTCCTGGTCAAATCCAAAAACGCTGGAAAGACGGTGAGTTTTCAATTAAGGTCGATACTGTAATTTACGACCAAAAAAAATTATATTAATATGATTGCACCAGAAAAAATAATAAACAAATGAAATCAGAGATAAATTTGATACAAGAAATTACCTTAATTCAAATAGAAATTAGCAGACCTGAAGAGCTGTATTAATTTGATTTGATTTGATTTAATTTAATTAATTTTTGATGGATGGATGGAAATGGTAAAATTTTCAATCCAAGTTGGGTTTGGCTACTTCTCATTTATGTAGTACTAGGTGGACGATGACGGGTAGGCAATGATCTCCTGCGGGGGGTTGTATGATAAGGATGATGAGATCTTTTTCTAGGATTGGGGGAATATTTGAATCGAAGGGAGGCGACAGTTTTGGTCGCTTTTGTTGTGTGACTTTTCAGTCGGTTTAATTTTTAACTTGTTGCGCCAAATTGTTTTTGAATTTATAAATAGTGAATGTGGGTCCCGTTGGATGATGTATAGGGATGGCAATTGTACCCGCAAACCCGTCCAAACCCACCCGCCAAAACCCGCCCGTTGCAGGTAATTTTACCCGTTGCGGGCAGGTTTAGTATTATAAATTAAAACCCGCACATGGATGCGGGTGGGTTTGGTATTAACCTTATATCCGGTGGATACCCGCATGGATATCCACCAAACCCGCAATATTTTTTTCAAATATTTTTAATTTAATTTTAATCTAAAAATGTATAAAGAAAATAATGTCATTAATTAAATTACCAAATAGCCAAAGGCTCAAAGTTGTGTATGTGTGTATGTGGCCTATATCCTATTCTAAAGTCATAATCTAAAGAAAACTAAAGACATTTTCCTTCGAATTAGTATTTGAAAATATTAATCTTAATTATTATTATAGGCATTGTGTTGGATGGGTGCTTATGGTGGTGAATGAAATGAATATCTTCTCTTGGAGCTTGATTTAAATGATAATATGAAATGTAATTATTATTTTTAGATACTAGTTTGTGTTTTTTAAATGGATTTGTGTAATTTATACTTAAATTTGAGAATTTGTGTTGAATTAATGTGGAAATTTTAATTTTTCATTTACATTATTTAAATATAAAATTGAGTATGTTATATGGAATTTGAGGTTATTATTATAAATTTATATATTAAACATTTGTGATTTTAAATACAGAAACCCGCAAAAAATCCGTTGGATACCATTGCGGGTTTGGTAATTGTTAAAACCCGCTGCGGGTGGGTTTTTGTAAAAAAATTAAAACCCGCTGCGGGTTGCGGGTGGGTTTGGTAATTTAAATTTTGTGCGGGTTTGGGTTTGGTAATGGCAAACCCGCTGCGGGCGGTGCCCATTGCCATCCCTAATGATGTATGGATGTGAGAAGAACGAAGGACTTGCTTCTCGGTGGTGCATCGTGTTAATCACAATGATAAAGCTTAATGGAAAAGGGTGGTTGAAGGAGCGGGCGGCCGATTAATTAATGCAAAACTGTTAATTACTAAGTAGTGTCTAGTTTATTGTATGAATAAGATGAAATTAATTAGTAATTAACATTTTTTTGAGTGATATATATATATATATTACATGAGATTATGATTCAAGACTACAACTCATATTATATGAGACTGTAACTGATATTTACAAACTAATAATTGAGGAATGTATACTCCACTTATATTTCGTAAAACAGAAAATTAGCCTCCACTCAAATTTGAAAGAGGAATTAAGTCTCCATATTACTATATTGGAGACTAAAACTTAAGCTCTCACAATGTGTGAGAGCTTAAGTTCTAACTATTCGGTCTTAAGTGATGATATTCAAACTTCTCAATTTATTCTAATGGTCCCTACTTTTAATGTGTGAGAGCTTAAGTTCTAACTATTCGGTCTTAAGTGATGATATTCAAACTTCTCAATTTATTCTAATGGTCCCTACTTTCAAAATATCTCTATTTATTTTTAAAAATACATTTAGTCATAATTTTTTTTTTCTTATCTGAATAGCGTTAACATCTAGTTAGTCAAGTCTCAATAGCCAAAATGATCTCTCAAAATACTTTGTAAGACATAGCATATCTATCCTTCACTCGATCCGTACGAGCACTAAGAACACCATCATTATACGAAGCGTAGGCATAGGCACTAGCGCCGCACCAAGAGGGAGCACAACATTGGGTTTTTTTATCGTTGAAGGTGCTAGAAGAAATATAGAAGAGCGAGGGAAAAGTAGGCCGACATAACACGAGAAAGTGAGCAAGAGGTAGAGGAGAAGCTGTAGACTGAACATGGAAGAGTTGTTCTTCTTCCAAAATTCCTCAAAGATCAATGCTTCTTCAGGGCCTCGAGATGTACCAGCTTAGATTTTTCATATAGAATCTGCACGTTATGATAAATTATTTGGTAAAATTAAAAGTTTTTGAAGTAACAACTTTTGTTATGCTTGTAGCATGGCCCCATGAATTCTTCTGAAAATTTGTTCTGCTAAATATAACTCCAACACCGTTTCTTTGTTTATTGGAGCAATTTTTTTTCTTGTTGCCAATCTCTTTTCGATTTTGTGCATACTTAGGTTGGAATGAATATGATTTGTAGGTTTTGTTGTTTACTAGATAATAGGTTTAGAAAATATGATTAATTTTTAAAAATAAATAAAGATAATTTAGAAGTGGACTGTTGAGATAAATTGAGATTTATCACCACTCCATTTTTTATTATTTCCCCAGGCCTGAGCCTCCTGATTTTTCAAATTTTTAAAGACCTGAGTTGAATTGGGCCTGGGCCTAGGAGAAACTGGGGTGTCAAGGTCTCCGAACCCAAGGGCATGAAGTGGGGTTGACAGATATGAGTTCTTGCCAAAGAAAATTCTGTCGCAAGGACACGCGATAGCCCACTAATTAATATATCTTGAGGAATAACTTATAAAGACTTGGTAGTTGATACCTTATTCCGAATAAGGTAACACTGGGGTACTTGTAAAGACTTGGTAGTTGATATGAAGACCCTCACTATGATAAGCACCACGTGTCCTGATCAAAATAAGACACGTGGTGTATCAATTCGGGTACCAAAGTTATCTCAAACTCTGTGCCTACAAATAGTAACTTCATTTCATCATTTTTTGTAGTATTTATACTGTCTTATACGAGCTAAGAACATTGAATACCCAATAAAATATATACCCTATTGAAAAACTCTCACCTGGCTTTACCTTCTTTAACCAAATTCTTATTCGGCGTTAAGAGTGTCCAGGCAAGTAGTACACCCACACGCTCCCCTTGGAATAACGAGCAAAAGAGGGAAGAATGAACCGGGCTCAGTGAAGATAGAAACTCCAGTTCCTTCAAATTGTATAATGGGTTCAAGTGTTCATAATATTTACATTTTTCACTTTCTTTCGCAAATAATATTTTAATGCAACATCTAGAAATTTATGTGACGACGACCTTATATAGCCGTGTCGTGCTGCTATTTGCTTAGTTACTAATTGTAGTTTTAAATTTATGTTGATTCAGCTCACTAGTTTATAATTAATATTATGTAGGTTTACCGGCATCTACGTTACGATATTCAATTTGTAAAATACTATTAAGTTGCAGTAATGAAAGATTAAAAAAATTTCGTACTAGCTTTTCCAATAAATAAAGGAGCAAGAAAATTATTAAATTATGATTGTTTATAGTTATCTCATACCCCGTTGCCTCATGACAAGTGATTTGTGTCAAGACTTACAGTCGAGCTTCTAGATCGATCTTTATTTCCTTTTCCTAGACCCTCTCCATTAACTTTAAGAAAAATCTCCATTAGTCCCTTGCAATTGGCCTTAATGACAATCAGGTTAATGTTCTCAAAATATCATTATCAATTCTAGTTGTTAATTTTCTGTTGCCTTTTATTTTAGGAATTTACAAAATTGTTAAGGAAACATTAATCACAGTAGTTTCTGCAAACAAATAATCTATCATACAACCAATCACCATAATTTTTGCAATCACTAATATCACAATTTCCTGATCACATAATTTATATATATTGCTCAAATTTAATATTGTTCATTCAGAGCGTAATTTATATATTTCACTTTCACTGCACCAAAAGTCAATGCCTTATACCCACTTGGCATGGATCGGCTCACCATGAATACATTTTGTGCCCATGGTCATCGCGTTTGAGAAATAATAAAAATGGTAATAGAACTATAAATTTTTGTATAAATTTATCTTGTACAAATTGATGTGACATTAATTTATTGATTGAATGAAAATATAAAATAATAAAAATAAATCATGTGGGTCAAGAGATATTTAATTCAGTCAATTTTATTATGTCACATTAATTTGTACAAGATAAGTTTGTACAAAAATTTATGACTGTATCATTACTCAAATAATAATTGAGAGTAAAATTAGTGTTTAGTGATTTTTTGTTGTTACTGCTAATACTAATAGTAATAATTATCAATTAATATTTTCCTAATATGAAGAGGATCTGTTGGTCATTTACTGTGTCATCACTCGTGTTGTCATCCTCCAGTCTTCTTTTGCCAGCTTCATACAAAATATATTTATTCTGTACTAATTTGAAAACTTTTAATTGCTAAACCATTCCTATATTGTTAATCTTGTATGCGTGATTTTGAAGTTATTTATGTAGTATTCTAAATTAAATGATGCATCATCATAGTATGCTTACCAAATAAACATGCTTATCATTCTGGATAATTCTAGTTAATTTCCCTTTCATTCATTATCTTATGCCTATTTCGAAGCAACTAATTGATCGACTTTGTCAACTAAATGTTACTATTTAGTTCTTTCTTTTATGGTACCAGCAACTCATGTGTGTTACAATTGTTATCATCAACGTAGCACTTGAAATAAATAAATAAATAAATAAATAAATAAATAAATAAATATATATATATATATATATATATATATATATATATATATATATATATATATATATATATATATATTGTCCTTTTCTAATGAGGGCATTCTTACTTTAATGTCAGTAAAATACAAAAAAACACATATTTCAATACATTAAAAATTATGTTATTTGTCAGTTGGTGTATTAAAATATATGTTTTTTTTAATCTGTTAATAGTGCCCTTCGGTGGCAAAGCTAGCACCATATTTTAGAGTGGGCTATTAAATTTATTTTTATTTTCTATATAAATTAATAAAGATAAATTCATAAATTATAATTAATTATTTTTCTTTTTCAAAAAGCTAATTCGGGCTGCAGCCTAGGTTAGGCAACTCTTAACTTCGCCACTGGCTATATATATATATATATATATATATATATTTATGTGGACTCTTTTTTTTTTTTTGGTTTTGATCACGAGATATCTTGGGGAGGGCCCCAACTGTGGGAGGCACATTTAAGCCCGTACCACAACCCAGACTAGAAGTCCTCGCTCGAACCGAGAGGCACATGTTCTCCCAACAAAGGCGACTTTCTTGCGACTCGAACTGGGGAGCAAACCCAATTAAGCCACTTAAGGGGACTCCATTGCCAGTGGAGCCAACACTTTGTTGGTTATGTGGACTCTTTTTTTCTAGTGTGGACATATTATTAAACCATATGGTTTACCAAATATGGACCTTTTTTTTTAAATATGGACATGCTATTAAAGCACATGGTTTAACAGAGTTAGTATTCAATTTAATGTAGTTTCATGGATTTAGTGTTCAATTAGCTAAAAATTTTTATGATTTAATAACATGTTTGTGGGAAAAAAAAAGTACACACGTACTTGAAAATATATATATATATATATATATATAAAAGATAAATATAATATAAAATTTGTAAACTTAAATATAGAAAGCTAGAATAATCCTTACATAAAATTCGTTAAGGTTGAGTACGTAATTATTAAAAAAAAAACAATGCTCTAAAATTCTATCGAGTTATTTTGACTAATGCATGATCGATGTCTATATCAAAGCGGCAGCTGCTCCTTCTGACCTTAATTAAAGAAAGAAAATTAATATAAAAACTAAGAATTTAATAAATTAAGTTAAATTCTTATAAAAATCCGGTTTCATTTAATATTAACGTAAGTTGGTTCAATGTAATAAAGACTCTCCTTGGTTAATGACTATGTCAAATCATAAGGTCAAACGACTTAATTTTTTTTTTTGGTTCTCTCAAACGACTCTAATTTTGTCTACTAAACAATAACCAATATGCCAAAGGGTGGCGCATTTAATGTAACATGGGTGCAGCCTCAGTTTTGGCAATTAATCCAAGAGATGCAACCCCCATGTGATTAACCCTTCATTCAATAATATAAAACTTCATCATTCATTTAATTTTACATTCCATGTATGACTTTAAATATACCCAATATACAAAATTATTTAGTGAAAATCGTATCTATATATGTATAGTTAAAGCACCTAATAATCTGCTTTATCGGTCTATCACAAACCCTTGTCTTTTATAATCATACTTAGCCAAAAGCCATAGCTCTTCTCTCCTCCTTCTACTTCTAGTACTTGTGCTAGTAATCAAATGCGCACAAGCAGAGCAGATCCTCCCAAGAAGCTCCCACAAATCAACGATGGTCACAAGATTACGAGGCGTTTAACGAGAGAGATTTCGATTAGTCATGGTTTATTAATGGAAGATTATTATTACCATGAAGGAGCATCCGTTTCAGTCCCATTCAGATGGGAATCTGAGCCAGGTACACCTAAAATCCGATATCGAGATTTGGCTCGTCCTCCTTTGACACCACCACCTTCATACTCCTACAATTCTTCAAACCCTCCAATTGGAAAAAACCCCAAAAAGTCTAGTCTTTTGGGCACGGTGTTTACTAAGCGCGCTACAAGGAAAACAAATAATGTTAACCCATCATCACCTTTATCGTCGTCGTCATCATCGGCATCTTCTTCGCGATCATCATCGTATTCCGTGCCATCTTCTCCGATGATTAAGGCATCGAATTTTCGAGCAAGATACGAAATATCAAGCCCTAGGTTATCTTGTGACTCTAGGGCACGGTATGATGAGGAAGAGCATGATGAATATGGATCATCATCCAATGCCTCACCAGCTTTGTGTTCTTCTCGAGGCGCAAATGCTCGGCCTAGAGGCTTGTATTCATATTTGATCAAGGTATTAATGCTCAAGAATTCTCAATGAGTGATCAATATAAAACTTTGCTTTTGAGTCTAATGAATCTTTGTACTCGTTGCTTATGTAATACATGCATTTTGCTACAATGTTTTTAGAACAATATAATGCAGCAGTTAACAACTATCAGATATATGAATGAAATGAAACACATGTTATGTATTGAGCTTTTGTTTGTGCTTTCTTCATATTTATTTTGTGAGGAAAATGATAGTTACATCCGGGGTTTTGGCGAGTTGGCCAGTTATGAGACCCCTTATTTTTTTAAATACATAAGAGTAAGACGTATTAAGGGCCGTTTAGGTTTGCTTTTTGAAAGCTCAAAACTGATTTTGAAAAACTAAAAATTAATTTTAGTATTTGGTAAGTTTTTTTAGAAATTACTTTTGACGAAATCACTTTATTCTACAACAAAATACTTATCCTATAGTAAATTGTTATTTTATAGCAGATTTTAAAAGAAGGTAAGGAGTAAATTTTCAAAATCTGATTTTAAGAATTAATTTTATAATTAATATAATTTCATATATATTCTCAAATATATTATAAAAATATAAAATTATCCTCATTAATTAAAGAATAAAATCATTAAGAATTAGTTTAAAGAGATTATTTTTATTATTATTATTATCGATTATAATGAGATAACAAAACTAATAATATAAAATATTTATTTTGGTTATCAATTATATATATATATATAATTATTCTGTGTGTGTGTGTGTTTATAAATATATAAATAAATTTACTCAACATTATATCTAATTCAATTATTTGTATTCTTACGTAACTTAACAATAACATCTACCAAATAATGCATATAACTACTTTTATAATTCACATCACTTTTAAAAATAAATTTTACCAAATGTTTAACTGATTTTCTTCACAGCTGATTATTTCCATAATACAACGAAAAACAATTATTTTAAAAGATACACTATTTTCAAACTGGGAATAAATTTAAATCTTAGTTAGCATAAAAAAATTATAAATCGTAGAGAAATGTTTATCAATTAATTATTTAGTCAAAAGTCAACTTTTGGACACGGTCATATGGATCTTAGATAATCAATAAATTAGGAACTTCTATATGTGTATTGATTATATTAATAAGAATATCATCAAACTAACCTTTATAAATAGAATGGTCAACTTTCGCTGTGGAATAAAATTATATAAACAACGTTGGACATTTGCTTGAGCATTAATTGGCACTTAATCATGGCCGTCAATTTAGTGAAACAACCACGTGATCTCACATGCAACGAATTGGGAATTTCGTTCTACAAAATACAAGGTATAGGTGTTTTCTTTTTATCTCTTTGAAATATTAAATTATATAAATCAAATTGCTGTGGCATCTAAAGCTGATGAATAGAGATCGAACCCTAAGTGTTTTTATATTAATTTTAATTACCTTATTAATTGAACTAGTTAATTATATATTGTACATAATGATTAATGGATCTATAAAATTTTTCAAATTTTAACATACTGTAAGATGATATAAACAAATAACAGTATGCTTAAAAAATTGGGGTACAAAGTTTATATATCCAGAGATGCGACATTTAACATGTCATTCATTTAATAATGTGAAATTATCTCTTTAGTGATAGTATTAAAAATTAAACATTACTACCAAATGCACAACAATCGTTGATTGGTTACATGTCATTTAGGATACAATTGATATATCTTAATTTTTTTGTAATTAACTTATGTATCCATTAAAATTCGAACCTAAGACTTCAACCTTAAAAAGGTCACTCATCACTAGAATTAGAACTCAGCGTCTCAGCCTCACATGATAACTTTTATTATATCCCATTTTATAAGCATTATTTTAATTGTGTGTTTACTAAAGGAAAACTGGAATGAGTTATAATTGACTATTGTCATCATTATTATTTTGTATTTCAATTATTGTGATTATTATTATTAAAAAATTAACAACAATAATAATACTTTTATCATGTACTTACCACCACTACTAACAACAACAACAATAATAATAAAAAAAATTTAATGTGTTTATTTTGTCTTGAAATTGAAATAGATTGCAAGTTACTAAAATGATCTTAGTTGATTAGTGTCCTTATTTATTATAATAATTATGATTAGGATTATTATTATTCATATAATTATTGTTAATAATAATAATAATAATAAAGTTAACAAATTTTAATAATAATAATAATGATGACGACGACGACGATATAATTATAATGATAATAATAATTATTATAAATATAATTATAATAGTATTATTATTATTATTATTATTATATTACTAATAATAAACAAGGAAGGATCTATTTGTAAATATTACATAACTTCTACAGGGACCAAAATGAAAAAGTACAAAACTTAATTGAGGGCAATTTGGGAGGTATGAAAATTTAATAAGGGTAAAATGAAGAGTTCAAGGAATAAGAATTTGTTTCCCTCCCTCCATAGGAATTAAGTTTACATTTTTTAATTGCACGAATATGTGAGCCCAACATGTTTCATTTTCATTAATTTTTTATTCTACTTTAATAAGTAAACATCATCAATCATTCCCATTGCGGATCCTGATTTTTGATCCCATAAGTAAACACATCATAGCAGTAGTAAACCTCAAGGCTGACAATTAAAATAACTTAAACGCTAATCTCAAATTTAATAAAAATGGTTTTTATAATGCTTTTAGCCCTGAGGTTTGCTATTGTTAAGAGTAATGCTTATCTAGTTAAGCCATTTTTGAATTAAAATAACTTAATCAATAATTAATACTCCATATATCAATTCAAGTATATATATGCATGAAGGTTCTATAGCCTTCAAATGTCCGAATTCAAGAAATTAAAGAAGAAATAGATAATAAATTATACCTGCTTGCTTCACAAATTTTGGACTAGATCAGTAGTTCTCAATGATTTTCACTAATTGAATTCGAGCATGTACCTTAAAAAAGTATTTCGATACTCAAATTAATGTTTGTGTTTGGAGAATTTTTGGATTTGAATTTCTCTTGACCATTTCTATAAAAATTAGCCAAAAGATTCCTTCTTGATCTTTTTGGCTCCTATTTACATACTAAAAGGTGTGAGATTGGAGAGAAACTTTATTGTAGATCTAAATTCTCACCATTTGTTCCCTTTATTTATTTTGTACCATTAGATTTGATAACTTTTTTTTTGGTATCTGAGTTTCTTGCAACATAATTTTGTTAGAATTATCACTATTTTTGGACTTGATTATTGTTTTCTCCGGTTCTATAATAAAAATCAAATAATAGATATTGATTTTCAATCTAGAATTTTCATAACCATATCCGATATCGATTTCTTAATTTGCAATGTATATCAACCGCACTTGCATTAATCTTTAATCGACGACAACTACAAAATATGTGTGCTATTTGAATTGATGATTTTCAATGAACATGTGATTTGCACTTAGCACTTACAATGAGATAAGCAAACCTTTTAATTGACAAAAGCTGCAATTTGGCCCATGTACCAGCATATCTCTAAGCCTTCATAAGCAGATATTTAATTAAAACCTACAGCATATTTGTAAGCATTCATAAGCAGATATTTAATTAAAACCTACAAAAATAAATAAGTTTGTTAATACACTAGAATACTAATTAAATATTGAGAAATCGGTTGTGGTTGTTGCTAATATCCATGGACTCTGTGATGATTATGGATTGATTCGCAGTAGGGGACTCTCTTTTGCTAATGCCAATTTGCTTGGCTCAGGTTGATATTGAACTCAGGTTGATATTGAAACTTTCTTTAATGCAAACTTGGAATAGCAAAATGGATTAAAGTACCATTCTAAATTAACAATTAATACTTATTGTGGATGCCGAAATCTAGTTGAGCTAATTATAGCAACCAGATTGTCTCGTCAACGCTTTAATTTGTTTTGATTGGAAATCGTCACTTGCTACAATAGTGGAAATTGAACTGCACAACACCTCCTTTGATCTGCAACAATGGAAAACTATTAGGGGGCGCCAGATTTTATGGCGAAAACCTCAAGTCAGCAACTGAATTTTTTATTTGGAAAAAATAGTATCTCACATACTTGTGATTTTATTATTCTATCGAATTCTTTTTTATTTCCCCGAACTCCCAGAAAAATCTCTTTTTTCAGGATCTTCTTTGGTTCTTTTAGACAACCGCAAGTATCAGTTGTTCTTCAATGCGCGACCATTATGAAATTAAAAGCATCACTTAAATCTACGAGTTAATGTATCTGTTCCCATGTATTTATTGGGCTACAATTATAATGTTCAGTTATACTTAATTGTTACAGCGGGACATGCTCAGACGTTATGAACTCTCTTTCCCAAGTGGAGCTCTATAACCCGAGGATTCAACCAAGATCATAGGATCAGGCATGTTGATTTTGGTCTCCTCGCAAGATTCTGGTCGCTTTCACATGTGACCAGATTAATCCCTTCTTGTTCCCCATGTTATCGTTGTGACTCCAATATTTGTGGGGTATGTTTTTATACCCCAAACACTTACCCCAACCAATTCGTATTGCGATTGACAAAATTACCACAAATGATTTCATATATTTCTCTTATTTTATTGTTTCTTCCTGATCATGAAATTAAGGATGCCAACATATAATATGGTAAGGATGGGCAAAATCGAATTCGAATTGAGTTTGGGTCAACCCAATTGAGTTTCGAGTTGATTGGATTGGAGAAAAACTCATCCGAATTATCTGATAGAAAATCGGGCTGAGTTGGAATTGGATTGGGTTTGGGTTAAATAGGTTCATACAAAAAAAAAATCAATTCATACTTTTGATTTAAGCTTATGAGGATTTAATCAAGCTCTAAATTTTCAATAAACTAACTTTTAGATTTTATTATTAATAGTACATATTATTAACAATTAACATATCCTATATACCATCAAAAATTCGGGTTAGGAGACTTGGAGGCTTGGAGCTTGGAGAAACCTGGAGATTGAAGCAACATATCCGGGCACAAAGTAGCAGATCCAATCGGTGGTGATTGCAATTTCCATCGATCCTCGGTGAATGCTACGTTTGTGTCTCTTTGTAACAGTATTTGCATCAATGCATTTGCTGTGTTTGGTATGTGCTGTCGTCGACTGCTACTATGTGTGGTGTATTGTCGCCACTGTGATGTGTTGTGTGTGTGAAGTGTTGTGACTACTATTATATTATAGTGTTGTGTGTGTGTGTTTGTGTTGCGGCTGCTGCAGATGTTTGCAAGTTTGTGTGTGTTGTAATGTTCCTTAATTAGAACTAGGTTTTTTTTTTTTTTTTTTGTGAAGAGGCCAACTCAGTTGAATTCCCAGATCAGATTGGATTTAATTTGAACCGATCGGGTTGGTTAAATACCATCCGAGTGGGTTGGGCTTACAACCAATCCTACCCTTACTTGATTTTTTTCATATTGAATTTGGTTGGATCAAGTTATTTGTCTATCACTATTCTATGGGTTCCTAACTAATTCAGGTTGAGTATAGGCTTTCATAAAACTTCAAAAATAAAAATGATCCATTTTGGGGATAATTCCAAGCCTCAAATATTTTAAGTTCGACTTAGAAGATTTTATCAAGTCCCGAACTCAAATCCAAATTCAAAATAGGTTTAAATTCTCCAAATTAAAAAAATTAGAAAATAAAAGTAAATGGTAATATTAATTTTAGAAAACTACTAAAAACTAAACCCTAATTATACAATTTTGTGTAAAGTCTCAACACACTTACTGGTCGCCTCTCCTACCATCTCGGTCTAACTTTGTTATCGAGTTTCAGAGAATCACAACTCTGGTTTGCCGAACTCTAATTAGTTGACGACATTCACATGTGAATTGTGCTCACCGCCATTGCTAAGCTTTATTTTAGTTATTAATTCTTTTGACCCACATGAGCTTTTTTTTTGAATAAAAAATTATTAATTGAAACGAAACTTGATTTTTTTTTTCCCATGGGATATTTCGATTTCTCCTCTAGGTATGAATCCATTTCAAGGGAATTGAATGTTTAATAAAAGGAAGGAAAATCTTACTTCCCACGATTCATGCCCCGACTCAAACCCCAAATTGAAATTCACCATTTTGACTAACATGAAAACTCACCATTTTGATTAACATGAAAACTCATAGTTTTTATTCAACTCACAGCCACAATTGCAATCTCACCATCGATTGAGGTCTCTAGCCACAATTGCAATCTCGCCATCGATCGAGGTCTCCAATCACTACTCACAACCACTATCGCCCACAACTCACAGTCATCATGCGAGCCCAGCCACTGCTGCTGCCATCACCAACAGTCACGCGACAGCCGACATTCGCAAAGCTAACTCAAACAACAAATCACATCCACTCACAAAGCGCCAGCCACGGCTCCCCACAACCATCACGTAATAGCCCACAACCACAACGAATGAGATAGTTTTGCACTTAAGGTAATGCTTTTGCACCTGATTTAGGTAGCTGCTGATTTATGTTTTAGCTGATTGAGGTTTTGGTTGATTTAGGGAACAATTATTTTAGAGTTACAAAATTGCAACAATTAGAGTAATATCTGTTGATTTCTTGTACTATGTAATAAGAAAAGACTAGTAGACATGCAATTACGTTTTCTTTCGAAATATAAGTTTTTA
The DNA here is from genome assembly GCF_000493195.1 of Citrus x clementina. NCBI lineage: Eukaryota > Viridiplantae > Streptophyta > Magnoliopsida > Sapindales > Rutaceae > Citrus > Citrus x clementina. The sequence continues at coordinate 13,169,902 of NW_006262201.1, read as the reverse complement.
AGTTATTTTACTTTTTTATATTAGAAATTACATTTAAATTGTTGCTGCAACAACATAAATATAGACTGCATTTATAGATGTGAATTAATTATATTCAACAACTGAATATGACATTTGGATTCAAACAATGACGAAAACAAAATAATACATCAAAACACTAGCCAACTTTGATTATGTGCTTGGTTCATTAGCTGAAAACTCCATCTGATTGCCATCCTCGAAATCTTGTTGTAGTAATTTTTGGAAGCTTACATGATGAACTCCTCCATAATTTATCCAAGGCTGATAGTAAGGGAAACAAAGCATACTGTGGGAATGCCTGTTGTGGTAGCTATTGTCAAAACAAAAACCACAAATTATTAAACAAATAATAATAGAACAACACTAACAGTAGGTAGAACTAAAGACTAAATGGATATTCCATAAAAAAAAATTACCATAGCCATATTGCTCTCTTGTGTTGTGATAATAGTAGCCGCCTGAGAAGATAAATCATGTACCTTTAAGTCCTATGAAAGTAAGCAAGACATATTAAAAATTTTGTATTAAATTAATTAAAAATTAATGTGATAAATTAATATAAATGACTTTGATGTAATAGAATTACCTTTATAGTTGTACTCAATGAAGTATTGTTCGACATTTGTTTTGTCTTTTTAAATTGCTTTTGCTTTCTTTAAGAAAGTGGACAACCTTTTCAACAAGATACTATTGGATCCTATATGATTTCCATTCAACTTCTCGCCCTACCAACAACAGTTGTATCTTCGCTTTCACAGCTAGCATTTAGAGATACATCATTCATTACTTTTTTTATCCAAACAAAAACACTCTTTATGACTTTCTTTATTTTTTGAAGATATATCAGCAACATCATAAAAAGCAACACACTTTTCTTTATATCACTGATGTTCAATGCTCGAACTCCTTACATCATAATTGATGTAAATATTAACACTACAATGGTGTGTCTGCAAACAATTTTTTTACATTCAAACATTGAACACAAACAATGAATTTCAGCATCATCGTTTTAAAAAATAACTTTAAAAGTCTTCTCTTTATTCTTTCCATCATTTTCAATGACTTCATATTTTGATCCCCCACAATTGAAAACCTCACAATACATCTTATCCATTAGCTCCTGTTGAAATTCTTGAAACTTGGAAATAATGTATATACTTTCTCAACTTGTTTTTCCATTGCGAAACTAGTACGACATGACATCCGTTGGCTGAAGCACCTAGCATCTGCTTACCATTTTTTTTTAATTTCACTTTCCATTGTTTTTTCATATTTCTCCATAAACTGCTTCAAAGTTAGTTTTTAGTTAACATATCCATCAAAGAAAGCATTCATACTCTCACTACATTGAGCAATTGAAATGCCAACCCTAAAAAGTTGTTTTAACAAAACATGAAATCCAACGATATTTTTCTCATATAAACCAGGTAACCCTTGAATATCACCAAGACTATATTTATCTAACACACATGATAGCCATGTGTCACACAACCAAATAAATGTCTGTATTCTCATGCAAAATCAACCCACATCCTAACAAAATAGAATGACCGTGGTGATTAATTCCAATAAAAGGAGCAAATGGCATGTCATATTTATTCGTAAGGTATGTGGTGTAAAATGTAACAACATCTCCAAAGTCTTTGTAGGCTGCCCTACTTCTTGGATTTGCCCAAAATACATACCATCTTCATCTAAGTCAAGACTGAAGAAAAATCCATCATTTTCTGCTTGCATTTTCTTAAAATATTCTGAAATGCAGCAGCATCCCCTTCTTCGAGCCTTAATCACCTTACTTTGTCAACATGATTTCTAACATCTCTTTTTAAGAATGAGACATTTTTAAAGCCACTGGCCTCAACAACAATAGATTTGAAACTTTAAGCCATTTTAATTCCTACTTCTTCATTTATTTAAAGCTGTTTTTTTTACATAAGGACTAATGGTACGATTGCATTGATAATGCCTACTCTTGCTCGGACTTACGGCATGATTGTGTTCAAGGTACAAATTTTCAGTTACCTATTTTCCACTAACAAAATCCAAACGTCCTCCAATTTTAGCATTGTATTCAATTTTCTGGTTAGGTTGAAGCCGCAATACATGATTGGATTTTTTTTTGACTTGCCGTTTCGCCCACAAGTAAATGTCACATATCTCATACTCCCATTATCCCCTTTTTTACAAGATCTTCGTATCACTGGAAACCCCTCTTGTTGGCCACAAACTTTGTAATATTCGAACATTTCATCTGGACTATTAAAACACATCCCACCTTAGGCTCGGCAACTCCACCAATTTTTCATTATTTCCTCAAAATCAGCCTCTTGTAAATCTTGAAATTCCTTGACTTCATCAACCTCCACTTCATCAATCTCGTCCATTATTGCTGCAAATTATACTAATTCAGAATATTATTAATTAATTATCTCAAATTCATTTAAATTTAGAAACAAATTCAGAATATTATTAATTAGTTATCCCAAATTTATTAAATTTATAAACAATTATATAGAAACAAATGCTAATTAGATATAAATGCTCATGATTCAACTCACAAATCAAATAAAATAGCTTAAGATTTATTAAATTTAGAAACAATTTCAAAATATTATTAATTAATTATCTCAAATTCATTAAATTTAGAAACAGTAATATAGAAACAAATGCTTACGGTTCAAAATGAGATAGGTCAAAATTCAATTCAAAATGAACCAGCTTAAGATTCAAGTAAACGTTCAGGAACCGATACGTTACCTTATGCCAAAGCCCACGTACAAATTGAAACTAACTTTGAAGAACCAGTTGGGGTTTTGCAATTTAGGGGTTCTGTACTTGGGGTTTTGTAGCTGAAGTGTTATGGTTGAAAGTAAATCGAAGGAGAAAGCATATGCTTGTACTCAACACAGTGCTCAAATTAACAAAATTCATTATCAAACAACATCGTGTGGTTGAAACAGATTGAAAGAGAATGCAAAATGCTTGACACAACATTGGTGCTCAAATTAAAAAAATTTCAAGATCAAAATGACATTGTTTTTATGAGACTCTCTAAGTTTGACTCGAGGCAAACATTAATGCTGTAAAAAGAATATCCAATTATGAAGGCTAGAAGAACTAATTTATCCATCATCAACTCAACATGCAAGTCTCATTATCCCTTCTTTCAGAATTGCATAAAGCATCTACATATAAAGTGGCCCCTATTTTCCACAAATAACCTTCTAAAGATCGCCAAAACTTAAAAAGTAAAAGTAGATGTCCCATTTTTATGCAACTCTCCTCGCCCTCTCACTAGCTACGATCCTCATGCTTCTTTTAGAATATACGATTGGCTAGAACACTATTAAATCTTAGGAAAATTATTTCTACACTACTTTTTTTTTTGTCATATATACATTTAATTATTACAAAATTTTAATATGTATTTTGCACCACCTTTATTTTTAAACTTGTATCAATCAACCACTTTGACAATTAAAATAACCATTTTGCCCCTAAATGAATTAAAATACTATTTTATTTTACAAAATTTTGAAAATTAAAAAAAATTATAATTATAAGAATACCCTTAAATTCAATAAAACAAATAAATCTTAAATCTAATATGATAATTTTCAAAAGAAAGGAAATTTTTTAAATTATTTTTATGAAGTAATAATTTTTAGGGTTTGAGGTTTGTTTGTGGCTTCAATTTTGACTTCACCATTACTTATGTTGTTATCAAAATCCTGGCAGCTTCTTTTAGGAAGTTTACTTACTCACCATGGAGAGTTTATGACTCCTATCTTTTGATCGAAGTTCTATGTAATAATAAACTAAATGGGATAGTTTTATAGTCTTGAGTTATATTTTCGGATAAAAGCTCATTTACTCCGTATATATTGAGGTTAGTGGTTCTTTAGTTCATATATTTTTAAAAATATCTCAAAACATTCTTGTCATTGAATTATTGACACTCTTCCCATTACTTTTTGTTTCTTTTGGTACAACATTGCTTTTTTTAGACATTAATAAAAAGAAAAAACTAAATTACTAATTTAATCCCAAAAAATAAAATAAAACAAAAACAATATATACTAATTTTTCTAGAAGCTCATGTATGTCCAAAAAAATTACTATTGTAAAAAAATTAAATTATCAACTTTTTTGAACATTAACTCTTCAGCAGAGTGTTCCACAAAAATTAATATATATTTTTTATTTTTATTTATTTTTTTGGTTAAATTGGTAATTTTTTTCTTTTTATTAATATCCTAAAAAAAGAAACATTATTATAAGAAAATAATATTGCAAAAGTAAGGCAAAAGAAACAAAAAATAATAGTAGCGGTGTCAATAATTTAATTGTAAGGATGTATTTTTAAAAATATAAAAACTAAACGGACACTAACCTCAAAATATAAGGATTAAACGAGCTATTACCCTGTCTTTTCCATATAGTTTACGCAGGTCTTCATTGAGAAAAAATAGGTAAGGTCATTTATGGAATTAACACATGGGTGTTATTAGCAGTAATATTACTTTAATTTTCCTAACATGTATTTCTAGAAAAAGATGTTTTATAAGAGTGATTGATGGGGGCCAATAGTCCCAATTCATACTATGTTCATGTTGAGTTTAATCATGGGAATGGGTAAATAACTTGATCCGATTTGACATACCCATTATGAAAAATTTGGATTTAGATGAGAAGTATATGAAGCCCTCAACTTGATCGTACAGGAATCTATCCAACTCGATCCGATCAAATTTTTTGATCGAGTTACACGAAATTAAAAAACAAATACTTAAAATTTTGATCCCCAATTTAAATATAATTTAAATCAAATCAGATCAAATTATAAATTTAAATTGAGTTTGCATTACTTTTTTCCAACTTGGTTAATCCAAAATCCGATCGAATTGACCTAGAATTTACCAACCCCTTATTATTCAGGTTAAAAGCTGCCATCTCTAGTCATGGTACGAGTGAAAGATGGATTGCCTTAACGTTTTATAAGCGCGTGGATGTTGGTGTACATGATATTTTTTGGTGCGTATCCTACACGGTACGTTACCATCAAATGGACACGGAGTGCACTTAGTAATTTTATTGTGAGCGTACAGGAGTTTGCCAGGCAAACTCATCATAATCGGCGGTCAACGATGCATGAAACTGGGTGTCACTCCTTTTGGACTTTTCTTGTGAGGCCCAATAAGAATGAGATGACAAATTGACATATTTTCCCATCAACAAACCTTGTAAGCCGAAATCCGAATAGCCAAAACCAAACATTGAATTTCTCGAGTGATCGCGAAAGTAACCAAAACCAAACATTGAATTTATACGTGGGCGAATAAAAAATAACTTTTAATGATAACAAGAGTTGGTTATAATTTCAAATTATGAGATAATATATATATATATATATATATATATATATATGTAGAATGTGTTTCAAGTTTACTTGTAAATTTTAAAATTTAGATACAATAAACTAATCCCTTTTTTTTTTTAAATTATCTTTAGAAATAATTATGAATAATAACTATTAAAAGGCTGTAAATCCTAATTCTATAGAAAAGCCAAAACAAAACATATGGAATACATACCTTCACGACCAAAATAAGATTAAAGATGGTAAGTCTAATGTATCATGTTGCAACTATACAATTTTGAATAAGAATCATATATGTATTGACATATCATAAATATTTCTACACAAAAGGAAAATTAGTTTGTTCTGAGAAGAGAAGTATTTTCAATAAGTTAGCTCCACTTTCTAACGTTATTAGGTAGAGTAATAATTTAGTTAACTTAAAAACTACAGCTTTAATAAACACTTGCATTCTTTGATTCAAAACTTATAATATCTTCATTATTTTTTGCCAAAATAATTGTTCAAAATTTGATATTTACTGGGGGCAGTTGATGACATGGATATTTAGTAATAATTGTAATAATTGAATTTTTCTTCTTTTTAATTTCTTTTTTTTTCTCTAATACGGCAGCTAGTAAGTTACATCTACAACTCACAGCAACCCAATGTAGTCACCCAATACAACAAAATGGCAACATGTGAAATAATTAGAAGATTATGCATGACTATGTTTAGATTTACTATAAGATTTACTATAAGTTACAGATGATATAACTTAATGCTATTTTCCTTTTTTACTAGAGAGGAAGAGGATTTGTTACTAGCTAGAGATAAAAGATACGAAAGGAAAGTGAAGACTGAAGAGACAAGTTAAGAAAGAGAGGAGAAAATGTAGTTAATTATTGTCAGAGGAAAAGAAAAACATTTGGAAAAATTAAATTCATTAATAAATAATTATTATATATCCATGCGTCATTACTTCGTTTAATCCTAATAATGGATAAATCTCTAATCTAATGGTTAACTAATTGTGTCAAAATTTGTATAAATTAAGTTGCCATGGATCATTTCCTTTACTAAACACTTCCAAATTTTGTTTCATAAATTATACCTTTTAAACCACAATATCAGAAAAAGAAATGGAGCCTATAAAAGTTATTTCGATGACACTAACAGCTACACCAAGGGAGGGAATTGAAGTCCCTTCCCTTCGGAATAATAATACCTTTCGGTTCTTGTAAAATATCATTTTAAACGTGGTAATGTGCTTACTAATCCCCTAACAGTTTATTATTATTATTTTTTTCTCTTAAACTAGATAAGAGAGTTCGTTTGAGTTAAGTCCTTGAAAGGAAAAATATGCCTTACTATTCTAGTAATTACTATATAAAAAAAATGTTAGGTCGTTAGCACTTTTGATTTATGTTTTTGTTTACTTCAAAACAATATTTTTTTTACTTCCTTTTTTCTTGTTAAAATATTTAAACAAAGATACTGTCACTCTTTTGCTCTACGTTATCATAGACATTTCATAAAACAGAACAACATTACAAAAAAAATTATCATGTAAAATTAATTATCTCATATATTTTTGTTGAAAATCAAAGCTTTAATAAATTTATAAAAATTATTATTTTTAATCATCGCAAATGAATACATTTGTGGCATTCAATTATTTGTTACGACGTGGTCTTTAGTTTTTTACTAATTGAATATTAACAGTATATACTATACATACATATGTAGAAGAATATCGTAAAAGGTTGAGCACACATCAGTTCAACATTAGATCCAAATCCTTAATAATAATAGGTAATGATGAATGATTGGTGCATTTACACATAAATTAGGTCACAAAAATAATTGAAAGAGATAGGGGGTTGGGGTTGGGGTTCTTCAATTTGGTAGGGTGTTGGGGTTCTTCAATTTCTTTTTCAATCTAATAGTAGTAGCCTAGTAGGTACTGCCTAACAAGCTTGGTTGATTATATATTTCCATAAAATCCAAGAATTAAGATACGCAGTATCTATCTATGGTTCCATATAACTAGAATAAAAATATTTGCTGACAATTGGAGCACCACCATGCTTCGGCTACGATTTGGATTCTATTGGCAGTAGAAAGGTATGTAGGTAGAATGGACGTAACACGTCATCCATTCGTCTGTTTCATGGAGGATTTCTAAGGATGATTTTCCCCATTTGTTAACATTTTATCGTTTTGCGTAGAAAATTGGTGTTGATATTTTCCGCCTTGATTTGCTTTGCTTGTATAGTTGTATTTGTCTGCGTTTTAAAAATTTCTTGAGATATAGGATGATGATGATGATGATTATTATTATTATTAATTTTGGAAGATATATATGATTAGTTTGGTAATGTTGTAACTTTAAAATAATTGCTATTAATACATTGTATAAAAATAATCAATTGTGAAGAGTATTAATGTAAATAACTGAATTAGATATAAAGTTGAAAAATTTATTTACACACATATAAATATGTATATAAAATATCTTTTTTTTGATTGTATATATACTATAATTGATAACTAAAATAAATATTTTATATTATTAACTTATTTTTATTTTATTATCTGAATATAATTGGTAATAATAATAATAATCTCTTTAAAGTTAATGATTTTATTTCTTAATTAATAAAGATAATTTTAATTTTATAGTGTTTATGACTATATATATGAAATTAGGTATAAAATGATTCTGAAAATCAAAATTTGAAAAGATACTCCTTCCTAAAAAAATTACTAAACACTAAAATTAGATTTAAATTTTTTAAAATCACTTTTGAGTCTTTCAAAAATAATCCCAAATGGATCCATAGTCACAATTTGATTTGCAAGCTTTAAACAAAAAATCTGATTGAATTTATTCGGTATATAACTTCTTAATATATGCTTTTATATATGTTAATTGGTAATTCTTAGGAGTTTGATTAAATTATTTTCAAGTAGTTTTATTTGATTAAAGATGTGACTTTGAATTATGAAAGAGAGAGAGAGTTAAAAAATAAATAAACAAATGATTAATATTGTGGAGAGAAACAATTCAAATACAATGAATCAGAAGAAAAGAGGAAAACCACTTTCATAAGCACACAGCAGATTATTATCATAATCCTTATTAAGCAATCACAGCCATGCTATCAAAAGTCAAATACTCAATAGCCCCATAGGGATTCATTCACACGTGAGCAAGCAAGAGCTGGCATTCTCTCTTCCTCAAGAATAATTCATAAATGCAAAACGTTTAATGTAATTATAAAATCAAGAATCCCTCTTCAATTTCAACTTTTTTTTCCTTTCTCATAATTAATTTCTTTATTAAATTTCCTTTTGTTTGTTTTCTTCAAAAAAACCTTTGACCTACTTTTTTACCTTGCCTTATAAGCACTGCTTTCTTCATTTTCATTCTTCTTCTTTTCTCTCCCTTTCAATATATCTTTTATCTCTTCACCTCCTTATTGTTCTAGACAAACAAACCATTAGCATCCCTGAATGTCCAGAGACAGGTAACAATCTATTATTATTGACAAAATTTAAAAAAAAAGAATTATTTTCTTTAAAATTTTAATGATTTTTTTTCCTAACCCTAATGGTTTTTCTTTTCTTTTCTATTTTGTTTTTGGTTGTTGTGCCTCCAGGGAAAGATTTGATGAGATAGGAAAAAGGATCAAGAGAGAAAGTGATGTGTTAAATTCCCAAATGGGAAGGAGACAAATGTTAAATCCTAATTCATCAGCAGGGACTTTGAACACGGTTACTCCTTGTGCTGCTTGTAAACTTTTGAGAAGAAGATGTGCTGAAGAATGCCCTTTTTCTCCTTATTTCTCTCCCCATGAACCCCAAAAATTTGCTGCTGTTCATAAAGTCTTTGGTGCAAGCAATGTTTCCAAGTTGCTCTCGGTACATACATACGCAAAACCCTAATTTCGTACTAAATGATGAGATACTCTATTTGATTTCTTTCTGTATTTTTTTAATAATTTTTGTTTTAAAAAGATCTAGATAGGAATGAAAAATTTTACCCACTTAGCATCAAACCCCGACCCTTATTTTTACTTAAACACGAGTTACGCAAATGGTATTCACGGCCAGCTGAGCTATGTTGGGGGCATTTCATTTGATTTTTATTTGTTTGTTCTTAATTATAATGGTTAATTTTTTGTAGGAAGTGCCAGACAGCCAAAGAGCAGATGCTGCAAATAGTCTTGTTTTTGAAGCAAACTTAAGGTTGAGAGATCCGGTTTATGGTTGCTTAGGAGCAATTTCAAGTTTGCAGCAACAAGTACAATCTTTACAAGCTGAGCTGAATGCAATGAGGACTGAAATAATGAAATACAAATATAGAGAAGCTGCTACTGCTAGTACTATTATTTCATCTAGTAACCCTTTGTTTTCATCTGGGGTTGTCTCAATTGTTGGCGGTTCATCGGCGCCGTCTCTTTCGACATCACAGCCTCCTCCTCATCCACCGCCACCTCCCCCGCCGTCTATAGTCATTTCTTCATCTTCATCATCTTCAGTTTCTTCTCTATACACACCACCTATGAGGACAACAGGTTGTAGCTCCATTTCTAGTGATAATATTGTCCCATACTTTGATTAATTAATTTTATAGATTCATAATTTTATAGATTCATGATGGATAGAGTAGCTACCAAAAAAAAAAAGAAAAAAATTAATAATAATAGTGTTAGCATTTACTGAGCTCAATTGACTAGTTTTAACCATTTTGAGATAATTGAAATGTCATGTAATACATGAGAGTTTTGAAGTTTTTCATTTCTTTTCAAGTTCCTTCTGTCAACTATTAATTTTTCATGTGCTCATATTATGCTTTAGCTAGGGTTATTCTGCTTCATATATAAATACCTTTCTTTTTTTTGTTTTTTTGTTTTCAGATTATGTAAAAGCATTATTAGTGGTAATGCTGAAATGAGAAACTAGATGGTCTTCACACGTGTGAACTTTTCTGTAAGATGGGCTGTTGTTACACGTGTGTGGGAACTATACATGGTTTGACTGATGAGCTTTTAAAGACTATTTTTATGTTTTATTAAATTTTTATGATTATCTGTGCCATTGATGGAACTGAAAACTTGTTTAAAGGAGAGAACATGGGGGAGACAAAAGGTATGGTAGTTGTGATTCTCCCAACGTTAAGTTTATTTGACATGAATTAATTGAGATAGTCATAGTCATAAATTGCTGCCTTTAATTTTTTTTTCTTCCTCAAATTATTATAGATCAAATTGAAACGTTTTCTCTTTCTCTCTCTCTTCATCCATTATATAGCACAATTCATCATGTATATATACTGTACCGACTCAGACAAAACCCCATTCTTATGTAGGGTCAGAACAATTGCTACTTCGTTTGGACAAAATTTAATTTATCAACATTGCTACTTGGTAAAATTGCTTGAATTTTATACTAACAAGCCAAATAGCAACCCGGTTAAAACGGACGGTTGTGATCATCTGAATGCTCGAATGTCTAAATTTTTTTTGGGACTAACTCCTATGGTGTTCGTTTTAATGTTTAACTAATTGCCCATGCAAAATTCAGGCAATTTTGCCCCGACGAAAAAAAATCATTTTTAATAAATTATACCCTTATGCTATACATCTGTTTCTCCTTTTGTTAATCTTTCTTCGTTTTTTTTTTAAAATTTCCTTATGATAGCTTTGTTAAAAATGTTTTTGTCTCTGATTTTAAGTTTTTTTTTTCCTTTTCCCCGCAGAGGAACAGAACCTATAATTTGATGTACATATATGTTATCAATTTATTTCTCAAATAATTGGAAGCTAGTGATTTTTTTTTTTTTTTGAAAGAACTAGCATGAATTGAAACATACAGTACTATATAACTTATTGCCGAACTGGGAGGGTTAGTGTAAAAATAAAAGCAACAAATTCAGTTTTCTATTTGTCTTTTTGTTTCATTGTTCTGGTTAATGTAAGATTTTGAAAATTAATATAAATTAAGGGCGGCATTCTGTATCATTTACATATATAGCTTTTTTGCACACGTCAATGGTCAATGATAATGGCAACAATGATCACATTATGAAGATTTGTTGGATTTCTTGTTGACGTGTGGATCTCAACCTGAGTAGGAGAAGGAAGGAGGAAAAAGAAAGTACAAGACTCTGAATAATTTTATTATTTAGAAGAAATAAATCTATCAAGAACTGTGCATAAAAATGGAATTTGGTTTCACGTCATGGTTGCTTGAAATTTTGGCATCTGAGTTTGTCCTTACTCATCAATATTTCTTGAATTAAAAAAAAATTAAACTTGTAAATGGTTCTGAATTACTTCTTCCCATATAATAAGTAATATTTTAAAGGAGGTAAAGTCTAGTTGGACAACTTCATCAAGATAGATGTTAAAAAAAAATATTTTAGGTTACATTACCTTCAAAAGTGACTGAATTTATAAAATATTATACCAATTGATTGAGCATTTATGTGGCGTGGCAGACTTGTATTAACATTAATTTGGATGTGTCAAGAACACTCAACGAACAAATTCTATTTGCTTAATTATTATGAGCATCTCCAGAAGTAATAACAATTGATTCTCAATGATCTTTTATATACGTCAACTTGTTTAGCTCAACTAATTAAGAAACGAAACTGCCAGAGATTTCACATGGGCTTGGTTCAATTTAAACATAATATATAGATTTTTAACACTTATTAATTAACACTACAAAGTCGTAAAATTCTGTCGCAGAAGTTAAATATATTACTGTTCAAATTGTATAATCTTTCCCAGATACACACACTAGCTATAAATTGTAATGTAAAGTTCCGAGAAAGATTTCATCGATTTTGCAATAAATTTAACGAAGGAAATACCATAGAAAAGGCTCGAAAAATCGGAAGTACCTTTAATTTTTCTGAAAAAGATCATTCAAAATAATGTTACTAGATGGACCTAGCTAGTAAGTTCAATTCACCTTTTTCTTGTCTTATCATGAATTTGGATAAATGATTTTATGCTTATCTTTATATCTATTATGCAAGGAGTGTTATACATAATAGTATGCGACTATTATTTAATATCATATACATTCTTATATCTTAACTACCAGTTACAACGTTTCGAAAAGATCAACACAAAATCATATTAGCACCGAATGCAAGTCCTCTTATCAGATCAAGCATTGTTCAAAAATAAATTACAAATTAAATAAACTTAATTATCACGACGGGCAAATTTGGATTGTAATGTGACGCTTAAAAACAAGTTCAGAAATATGCTTCACTCAGGTTTTATTGAAAAGGCAAATGTTGAACCACGATGGATGCTTTCAGCTAATTGCCAAGTTTAGGGTAATTGTTGCAGTGGAATATCTGATTATCAATGTATCCAAATATGACTGAACAACTAAATGTTGGTGTTTTATGGCTTCTGATCGTAATTATTATGCATATGGAATCTTGATTTGCTCACTTGCTTTGCGCACCGCAATTGAATTTGGGTGTAAAGCCCACTAATTGAGTTGTTGTTAGGATAAATATTTAAAAAATCAGAAAGCGAAGAATGAATCTAGAAATAAGCTTAATATTCGTCAACGGTATGTGGAGTGAAATGATCCCAAGTAGTAAGATAATGGAGTACATGATTGGATTAATTAGGATTTTAGATAGCATACCATCCGGTGTGTGTGAGAGTAAGTTGTACTTATAGTTCCTTAAAAAAAAAGTACTTATAAATGCAATTAGCGTTACTTTCAAAGATAGGTCTTTCATTTTAAAATTGATTATGCCTATATACATGCTCATACTTTTAGTAGAAAAATAACATTCATTGATACTAAAGCGATAATACTATATTAAAAAGTATTAGTATTTGATTACAGAAGGTATTTTTTCTGCGTTTCACAACTAAATGTCAGTAGTTACTGATGCTATAAAATCATAAACCTTCACTAATACAATGATATTGATTTATAATTTTTATTTTATTTTTATTTTCTTGAATATAAATGGTGTTATTTGTTCTTAGGGCAATATAAAAATTGAACAATTGAAAAAGATTTGGGCTCTTCATTTTTCCTCTTTTCACGAATCATTTCTCTTTCACGAATCATTTCGGTTTTCGGTTCGATTTTATCAATTTTTGGTTTCGTTGAAAAATCATTTCAGTTTGGTTCGGTTCGGTTTTATAATTTAGTTTGGTTTCGCATTGATAATTCTAATTGCAATACGGGTTAAATTGTAATACGGTTTAGATTACAAATTCGTGGGTTATAGTAACTATGGTAAAAATGAACAAATAAAACAATAGATAATGAAATATTCAACAAACGATGAAGTCTTCAGGTTATTAAGACACCAAATTCAAAACTATAAAGTGCATAATAAATTAAACAACAATAAAGGAAACAACTTAATCCAAATAAATAATAATAAACATAAATTATTAAATAAATAAAAATGGAAATTAAGAAGTCGAAGCCGTAACCATTACACACGCCATTGACTCCATCGACCAGCCATCCATGGACAAAGACCACTGATGGGCGGAAGTGGCCACCATGCCACCAATCAGCAGGCCCAAAATCCACCCCAGCCCCATAAATTCTAAAACCTTAGAATACATACCCAATAGCCCACTCCAACCACTATTTTAGCCATCGTTGGCGGTGTTCCCTTGTTGACGAAACTATCATTGAACCCAGAGCTCTAACACCAGCCACCTCTTTCCTTCCAACCACCTCAAAACCCACAAAACCTACCACCTATCTTATGAAGGGAAAGAGGAGAGGCTGAGAGATAGTTTTAAACTTTTAGCTTTAGGGTTTGTTTTGATTTGTTTTAGTTTTTATTTCGGGTGATTGTTTTTCTCTTTTTTTTTTTTCATTTTGCAATTTTTTTTTTTTTATAACCCATTCGGTTTGGGTTAACTTAAACCGAGTTGCCAAACCGAACGGTTTCACACATTCGCACCATTTGATTTTTAAGGTCAACCCAAACCGAATTGAAAACCGAATAAAAGTTTAGGTTTGGTTTGATTCGGGTTAATTTGAATTGAACGGCCACCCTTACATTCTACCAACACTAAAAGGCTAGATCCTAAATCTAAATTAAAAAAAAAACCAAAAATGATATATGGAAGAAAAACCAAAACCAAAACCAAAGCAAAACGCTCAACCTAACACACTTCAATCCCAAAAACCCTCAAAGCATTTCAAAGCCAAAGTCATTTCCCACTTCAATCCCTCATCCAAACCGAAAACATACATCAAAGGATAAAATCATTGTTGAAGCTGAATTTCAAATACAAAAAAATCAAACAAAAATTGATGCACAACGAAATTTTTTTGAAGAGAAGTTGCTTTCAGCTCTTCACGCTTACCATAAGTCCCTTAACTTCACTATAAATTGCTTTTCTCTTCTCTTAGTTATCCTTCTTTTTTTTTTGGGAGGGCTAGGTGAATAGAAAACTCTAGGTTGTAAGTTTCTGCAATTGTAAATGTTCAATTTCACAATCATGTTTTGCCATGCTAAATCTTAGTCTTCCTTTCTTCGCTTCACTCTACTTTAATTAAGGTTTTACTTTATTTATTGCTGATTTTTTTTTATCTTCTAACTTGTAGGATAAAGATGGTAATGTCGTCTATAAAGATGGGAAAACCCTAATACATATAAATGAATTTTGTTTTATATCAGATGATTTGACTTTAGAATGTGATATGTTTGAATTTGATAGAGGAAGAAGGAAAAGGAAAGAAAAGATGATATGGCTTTCAATATGCTTACCCCTGTATTGAAGACACTGTTGATTATATATAATAGTCTTTACAATAGTGGAAGAATAACAAACAAGATTAAAAATACAGAAATCAACTTCCTACTAAGCTAAAGATCAACACATCATGAAATTATTGAATAAAACCCACAAACTAATACATTTGGTATGACAATTAATTCTAACATTTTTAGTCAGTTGCATGGTTCCATGAATAACGGCTTGCATGGTATTACCATAAACTCGTAGTGTCATTCGTGTGTTCGGAACGCTGTCTTTGGAATGTCTTCATCATTTACTCAAATTTGATGATTTCGTTATTGCAAATCCAATTTGAAGAAAATTTTGGCACCATGCAACTCATCCAACAATTCATCAGTTACAGGTATTAGGAACTTATCTTTAACTGTAATATTGTTTAGGATGCGATAATCCACACAAAATCGTTAGCCTCCATTTGTGTTCCTCACCAACAGGACGAGTGATGAGATTGAGATCTTACTAGCCCTTATCAACCTCAATTGTAAAAGCTCCTGCACCATCTTTTCTATCTTAATCTTTTAGTAATATGGGTAACGATATGGTCGTACACTCACTAGTTCTCAGCTTGGTTGTAAAGGAATATGATGATCATGGGAGCATTTTGGAGAAAAGCTAGTGGGTGGTCAAAAAGATGAGAAAAACAGCTAAGAGACGACTCATATCTAGCGAATGCACCTTTCGCTGGTTAATGCTTGACATACTTTTTTGAAAAAAGAAACTCGTGCTATGTATTCTATTGAGCTCCTTGTCAATTAAAGTTGCGATGCTAGTTTGGCCAATCCGTGCCGACTTTGAAAGTTATGGTTAGCTTTTTATAATCAGTTTCGATAGGTCCAAGAGTTTCAAGCCACAATACTCCTAAGACCAAATGGCATGCAACGACTGGAAGGACATAGTGATTAGATGTCCTTGAATGATGAGAGTAAGCACTTGACACTACTCAACATACTCTATTTTTTCTCGGTTTGCAATCATAACTTGAAACTTATTATCTTTGACCACTAGTAACCCCGAACTTGGAGACTATAGATTGATCAATGAAGTTGTGAGTGCTACCGCCATCTATCAATATTGTTACTTCCTTATTTTTTAGCTTGCCTAGGAGGCATATGGTTTATGGATGTTTCGTTCTTGCCATTGCGTGAAAAGAAATCTCTGGTATGATTTCCTGAGTGTCTTTTTCTATTTGGATGTTATTGAAGTCTTCACTTCTTGAATGAGGCAAGTTTTCGACCATAAATAATTATGGTCGCTCACAGTAGTGGCATGAAGTGAACTTCTCATCACAATAGTAACATAACCCCTTTTCGTGTCTTTCACTTGCCTCTTGATTGATGATAAGCGGAATGTTGCTGACGGTGTCATGAGATTTTCATTCAGGTGCTGATTTGGAAGGGGTCCTAACACACCAGCTGTTGGGTTGAGTACTAGTCTTTGCGTGACTATTGTGGATTAGGAGCGGATTGGTTGGGTCAATTTCTATAGTAATTGGTTTCACTCCTCAATTACTCGTGTCATTCTTATATGACCTTATTTAATTTTCATGTCCAAACATATGTCATTGTTGAGTCCTGTAATAAAGCAACCAATTAAAAAATTTTCAGGCAAGCCATCAACTTGGTGTGAAAGTCTTTTAAAAGTTTTTCGATATGCTACCACTGACGAGGTTTGTTTAAGGCGAGTCAAAACTTTTGACGGGCCCTCCTAATATGTTGGTCCAAAACAGAGGGGGGATACTACCTTAGTGAATTCTTCCCATATGAATGGTCCACAAAATTTTGTCAACCTCCTATGCCACTGTAAAGCAATGCCTTTTATGTGAAACGATGCTAGCTGAGATCAAAATATTGCTTTACCTTGTGAACCCAGCTAGTTGGGTCCTCATTGTTGAACCTTGGGAAGTCCAACTTGAGGTGATGATGGGGTGTTAATGGTGATTAGGACGTTCATTGGCAGCATTTGAACAAGAGGTTTCTTTAATTGCAAATGGGTTGGTTTCAGGTTGGTTGGAACTTAGGTTACGATAATGAGGAAAAGTTTGAAGGTTGGTTAGCACAGCTTGCAAGGCAGCATTAACTTGATCAAAACTTGTTTCGTGCTAAGCTAAAGTTGTGGTGACGTCATTGCGGAAGTTTGCATTTGTTTTGTTGCGAGTGTCCATGGTTGGAACCGGGATCTGATACCACTGATACGTTTGAATTTTATATAGGAAGAAAAAAAGAGAAAGAAAAGATTATTTGGCTTTCAATCTGCTTACTCCTTCATTGAAGGCATTGTCAACTATATATAATAGCCTTTACAATACTTGCAGAATAACAAACAATACTAAAAATTAGGAAACCAACTTCCCACTAAGCTAAAGATCAGCAGATCATGGAATTATCGAACAAAACCTATAATTGAACGAAACCTACAAACTCATAAATTTGATATAACAACTAATTCTAAGACGCTCAGTCAGTTGCATGTCCCTATGAATAATAGCATTAATAATAGCTTGCATGGCTCCATGAATAATGGCAAGTATAAGAATGCCCAAAATATATTTACAAAGGAAAATGCACCAAAATAACAACATTGAGGTTTGTCTTTCATGCTTGATTTGCTTTAAATTGTTTATCTACTACTTATTAAAGGGAGTTGAAATAAACAATACTAAGTCTCAAGTCATACTACAAGAAAAATCAGTTTTAGTAGCATTATGTGTTAACATGAATACGTTAATAATATTGATTTTAATGATTACAAACTTTAAATATTTTTTGTTTAAAATATTGGAGCTATTCCTTAATAAACGAGAGCCTTATAAACATTCCAATTATATTCATAAAAGATGGATCACTGTTAAAATTCAAATTAGAAAATGATTCTCTGCAAAATCTGACTTAAACTGTGATTCTGGAAATAAACGGTGAACCGTTTATTTAAACAGTTAATCGATTAAAACCAGAGAGCAATATATTGCCTAAGCTCTAACTGATTAAGAAAAATGGAAAACACAAAAAGCTGGGAAGGCTACTGAAATTTAACGGCGAATTGTTTATTTAAACGGTTAACCGATAAAATCCAGAATGAAAGATTGTACCTGGAAACAAATGGCAAAAGCTAAACTGAAACGAATAAGGCTAACTTGTTTTGCAGGTAACTGGAAATAAACGGGGAACCGTTAATTACAAACGACTAACCGATAATTTCCAGAGAGTTCATTTCATGCAAATCCTTAACCGTTTAATATAAACGGATAATTGATGTTCATCTTGCAGGTCTCTGGGAATTAACAGCGAAAGGGTAACCATAAACAGCAAACTGTTTATTTAAAAATTGGCCCAACGGTAACTTTGATCAGCCTAAACGGATAACCGTTAATGGTTAACGGCGAACCGTTTTTGAGTAGACAGTCTATAACAACTAGTTTTTCAGCTCCAAGTATAAATAAACTCATTCAAATTCAAACAAGATTAATCACAACACGACCATTGAGCTTATATTTGAGAATACAATCTTCATAGAGCTTTAAAACACATTCTTGCTTCATCTATTCACACATTGGGCATTGATTTGTAATCTTAAATATTGTGTGGGAGAAAAACAATTTTTAATCTTTTACTTTGAGTGATTGTAAGTGTTAGGATACACTTGGGTTAAGAGATTGAGAATAATCTCTTGTTGTAAAAGGTTCATTGACACATTGGAAGTCAAGTGTAAGCATTTGAAGCCTTGGAGGCTTGCTTAGTGAAATCCTCAAGCCCGTAAAGCTTAGAGGCATGGACGTAAGCGAGGTTGGTCGAACCATGTAAAAATCTCCGTGTTTAAATCTCTCTTCCCTTATCTTTTTATATTGCAATTGATTTAATTGTTATTTCATTAAATTCATTTTAGATTTGCTTAATAATTTGTTTTAGAATCAAATAATTTTCTAGAATCCCAATTCACCCACCCTCTTGGGTTGCACACTTGTATTTTATTTGGTATCAGAGCGTGGTTCTCTTGTTAGGACTTAACCGTCGAAAGTAAAAGATCCATGGCAACCCAAAATGACTCAACCTTTAGGAAAAGACAGTCCACAACTAGACCACCGTTCTTTGACGGAAACGACTACCCATATTGAAAAACTAGGATGAGAATTTATTTATAAGCACTAGATTATGAAATTTGGAAAGTTGTATGTGATGGTCTGTTTTTGCCCCTAAATAAAAATGAAGTCGGGGAAGATATTCCAAAACCTTCAAGGGAATGAAATGAATTGGAAAATAGAAAAGTTTCTCTAAATTCTAAAGCTATGAATGCTTTATTTTGTGCACTTGATAAAAAAGAATTTCATCGAGTATCTAGTTGTGAAAGTGCTAATGAAATTTGGCACAAACTTGAAGTAGTCTATAAAGGCACAAATCAAGTGAAAGAGTAAAAAATTAGTAGGTACACTAAACAATATGAGTTGTTCCAAATGGAACAAAATGAGGGTGTGTATTCTATGTATACGAGATTTACGGACATAGTAAACACTCTAGGAGCCCAATGAAATGTCTTCTCAAATAGCGAGAAAATTAAGAAAATCATTAGGTCACTTCCAAAAGAATGGAGACCTAAAAGAACTGCTATTAAAGAGGCCAAAGATTTAAATACTTTACCTCTTGATGATTTAATTGGTTCTCTCATTTCATATGAAGAAGATTTGGCCGCAGAAAAAGGGCATGAGGAGAAGAAGAAAAACATTGCTCTCAAAGCTTTAAAATATAAGAGTGATGGGGAGAATGAACTGGATGATGAAGAGCTGGCCATGTTAGCATGGAGGTTTAGAAAATTCTTTAAGAAAACCGGAGAGTGAAGAAATTTCAGAAACTTTAAGAACCAAAGGGAGAAGAAAGAGGTAATCACATGCTATGAATGCAAGAAGCCTGGCTATATAAGATCGAAGTGCCCACTTATCAACAAACTCAAGAAGAAAGGCATGGTTGTAACTTGGGATGATAGCAAAGAAGATTCAAGTAATGAAGAAGGGTCGCAAGAAGTATCAAATCTAGCGCTTATGGCAATAGAAGGGGATGATGATCTCAATGAGGTAAGTGATCCCACCTATGATGAATTGTATGATGCTTTTAAAGAATTGAATAATGAGTTGATGAAGATTGGTAAAAAGAATGTATGTCTTGAAAAGGAAATGACAAAGCTTAAAAATAAAAATGAATCTCTAAATGCAAGAATTGCATGCCTAGAAGTAGAGAACAAAACATTGCATGATGAAATTGCATTATCAAATGAGAAACCTATCATCTCACATGAGCATTTAGAATCACACATAGATGATTTGAAAAATGAAAACCAAATGCTTAAGAAAAAGAGCAATGAGTTGAATGAGATTGTTTTGAAATTTAAAAATGGGCAAAAGATGTTGGATTATATGTTTAACTCACAAAAATGTGTTTTTGATAAAGGTGGACTTGGGTATAAGCCTACCTTGAAGCAAAAGTATTATAAGAATTATTTTGTTAAAGCTACCTCCACAAGTAATCATAAGATTGTATGTCATTTTTGTAATCAAGATGGTCATATGAAAAATAGGTGTCCAGTAAAAAGAAATGCATATTATGGTATGAAATGCATTTGGGTTCCAAAAGGAATCACTACTAACTCTCAAGGACCCAAAAAACTTTGGGTACCTAAAACTTGAGATTTTCTTTGTAGGGCTTGAAGAAGAAGAAAAATAAATGGTACTTGGACAGTAGTTGTTCAAGGCACATGACCGGAAACTATGCATGGTTCTCAAGCTTCACCAAAATTGAAAATGGTGGAGACGTATCTTTTGGAGACAACTCAAAAGGAAAAATTCTTGGAATTGGAAATGTTGGTAAAGTTTCCTCAACTCTAATTGAGAATGTATGTTTGGTTGAGAACTTGAAACACAACTTAATTAGTATTAGTCAATTATGCGACAAAGGTTATAAAGTTATATTTGATAAATTTAGTTGTATTATTGAGAATTCATGTGATGGTAAGATCTTATTTGTTGGGAATATATGTGGTAATGTTTATATCATTGACATAGAATGTGCATCTACTCTTGATAAATATTTTTCGGCATTGCATGATGATAATTGGTTATGACATAGAAGGTTAGGACATGCAAGTATGGATTTGATTTCGAAAATTTTGAAAAATGATTTAGTTAAAGGTCTTCCAAAAATTGGTTTTCAAAAAGATAAGATTTGTGAAACTTGTCAATTTGGAAAACAAATCAGAACATCTTTCAAAAATAAAAATCATATTTCTACTTCAAAACCATTTCAATTTCTTCACATAGATTTATTTGGGCCTTCTAGATATGTTAGTCTAAATGGCAAATATTATGCATTTGTGATAGTGGGTGATTATTCTAGATATACATGGGTATTATTCTTAGCTAATAAGGATGATGCTATTGATGCCTTTAAAGTGCTTTGTAAGAAAATTCAAAATGAAAAGGGGTATGGTATTGCATGCATTAGGAGTGATCATGGAGGAGAGTTTGAAAATCATGCATTTGAGACTTTTTGTAATGATTTTGGTATTGAGCATCAATTTTCATCACTTAGAACTCCACAACAAAATGGAGTTGTTGAGAGAAAGAATAGATTCATTCAAGAAATGGCTAGGATTATGTTGAATGAAAATTCATTGCCTAAGTATTTTTGGGCCGAGGCCGTCAACACCGCTTGTTATGTTTTAAATCGTGTGTTGATTAGACATAAGCTTAACAAAACTCCATATGAGCTTTGGAAACATAGAAAACCCAATATTGGTTATTTCAAAGTTTTTGGATACAAATGTTTTATTTTGAATACAAAAGACAATCTTGGCAAATTTGATCCAAAATCTAATGTTGATATTTTTCTTGGATATTCAAACTCAAGCAAAGCTTATAGAGTTTATAACAAAAATATACTAGTTGTAGAAGAATCTATGCATGTTACTTTTGATGAATCTAATCCCTCATCTACGGAGAAAGTTGTTGTTGATAATGATGTAGATGAAGACTTACAAAAAGAATCATCAAAAGATAATCAAAAGGACGTGTCTCATGGGAATCAAGATGAGCAACATGAAGAAATGAATGTAGAGCAAAATGAAGGTACTTCTCAATCACTCCCCAAAGAGTGGAGGTATATTTCTTCTCACCCTAAGGATGTAATTTTAGGAGATCCCTCATGAGGTGTTACAACTAGATCATCACTTAGAAATACTTATGAGCATAATGCATTTATTCTTAAATTGAACCCAAATCCTTTGCGGATGCGGAAAATGATGAATCTTGGATTATGGCAATGCAAGAGGAGTTAAATCAATTTGAAAGAAACAATGTGTGGGAATTAGTTCCTAAACCGGAACATCAATCCGTCATAGGTACTAAATGGATATTTAGAAATAAGATGGATGAATCCGGTGTGGTTGTAAGGAATAAAGCTATATTAGTGGCTCAAGGTTACAACTAAGAAGAAGGAATTAATTTTTATGAAATATTTGCACCCGTAGCTAGACTAGAATTAATTAGAATGTTGTTGGCATTTGCATGTCATAAAGATTTCATTTTATTTCAAATGGATGTGAAAAGTGCCTTTTTGAATGGTTTTATAATGGAAAAAAGTGTATGTAAAACAACCCCTTGGTTTTGAAAATGAAAAATTTTCAAATCATGTTTATAAGTTATTTAAAGTTTTGTATGGCTTAAAACAAGCACGTAGAGCATGGTATAATAGGCTTAAGAATTTCTTGTTAGAAAATAATTTTTCAATGGGTAAAGCGGATACTACTCTCTTTGTCAAACATAAGGACAAAGACATACTTGTTGTTCAAATTTATGTTGATGATATTATTTTTGGTTCTACTAATGAATTGTTGTGTAAAGAATTTTCATCTTGTATGAGTAATGAATTTGAAATGAGTATGATGGGAGAGTTAAAGTACTTCCTTGGGCTGCAAATAAAACAAAATGAGGAATGAATTTTCATAAATCAAGCCAAGTATGTAAAAGATCTACTAAAAAGATTCGGCATTGATGACTCAAAGAACAAAAACACTCTAATGAGCACAACAACCAAACTTGACAAAGATGAAAAATGCAAGGAAGTGGATATCAAAATGTATCGAGGTATGATCAGATCTTTACTTTATTTAACTGCAAGTAGACCCGATATCATGTTTAGTGTATGTTTATGCGCAAGATTTCAATCATGTCCTAAGGAATCCCATTTGCTTGCTGTTAAAAGAATTTTCTGTTATTTGAGTGGAACCATAGATATCGGCCTTTGGTATCCTAGGGGAACTCATATAGATTTAACATGCTATTCCGATGCGGACTTTGCCGGTTATAAAGTTGATAGGAAAAGCACTAGTGGAACTTGCTATATTCTAGGTCACTCACTTATTTCATGGTTTAGCAAGAAACAAAATTCTGTTGCACTTTCAACTACCGAGGCTGAATATATAGCTGCAGGAAGTTGTTGTACACAAGCTCTTTGGATGAAACAAATACTTAGAGACTATTGTATTAACCTAGAACAAATTTCTATTAAGTGCGATAATACTAGTGCTATAAATCTTTCAAAGAATCTCATTCAACACTCTAGAACGAAGCATATAGAAATAAGACATCATTTTTTGAGAGATCATGTTCAAAAGGGAGATATTGCATTAGAGTTTATTTCTACAGAAAAAAAACTCGCCGATATTTTTACCAAACCCCTTGGCGAAGAACAATTTTCAAAAATTCGGCATGAACTTGGGATGATGAAATTTTCGCATTAACGTCTCTATTCATGCTATTGAGTATATTGAATTGATTGACTTATTGGTGATTTAATATTTATGAAATGCTTAACCTTGATATTCAAATAATGTGTTTGCTTTGTTAATTCTTGATTGATTATATGAATTAATTGCTTGAATACATGTTCATGAATCATGCATTAAAATGACTCATAAAACATTTTTAGATTAATTAAATGATCTTGGAATGTATTATATGCTGGCAAAAAATTAAATCAAATGTGTGAAATTATAGATAAAATAAACGGATAACCGTTTAAAATAAACGGATAACCATTTAAAATAAACGGTGAACCGTTTTATTCCAGAAACGAGATTATAATGTCTGTCTTTTTACCCTTTCATCGTTTGATGCAATCGGTAAACCGTTTAAAAATAAAGAGCTCTCAAGCAGTTACTCCTTAGCCGTTAAGAGCTTAACCTTTCACCGTTTCCCATTCTTTAGCCTCTGAAAGTTAACCCTTAACCGTTTAAATAAACGGTTAACCGTTTTCATGAGTATAAAACTGTTCAAAGGTTTTTCTTCTCATTCTCCAGTTGCCCTTTCACTGTTTCGACCATTGTTGCGTAGCCGAAGCTTCATCTGCCCTCAAACCTTCATTTTTCTTATTTTTCTTGCCAAATCAAACCTATAACATCATTTCTTATCCCCTTTAGAACACTTTCACCGATTCAAATCTTCAAATCAAGCCCAAAATTGAAAAATCCCAAATCTAAACCCTAAGTGCATCCATTCAGGTTTCTTATTTTTTAACCTGATTCTTGCCATTCTTCAACCAAATTGAGCCTCAAAATCACATCCTTTACTCATTCCTAAATAAATAATCGGTTCATCTTCTTCTCATCACATCTCTCCCGAAATTTTCAAACTCCCTTATTCTTCACCATGGCTGCACCCCCTCGGAGAAATCTCAGGAGAAAATCTGTGCCTCCAAGGAATCCTATACCACCACGGGAAGTCTTTGAATTCGCAAGAATTCATTTCCTTATGCCTTCCTTGGCCAAGCGGTTCGAGGATCGCTTCAATGGTCGAAAAGTACCTGACTCTTCTTATGTTGAAATAGATGATTTCAGTACCTTAGTTGTATGTGGTAGAAGCATTA
Organism: Citrus x clementina; assembly: GCF_000493195.1. NCBI lineage: Eukaryota > Viridiplantae > Streptophyta > Magnoliopsida > Sapindales > Rutaceae > Citrus > Citrus x clementina. The sequence goes on along the minus strand of NW_006262201.1, from coordinate 13,144,787 downwards.
GGGATATGCTTCAGCCTTGGGAGTCTGCCATTGACTTTGATGACCGAGTTTATACCAATTTAGTGTGAGTCTTTTATTCGAACATGGAAATCTCCGCAACTCGCCTAGATAGGATAGTTACTCAAGTCGGCGATGTGCCTATAGAATTTGATGATGAGGACCTAAATGGCTTTCTAGGTATCTCTAGTGAGGGTCATGAAATTTATACCTCTAGGAAAGCCCTTTCTTTTAACGGTTTTAGTCATGTTGATGGAGTCCGTAATATTTGTCGCCGTTGAGACTTGTCTAATGAGATCTGTAATATACCTTTTCGGTCTCAACTTTTACCTATTCAAGTTCGCATTCTTCACACTATTTTACAGCACATAGTGACTCCCAGGAAGGGTCACTCGGATGAGGTTACGAGGTTGGACGTTGGCCTATTAGATAGCCTCATTACAGGTCGTCCCATTAACCTTGGCTATGTTATTGTGCGGCATATGTTGTGTACTCCTGCGGTTAACCACTACTTGCTTCTATATGGCAGTATCATTACTAAGATACTACGATACTTTGAGGTGCCTCTTCTCGATACCGGTTATATGGAGACTAGACGGATTGGTCTCGAGGCCATGACTAGTATCGATTTTTCTAGGATGAATGAAGAGTGGATAAAGACTAAAAACTCCAAAAACTGGGATACCTTGATTGCTCCAGAGGACGATCGGATGCTCAACGATGTCTATCCTCCTGATAAGCTTCCAGATTTTAGATTAGGAGCTCATCATCATCCTCCGCATCACCGTTTTGTCCCCCGGCCTCCAGCTGACTCTGACTCTGAGGAGCATGCGATGGATGCTGACATTTCCTCCTCTTCTGAGCCGCCTCTGGCTCCCGAGTAGCCTCCTGCTCCTAAGCCATCTGTTGTTCCTGAGTAGCCCTCTGCTTTTGAGCCACTTCCAGCTCCAGTTTAGCCCCCTACTTCAGACGCTGTGCAGCAGTTGATTGCTGATGTTCACGGGATTTCGGAGCGGCAGCAGCTGATTCTCGATTGGCTGGACACTTTTTCCCGTGACCACCAGCAGCTACGTTCTAACTTTCAGACCTTCCAGCAGCAGAGCATTGATCAGCAGCTTAAGCTTATAGCTGGACAACACACTCTTCTTCGTTATTTTTGCTATGATCCGGGGAGCACATCTTCTCCACCTCCATAGTTTCTAAGTTCTATTTTCGCATATACACTTCATATTTTGTTTGTTTGTGTGTTGCTATTTATATTTTTATATACACTGCTACCTCTATATAATCTTGATGGATTTTGATGACATGTTTTTGTGATGTTCTTGATGTTGGATGACTTGATATTGGTTGATGAAATTGTTGGTTTATTAGTTGATGGAATTGTTGGTTTGTTGGATGATGGAGTTGTTGTTAATATATTTTGGAAGTGTTTTTAATCTCATTTTTTATTAGTGGTTTTGCTCCATTTTAAGGGGAAACTCTGCCAAATTTTTCGCTCGCCAAAACTGTGTAACTTCTTTCTTCTTCGGATTTACAGATTTCTTTTCTCTCTTTTCTTTTTGATGATGAAGGGGGAGATAATTATGGGGAGATTTAAAATGAATTTTGTTTTTAAAATGTTTCCTTGAGCAAAAATCATTTTATTGGACATTTTTTTATTTGGTCATATATTAAGGGGGAGCAAAATATTAATTGAAGTTTTTCATCATAAAAAAGGGGGAGATTGTTAACATGAATATGTTAATAATATTGATTTTGATGATAACAAACTTTAAATATTTTTTGTTTAAAATATTGGAGCTATTCCTTAATAAATGAGAGCCTTATAAATATTCTAATTATATTCATAGAAGATGGATCACTGTTAAATTTTAAATTGGAAAATGATTCTCTGCAAAATTTGGCTTAAACTGTGATTCTGGAAATAAATGGTGAACCGTTTATTTAAATGGTTAACTGATTAAAACCAAAGAGCAACATATTTCATAAGCTCTAACCGATTAAGAAAAACAAAAAACACAAAAAGCTGGGAAGGCTACTGGAATTTAACGGCGAACCGTTTATTTAAATGGTTAACCGATAAAATCCAGAATGAAAGATTGTACCTAGAAACAAACGGCTAAAGCTTAACTGAAACGGATAAGGCTAACTTGTTTTGCAGGTTACTAGAAACAAACGGCGAACCGTTAATTACAAACGGCTAACCGATAATTTTCAGAGAGGTCATTTCATGCAAATCCTTAACCGTTTAATGTAAACGGATAACTGATGTTCATCTTGCAGGTCTCTGGGAATTAACGGCGAAAGGGTAACCATAAACCGCAAACCGTTTATTTGAAAATTGGTCCAACGGTAACTTTGACCAGCCTAAATGGTTAACCGTTAATGGTTAACGGCGAACCGTTTTCGAGCAGACAGTCTATAACGGCTAGTTTTTTTAGCTCCAAGTATAAATAAGCTCATTCAAATTCAAACAAGATTTATCACAACACGACCATTGAGCTTATATTCGAGAATACAATCTTCATAGAGCTTTAAAACACATTCTTGCTTCATCTATTCATACATTGGGCATTGATTTGTAATCTTAAATATTGTGTGAGAGAAAAATAATTTTTAATCTTTTACTTTGAGTGATTGTAAGTGTTGGGATACACTTGGGTTAAGAGATTGTGAATAATCTCTTGTTGTAAAAGGTTCATTAACACTTTGGAAGTCAAGTGTAAGCATTTGAAGCCTTGAAGGCTTGCTTAGTGAAATCCTCAAGCCCGGAAAGCTTGGAGGCGTGAACGTAGGCGAGGTTGGCCGAACCACGTAAAAATCTCCGTGTTTAAATCTCTCTTCCCTTATCTTTTTATATTGCAATTGATTTAATTGTTATTCCATTAAATTCATTTTAGATTTGCTTGATAATTTATTTTAGAATTAAATAATTTTTTAGAATCCCAATTCACCCCCCCTCTTAGGTTGCATACTTATATTTCATTATGTAGTAGCATTTTATTACAAAATGCTATAAAACGTCAATTTTTTATTACACAATCTAAAAAACGCTACAATTAAATATCTAAGTGATAACATTTTACTTTTTCTAGCATTTTATATTTCATTAATAGCATTTTTTTAAATGTCATATATTACATTAACAAACGTAGCTCTTTTAAAATGCTACGAAGAAACACACCTTTGTAACACTTAAAAAATATTGCGAAAAGAAAAAAAAAGTAAATAAATCTACCGCCAAGATTAGAAACACGCGGGTGCTCTCTTTTCCCAAAATTTTATATTATAATAGGACACCTAAACCCTACATCCCTTCTTTTTCTGTCTTTCTCTATATTCCACCTAAAATCCCCTGATTTTGTCAATTTCTTTTGTTTGCCTGATTTTAACTTAAGTAGCTAGATCTCTCAAAATCAAAAAGTTTTGATCCTTAATTCTTTATTGTCTCAAGGCTTGTTGTTGTTGGGTCTTCCCTCAAATCTTTCTCATGAATATTTGCATGTAAGCTTTAATTTTTTTAATTTAATTTACCGAATTTAGGGTTTTCAATTGTCAATATAGGATTTCTTATGTTGATTCCATTTTATTTGGAGCAATTTCTTATATGTTTGGTTCATTTATTTTTTTTACATTTAGAAGTAATATGTCAAAAACTATGAAAATTCTCATTTGTGCCTTAACAATCCGAAATTTTGTATATCGATCACATAATTGATTTTTTCATCTTAATTATTTCTTTTTAGTTAGCAAATATTGAGGTGGATCTGAAAATTGTATCTTATAAATTTGGGTATATGGACATCTATTAGAATTTAATCTGCGTTCATGCTTTTGGTCTTGTTAGAATCTTTAATTAATTCTCTTTAAGATACTCCATAAACCAAGGTCTGGAAGGGGGAATCTGTATATTCTTAAAAAGTCGGGTTCCTGGCTAAAGGGCATCTTGGAAAAGGTTTTGTCTGTCCCTGCCTCATCTTGCGTGAAACCACATTTTAGTTGTTTCTTGTTGTTAATGTTTACAGCTTGTAGTAGTCTGTAATCATCGGAAAGATTTCTTTGGAAATAATTTTTTAATACCTTTTTTTTCCTTGCTTATTGTGAACTTTCTGTGCTATATTTCAACAAATTGGGTTATGCTGTAGATCCTTTTAAAGTCCCATGATTTCTTAATGATTTTAAGACATGAACTCAATGATGTGTAACGTATCTGGGACTCGATGTACTCACTGAATTATTATTATTATGACTATTGAGGATGATGATAATCATCGTCATCATCCATACAAAACCATGTTCTGTAGAAATTGCAAACTTGTTATATAATTGCCTGATGATGCAAAAAGGGAAAAGCAATAGAGATTAAAATTTAGACTTGTCATTTTAGTATTTCTTTAAAGAGGGTGATCATAGAATCATTCTGTCGGTTTCCAGCTAGACAGTGCATATAGCTAAAGTTTTGCATCAATATTGTGATGTTGTGAAAGAGAGAAATGAGTTTATTGAAGTGTAGTTTCTACAAACTTGGTACTACAACTACTGTACAGTTTCTGAGTTTGAGAATCCGTACTGATTTAATTAGAAGTTGCAGATCTTTAACAGCCAGAATTTTCTCTTGAGCTATAATACTTATGGGTTGCATTGGCATCTTAAAGGAGGGAAGACTTCAGTTGAGGTAGATCTTTATGATGTCTCATTATCTGTGGACTTTCCTTTACTAATTTCAGTTTTGTTGCTTTTATTGGTTGTACTGTGGATTCTGTACTGATTTAATTAGAACCTGCAGATCTTTAACAACTAGAATTTTCTCCTGAGCTACAACATTTATGGGTTGCATTGGCATCTTAAAGGAGGAAGACTTCAATTAAGGTAGATCTTTATGATGTCTCATTATTTATGAACTTTCCTTACTAATTTCAGTTTTGTTGTTTTTGTTGGTTGTATTGTTGATTCTGTTGTTTTGTCACTTCTCTTATTGAGTTGATTTTATTTCTTATATACTTATATCAATCCCTCTGTCTGGTTAGGGTAATGGTTATTGTTGATTTTTCCAACCAATTGATGCTTAAGTGAGATCCATAAGTGAAGATTTATCTTGCCGAATTTAGTCTCATGCACATGGTTTTCTTTTTGCTTTGTTTAAATAAAGATTTAAATCAATCTAAATTTGTTTGTTCTTGGTAGTGTTTAGGTTTTATTTGTTAAGCTAGAAAACTTGAATTTAACTTATTAAATTGGTCATTAGACACAAAAAAGGTTATCAATAAGCCCATATTGCTTGGTTATTTAGATTGTGCCCATACAAAAGGACTAGATGCTGAAAGTTCTCAAAAGTCTCTCAAAATTCGTGATAGCCTCAAGTTTTGTTTATATGATTAGCATTAATACATAATTCCTTTAGGTTAAATTGAATGCACTAGTACTAAAAAAAAGAAGAAAAAATTGTTGCAGAAGGCGATATTTAATTGATACAAAGGCATGAATAAGTTATCATAATTACTCCTTGCATTTGTGTAGTTCATTCATATTCTTAAATTTTTGTCTAACATAGGTACAAACTCCTGTAGAAGATTAATTGGGTAGATGGAATGTGAAGAAAAATAAAATGGCTTCCATGCGAATTACAAAATATAGTTATAGAATTTCTTTATTGGTGCTTGAGTTGATTTATTGCAACATTTGATTTTCATTTCGTACTATGTATTGCTATATTTATCCTTTTGCCATATACTTATTATATCCTTAATGACCTAGCATTTATGGATTGCATTTCAAAGTTGAATGGTTTGGATGAATGTAAGCGTGATTTGAAGTTAAGTACACTTTAATTTTTCTAATTTACTTATATGGGAAACGTTTGTTAAGGAGGCATTATTTTGTTTCTTTTTTATTAACAGAATAAAATTTTTATTTATTTTTAAATTCATAATGCAGGTGATCAAGGATATTCTGCAAAAATGTATTGAAGAGTGAGGACCAATTGAAGATAATATCTAATACTTTTTTAAAGGTCACTAGAAAGTATAGAAGTATGATAGTTGCATACTTATTTTTTGTAAATGTTCTGTAGCTGAAAGTTTAATATATGATTATGGATGTTTAAGTATTTTTATTTTATCAATGAACAATGTATAATTTCTTTTCATCAAAGACTAAAATGATGTATTGAATTAATGAATTGAATGAAGAGCATTGAAATGCTATGATAGCATGATGTTACTGTTTTTATAGCATTTTGTAAAAGTTATGGTAGACATTTGCAAGGGAACTGTACACGATTTGGTAGCATTTTCTAAATGCTCTCTTTGAACAATGATAGCATTCACCTAAAGCGACAAACACTAATTGCATTGCACTAATTCAATGCTATGTATCATAATTTGTGGCATGTAAAAAATGCTACTAATGTGTAATACTTTTAGTTACACCGGCTAACTTAGTATTGTTCAAAATGCTACCATTCACTTTTGGTAGCATTTTTCAGATGCTATCACACACTGTTTTTGTTGTAGTGAATATATCATGTCTAAATTTGATAAAACATTTGCTATACTCAAACATACTTTTAGATTTTACCAACTATTTATTTTGCCAACGTACTAACTAATTGTTAAAGAACACCCTTGATGTACTTTATTCTACTAAAAGTATTTAAAAATTCTTTTATGGTTTTACTTGTTAGCCTAAAGGACTACACATACTGTAATTTTAATGATAACAAACATGTATCTTATTTATATGATAAATATTGTATTTCACATATTCACTAGTTCTTGAAGGATGATATTTATGTAAGTGAATCAAATGAAATCAAGCTCAAGGCACTCAAGGGATAACGACTTGATCAAGAACAAAACTTCGCTCAATGAAGTCATTATTGCGACAAATTCTTGTAAAGCCGGTATAATTTAATATATGCATGGTTTAGCATTTAAGAAGTTCAAGATTTTGTTTAATAAATCATTACTTATAATAAACCAAAAGGTTTCATATTTATAAGATAAAATATTTTGTGGATTTGAGTGTTTTTCAAATTTTGGATTAAATTGAAAATTTTTGAAATCAATAAGCATTATAAAAAGAACATTTTTTGAGAAGCATCATAAATTTTTGGGCCATATCATAATTTTATAAAGTTTTGAGAATGATGAGCATCATTTAGAAATTCTAGATTTGGACCTATTTGTAAAAATATAAAACATTCTAGGCCATAGTGTTATTTCCAAAACTTTTGGACCATATTTAAATTTTTAAAAGTTTTAGGCCAAAAGTAAATATAAAAAATATGGTGGGAAGACAGAGAGTTAGAGGCTAGCCGGCAATGGTTAGCAGCTAGCCACCTGAGGCAAATTTTCAAATTTTCAAGTATAAACAAATGTAAACAACATATTTTGAGTTTCCAATTCACAAATCATCATAGATTAAATCTTCATTGACCTATTATTTGTATATCCACTCTAAAAGAGAGTATTTGTTGTAATTTTTGAATTTATTGTAAAATTTGTGAGTTTGTAAGTGTGGGAAATATTTGAGTGAAGAGATTGGGGGATAATCTCTTGTTGTAAAGATCCATTGATACCTTGTAAGTCAATTATAAGCATTTGAAGCCTTGGGAGGTTCAAGCTTGGTTTGCTTTGAGGCATGGACGTAGGCGAGGATTGCTGAACCACGTAAAAATCTTTATTTTTGTTATCTCTTCCCTTACTCATTTATTTTTTAGCATTGTTAAATTTATTGTTTTTGATTTTATTAAGACATTTGATTAAATTTTTGTGTGGTTTGCTTAGCTTAATTTTTAAAAACTCATTTCACCCCCTAGGTTGCATAACTAGTATTTCATTACTAATAGGATGTGGAATCTAGTAGGCTTTGCGATTTAGGAAGCTAGAGATTAAAGGTATAAGAGAGACAAAACTAGTTGTATACAAAGATAAAATTTTCTTTTTGATCCATTTATGGGGTTTTAAATTGTTTCTTTCTTCAAGTTTAATAGGTTTTGTCAAGGCAGAGTTGCAGATTGTTAGGAAAATATGGGGTTTGTCATGTTTTGGTTGGAGTTGCAGACTGTAAGAATTGCATGGATGCCTTCATTCTTTGGTTTGTATTGGAAATGACGATGTTAATACCTTTTTGTTCCTTTATTACTTTTAGGAATGTGTTGTGTTAAATTGCTCATGACAGTTAAATTTCATTGATAGTTATTAAGGATGCTACTGGTTTTTGAAGTTTATTGTTGTTGTTAGATTTGGCAAGAAAGTAGATATAGATTTTTTTTTTCTTGATCAGTTTATGAACTTTGACACAATTTGATTAGATTGCTAATGTTGTTAGAATATGCACTTAAAAAAGGTTATGTATATTTTTTGTTGGATGTTTAAGACACTTTGAGTACTTATAAACATTGTAATAAAACAATGTAATTCTCTTTCATATTGTTCAGTGGAGCCTACAAATCAAATGACAATTGCAAATTTGTTATTTCTATTTTGCTGTTTTTTTTAAGATAAATGTTGGTACCATTGAATCATCATTCTATTATACCATAAAGGGAAAATATCCACCGTCCACCTATTTTTTACACCTTTTTCAAAAATACACAATTCCTTCATTTTTTGGCTGGAATCCACCCAAAGTTACATTTTTTTTCACTTTTCCACTTCCGTTTGGAATCCGTTAAGAAAACTAACGGAAATTTTAAAAAATGACCATTTTACCCCCAAAATGAAAATTATAATTTCACCTTAAAAATTACAAAAAATAATTAGATTAAATCTAATTATTTTCCCCATCGGTCAATAAATAAATTAATTCCATAACCATCAAATGCATGTTTTTTTTTTAAATATATCTGTAATTAGAATGCTAAATTATAACAGTAGTATTAAAAATAGCCCAATCTCACAAATCATCAATTGAATTTAAGATAAGTAGAGTTTTATTATTAATTGAGTTATAATCTCTAGTAGTTAAGATTTTTTTGTACTTCATTAAAGTACCAATAATGATATTCATCATTAAATCTTATTATTTTTGGTATTTTTTAAGGTGAAATTGTAATTTTCGTTTTGGGGGTAAAATGGTCATTTTATTAAGTTTCCGTTAGTTTTCTTAATGGATTCCAAACGGAAGTGGAAAAGTGAAAAAAAATGTAACTTTAGGTGGATTCCAGCTAAAAAATGAAGGAATTGTGTATTTTTGAAAAAAGGTGTAAAAAATAGGTGGACGGTGGATATTTTCCCTACCATAAATTATGAATTCATTTGATATCATAAAATCACTATGTATGTGATATTCTAGAATCAAAATAATTTTCATACCATAGTGACTAAAATCGCTAATACTATTTTCTAGTGTCAGTGTGACACTGACCGAGCTATTCTAACTCTAAAACTTGGTGTCCGTAAAACATGTTGTTGACACCAAAATGATATTAGTGAAGGCCATTTTTCTACTAGTGACAAATATTAATTATTTCTTAAATAAAGTAGTAACAATTATCAAGTTTTATACTTATAGTCTCCGGACGTTTTAATGAACTATTGTTTGAATATTATATTTGTTAAATTAAATAATCTAATTTTTATTTAATTAAGAGTACTGCTACACTCTCTATGTAATTTCCTAAAAACTTACATCCACATAATGTAATACATACATACATACATACATATATACATACATACATACATGTATGTAATCTGTTGAATGACACTTGAAAAATAAGTGAATAAAGAAAATTAGTCACAATTTGATTCTCTCCTCTTTCATTAACTTTGTGAAACTCGTGAGTAGTGATTTCTAAGTCAGGTTAAGGGCAATTCTTTGCTAGGTTTCCCGACCTAACTTAATATATTGAATTCCAATCCAACCCAGCCTGTTAAATCTGAGTTAGGTCAGATTGTGTTAGATATATTGGGCTTTTTCTAAAGGGCCATTACCATTTTTGAAATCAAATATACTCATCTAATTAATGCACACAGATGAGATCTCATCTTGGTAGACAACAAGCTGCATATATACTAAAAGACAACAAGTGTTATTATCCATAAATGCAATAAAACCAAATACACAGATATCCATTCATACATTTAACATTTATATTTTTGTTTTTAGTTTTGATACAGAACTTTTAAATGTTTTAACATTTAATTTAACCGGTAAAGAAATAGTAATTAGTATTTAATATTTATATTAAGGTAAATTTTAGCAGAAATAACATAGTTTAGGGTTCTTTTATTATTTTATTCTTACTGTCGGTCCAATATAATATGTTTGTCGAAAAGTAGAAAGAGTTTTGTATATTAAAAAGTTTACATTTATCCTTTCAATATTTCCATAGTAAACTTTAAATATTAAAATTATAATGACAAGGATGTAATGGGTAATTTGAAAAATAACATAAAGGAAAATATTAGAGATCTAAAGCTCATTCTCCTATTTTCCAATAATTATTGTTGACTCTTAAATAAGATACTATTATAGCCGAAAACCTCTATAGAATAAAACAATTGGCAAAATTGAAAATGACAAATACGATAAACAATTCGAGTGCTAGTGTCTAGTGACTAAATAAATAGTCATGACATCTTCAATCAATTTAAATAATAAAAAGACAGAAAATCCCTTCAATACAATGAAGAATAGAAAATTAAAAATATATGAATATCAATTTCTCTCACAATTCACGACAAGCATCTTTACTTATCGTAACAAACTTGACATAATTCAAATTTGCACTAATTATTTAGGTGGACATAAAAGAAAGTGAAAGAAAAAAAAAGACAAAAACAAATTCACACTTATGGAAGATGTAATATATAAGCTTGTTGGGCAGAGCAATTATTATGATGATTTTTTCTCTTCATCATCAATTTGGTCTCCTGCAATTCTTCCTGATCTCACCAATGGATCCGGTGAGTGGACTGATATCTCCCATCTTGATCATTGCAGCAGCAAAATCAGAATTGAAAGTTTTAGAGTTACTGGCATATGTACTGACCAAAGAATCAGTGGATCCTCCATTGAATAAGATTTGATCAGAGTGAAGTAAGCCCTTTTGGTTTAAGAGGTGCTTGTAGTACTGGTTGTCAAATTTATTTGGACTTTGAAAATCCAATGGAGCTAGATTATTATCTCCTGATCCTGTGGCCCTTGGGCAGTTCCCTCGCCTATTCTTTGCAAATGAACTTTCAATGTTGCTTTCATTGTATATGCGATTTCTGAAGGCTACACACCTTGCTTGCCCAATTGTATGCGCTCCTGTGTAATATAATCAAAATGAAATCAATTATGAAATTCATCCATTATTAGCTTGAGTTTTCTACACACCAAATACACTGAAATTATAAGTCCTAGTAGGGTTTGGTAGCTTTAGTAATAAATTATTTTATCTTTCATACTCGAGAATTCATCCAAACACTTCTATTGTTAAAAAAAGATTTTGTGAACTTTCAACATATTTTGTGTCTTTTACTATTTTACTAATAATTAGATTGATGATTAATTTTTTTTATTGATTAATTGTTGACTTTGTGCATGTAGAAGCCACCTATTGATCAATTAAAAAAATCATTAATATGATTCTAGGGGTAAAATTGTAAAAGAGAAAGAAAAATTGGAAGTTATTAGCAAATTCTTTTTAATGATGAGTGGTTTTGATGGGTTTTGATCATGAGGAGAAATTGTTAATTTTGAAAAGAATAAGAAGATTTTGATCAATTTTTTGTTTGGTTAATAAGCCTTTTTGGGGTTTGAAGTATGGATGTTGCTCTCACTAAGATCGGAAGGGGTTGAAAGTTTACCGGATAAAGCAACCATGTCCTTGGCAGAGAGACCTTTAGCCTGGAATCTATTGATGAGGTTGCTTAGAGTGGAGGTAGGAGGAGGAATGACACCACTATTAGCAGCAGCTAAGCTAGCTGTTTTGGAGTCCCTTCTTCCAAGTTTAACATTCCAACTTGGCCCTCCTAGCTGCATATATACAATAATAAATACATCATATATCAATAACATTAATTAAGTTTCAATGGTTAATTAAACATTGCCACCAGTGGATTCACCAAGTGATTTTTAAACAGTTTTATTTGACTGGTAGTCTGTATAAGTTATTAGGATGTAATAATGGCTTTTGTTGTGTGGAGAAGAGAACATACAATTGCAACTGAATGCCGAGCAGCAATGGCTAAAATATCAGCGCATGAAACGACTCCTGGGCAAACTTTCTCTACCTTTGATTTTATATCATCAACAACTTCAAATCCTCTTGCTGAATTGATATTTGGTCCTGAAGTCTTCTCACCAGTGAAAGATGACGTGTCATCTAGTAGAATTGATCCATCACACCCCTGTAATATATATTGAAACATTTACCAACACAGTTAATTTAATCACAGCACGTATATGGATCAATACTATGAAGCCGAAAAAAGAAACACATATATTGAAGTTGAAAATTTGTAGTAAGCAACTTTGATAAACACCAATTTATTAGTGTGCATTGTACAGTTGGTTGGATGTAAAACCTTTAGGAATGGTAAAAGAGATCTGGGGTTTGAATCTCATTTACTTCAATCTAGGTTTGATTAATATATGTGCATTTATTGCAACATGGTTATTTAAAACTTTTGGATATTAATTTTCTGAGTTAATGAGAGTAAAATGATCATAACCTCCTGTTATTTGCTAATAAATATATCATTTTCCCTTCATGTTTCATAAATTATCAAAGCTAAATTGTTAACTTTCAACTTTTATTTGTGTCTTTCATTATTTTACCCCCAAAAATTTTTATGTGGTTAATGGATTGGTTTATAACATCAAAGGTAAAATAGTAAAATATTAAAAAACTAAAAGTCAATAATTTTTTAAAAACAAAAGATTCTGATTTGTTATGAGGAATGTGATCAATATAACGTGATTTATATTGAGTGGTTTTCAAGCATATTCTGTTGGTAGACCATTCGAGTTCCAATCCAATTCTAAGAGAGACACAGGGATAAAAAAATATTTTAAACATAGACCACTACTTAATACCTTTTAAAAATCTAAATAAATAAATAAAACTACTTTTTTTAAAAATAAATAAATAAAACTACTTGAATGAATAATGTTGTCGTGTAGAGAAAAAGAGAAGTAAAATTACGTTGACGAAACAGTCATGAAAGTGTAAGCGAAGGAGAGAAGCGCCCATCCGACGCTCTTTTGAAACTGCTGATTGAACAGCAGATTTAACCGTATTCAACAATTTTGGACAAGTTTTTGAATAGAAATTAGTAGAGAGTTGAGCACTTGATTTGCCTGTGAAAACCACAAGAAACCCTAATGCCAAAGTCACCATTAAAGAAGAAAAAGAAAAAGCCATTTTTTGCTCTTTTTGTTAATTAAATTTAATTAACAGTGTGAAGAAGACAGAGCGTGTGTTGTGGAATTCGAATATTTGGGGTTATATATAGTGCAAAAAGGAGGCGTTTGGCACCGGCAGGCGACCTAATCTTCAAGAATAGTCGATGCATGGGCTTGGTATTTAATGAAGTGGTAATCAAGTAAGACTTTGATTGATTGATAAAGATTAAAGAAAAAGCCAAGTACACGTAAACGTTAAATGAACTGGTTGAAAAGTTGATGTTCGAGGGGGCGTCATTTTTTTCAAATTAATGGGTCCTTTTAGACTATTAAGATAAACTATTTTAATCATTGATTTGTTGAAGATACCATGCATGGAGATGAGACAATAAAAACCTTGATGTTTTATGATGACTTTTTCAAAAGGGTGCCAGATAAATAAATTGCTTTAAGGAAAAAACTTACAAATAAGGGAGAGTTACAATTAAAGATATCGATGGCTAAAATATATATATATAGTTTATTGAATTGATTGAGAAAAGATAATTAAAAAGAAAATACATGGCAGCTAAAAAGAAAAAGATTTAAATTTGGTGTTGATTTGAGCTTACTGTTATTTTTTTTTAAATATTGCAATCTATAGTTATTAGATAAAAAATAAATCTAATTAAATTTTAATTTTACATTATTATGAAATACATGTGTTTCAGAAGATTAAATGAAAAAGATAAAAATGACACTGAATGTAAATTCATTAGAGAATCCATAAATACTTGTTGAGAACTATAAAACTTACCACAAAATTAAAATTTTGAAGTAGTTGAATTTTCTGCTTATGTAATCCAAAATTGCTTGCATGTATTTAACCCATCATAGTGATGAAATTGTAGTTGCCACCTCTTTAAGTAAAGTACATTACAAGAAAACTCTTCTTTTTTAATTGATCAACTCTTCTCATGTTGGTCTCAAAAATAGAATGATTCAAAGAAAACTATTTAAGTCAAATGGTTACAATTACAAGGTATTATAGCCAAATTTGACCTTATCTTCAATCGGAATAGCTTTAGTACATTTTCAGTAACCAGCTGTTATACCCGTTTAATAAAAGATCAACATTATTAAATCTATATACACTTTTTTAAAATTTAAATTATCCATCGTAATTTGGTACTAAATTTACATTATTTTTTGTTGAACAATAAAAATAATTTTTGTAATAATTAATTGTGTTTATGCTTGGTTAATTTTTGAGTGCACAACAAATATTCGAGTATTTGGGATTACGAAGGTGCACATATTGTGATTTCCAGCTTGTACTCTTTGACAACTATCTGGCATCGGGTGTATTGGAATCTAACAATATTTGTTGATGATCGTACTGAAAAATGTTCTCTGGATTTGCCAAAAATATTTAGAATTCATTTACTTCTCTCTGGAGTGGCTTGCTTTGATTTTGGGATATTTGCTGTGACAGGATTGTATGGTCTTGAAATATAGATTTCTAACCTGTACGGACTAATTGGACAGGTACAATTTGGAAATCCAGCATGGGGTGTGGCGGATGTTTATGGATGAGACTAGGAATAGTAACAGAAGAAAATTGTTTGGTTGCACAATTGTAGTTAGTTGTATGGGGAAGAAGGAATCTACATAGAGACAGTAGACCGAGTAAGAAAAAGTACAGTCAATACTTTTGAATGCAAGGAATCTGCGATTAATTGGTCAATATTCATCAGCCCAGTAAAAGTTTTCTATAACTGGAAAAATTAAGACAGGACAAGTGAAGGTGTTAAAATGAGACAAGTAATCATCCAATACGTGGGAATATAAAAGTAAAAAAAAAATCTAATCACGTTGCAGTGTCAAATCATTGGCTTCATTGTACTCCAAGCGGATTATTTCGTTACTTATTTTAATCAGCGTGCAAAACGGTAAAAAATTATTTGACTTTTTCTGACCTAGCTGGTCAGGAAATCAAGATCAAATCAACTTGGCCATTTGAAAAAATAAAAAATAAAAATCAAGTACATATACCTCTTGCACTCTGGCCTAATTTGTGGGGGGAAAGGGGTTTTTGATTCACCAGCATAATAGATTTAGAGAGAGAGAGAAAAAAAAGATACGAATATTTTTTAGATGGTAAAGTCACTAAATTGAATTTGTCACAGTAAGTTATGAATAAGATATTAATAACTAAAATATTTTTATAATAATAATAATTATTTTTAAAAGGGTGGGAGGAGGTCAAAATCCAAATGAATATTATTTGTACCTCTTCAATATTCAAATTCTGATAATAAAAAAAAGTTATTTGAAAATCATTCCACCAAACCCTAGAATATTTTAATCATTTTACTTTTTGTTTTGGTACTAATTATTGTTCTTGTCAGCATATTGGTTTGGCGTGCAAGTACCCTTGTTGATTGCATTTGAGTATTTGTTTTGGCGAAATGACAGATATATTTAACGGAATTTGTCCAACAATTTTGTCCAATGACTATGTAAACACTTATTAAAGAAACAATAGCCCGTGCTTACAAGCAACCTTTTAATTTATTTGATTTGATATACTCAAATTCTGTTCATTGCTAGCTGGCCATGCATGCATGCATGCATTGGCTTGAGTCTTATAATAAACTGTTATTGACTTTTTCATCTATAATTAAAGCAAAATGGAAAAATTCAAATGTTAGGCATCGTGTGAAAAAGCAGCTGATTGAATTAAAAATAAATAAATAAATAAAGCGACCCAAAAAAAAGAAAGAAAAAAAGAATCTATCCTTCTATCCAAATGATATCTTTATAGTCAAATATTTAATTATTATCGTAAATTGTTGATCATCTTGGACCTAAATGAATACTTGCATTGCACATGGTTTTGTTTAACTGCTGTTGTATAAGTCAGAACCTAATCTTTAATTAATGAATTTGATTGAATATTCGAACTATTAAAACCAATAAATCTTCGACTATTAATTAACGAATTCTATAGGGTACTCTGCTATTTTACAGTTTATAAAAATAAGAACAATATTAAATATGGAAGAATTAAGTGTTTTGAAGAATTGGAGCAATCATTTTGCTTTTGTATTCTTGTTTATTTCTCTTTTTGGTTGGCAAAGGTGTCAGGTCTTATACCAACTATTTTTATTTTTTTATTTATTAAGTTTTCCTCGCAAGTTAGATTCATCTAAAATAAAAATTCAATGGAAAATTAACACATACAAACACACATATAGGGTGAACATAATGTATCATAATGTTTTAAAGAATTGTAATGGAAAATAAGAATTTAATTTGAAAGAAGATTAAACAGGAAAAAGAACTCTATATGTTAAGAGAGTAAAGTCACTACCAATAAATAAACTCAAATGGCAAGAAAGAATCTCATTTAAATAAGGAAAAGCAAGATTCAATTTCCATATCAAATGTTACATTAATTTTTTTTAACATTATATATAAGAGTAGAGCTTTTAACACAGCGATAAAATCTTTATAATAGTCATTTTTAATGTTATTTCTTAAAAATACTCTCATTTCAGTAGATAAAAGGGAGAAAGATATCAACATCCCAAGGTTTGAGGAAATCACAAACACTCCCAAGTTTTCAAAAAAAGACACTAAGACCCCTTTTTTTTTACCATAATATCCTTTAAATATAGTAATTAGAACATTGATTTAAAATTTTTTTACTTAATACAAATATAATATAAATAATATAATCTATCTAGTAGACTAATATATTGTTAAATTATTTTTAACATTTAAAATAATATTAAAATTTTACATTACTATTTTTATTTTGATAATATATTTGTACTTATTATAAAGATTTTAAATAAACTTTTCAGTTAGATAGATTTTACAATTAACAAAATATCTCCCTATTAGTAATATAAAAATTATTTTTACATAATATTCAAAATAATTTTAACTTTAATAAGTTAATTTCTTTTAATATAATGTATCTTTTTTATTATTAAAAATTAGTTTAATATAATAAAATATGTCTAATAGATTACAAAATATTAAAAATTTTAAGAATTAAAATTATTTTAATATATATATATATATACACATATTATTACATTTATTTAATGCTATATTTCTATTTATTATAAAATTTTGGGGTCAATTTTTTTGGATTTATAAAGTTAAAAGATATTATAGTCAAAAGACGGTCTTAGTGTCCTTTATTAAAAACTTAGGGGTCTTCATGATCATTTTCCCAAACAACGAGAGTGTAAGCGTCATTTTCCTGAAAAAAAATACAGCAAATCCATATGTTACAATGAACCATCTTCCCATAACATTTTATTGAAAATATTATTTCTTTCTAACTTGCGTATAAATCCTAAAATATCAAATTTATCTCAATTTTTTCTTATCAAATAATTTCTATCTTCATAATTCTAAACTCTCATAATTTTCTCAAAAATATTTTCTAATTAAAATTTAAAATATAGATATAAATTAAGAAAATGAAGTAGATGTAAAAAGTTTGTTGAAAAAAATAATTTATCTAAGGTTTTAGTTGAATTTTTATTCAAAATAAGAAATGAACTAATTTGTGTTAGATTATTTAAGTAATTTCAATTGAAAATGGATTTTAAGAGGGATTTTCAAAGTATCAAAAAGCCTAATCTATGCCTAATTCATAAGTTGAGCTCAAATAATTACATAACTAAAGTCCAGAATATAAATTAAAGCCCAATCCAACATAGAAAATCAAATAAATTGATTATCTTCCACCACCAATGGGAGTTTGGAATCCTTCATTTTAGAATTAAGAAATCTAGTTGACAAAATTACAAGAATGAATTTTTGAATACTGATTCTCTATCAAAAAAATGTTTGTAGTCTACCAAAATATTACTTTCGAATATCCTTTTTTTTTTCTTTGAGGTATCTGGCAGGACAATATAGTGGAAGGAGTGAGGCACACAACTAACATTAGTGGCCTGATTGGTCCAATGGATTATGAATGCTCAAAATTAATGGCAAAAGGGAAGTTGCTTATTTCCTACTTAGTTTCTTACTATAAATATCTACATTTACATTTTTGGTCAAGGATTCATTGTGCTTTTTAATTTCTAAGATATTTCTAAATATTCTACTGATTTTTAGATTATTCTCTAATTTATTCTGCCTTTTTATTTCTTTCTGACCAATCGATAGTCTCACTTTTAAAGTCTCTTTTGCAAATATCAATGTTGCTTAACCAAACAGCGTAGAAAAAGCAGATTTCATAAAAGAAATGCCATTAGCTACAAATTTAATTATTTGGTATTTTCTGTTTTTTTTTTTTTTTTAATTCGGCTGGGGTAGACAAAAAATCTCACGGAGTTGTCGGAAAGCTTTTAATAATATTGGATTACATTATTGTGAAAGAGAAAAGCCACCAAATTCCTCATCTACTTTTACCAAATAAGAAGCATTCTGACTTCTGAGCGCATAGCATGAGAATTTCCCATTGCACATGTCACATGAGGGATATTTAAAATCTAAATTTAATTCATGTATGCATATGATCAAGGATACTTAAATCTAAATGAAATTATTATATACATATTAGAGCCATGAATCTGCATCCAATCAATAAAATAACTAACTACTTGCAGATGATAATAAAATGGGTTAATGTTAGTTTATTGCTGATGATATTATCCCACATCGGTTGAATATGATTGACTTTACTTTAAATTGACCGAATCTATTAATCCATTGCTACTATAATTGTGTTTACTTTCTGGAGTGGGAGTGAGGAGTGAGGAATGTGGATTTCTCTCACTCTAGTGTTTACTTCAATAAATTGGCTCCGGATTGAAAATCTCATTCCGTGGGCTCCACTCACAATGCATAGTGCTTGAATAATAGATATTTGAGCTTGTTACATCTTCCTTTTTTCCCTTTTTTCTTATTATATAAATTTAAGTATATTACAATCCTTTCAACCTACAAATAATATACCTTATTAACTCATTTTGCATGCATTAATATAGCCTAAGTGACAAGGACGAAAATAACCTAGATTAAAAAAATATATACTTAGCTAAGTTGAAGACTGCCCAAGTATTGAACAGTGAGCTTGTCATCATCACAAGTATGTATATAGAGGGGGATGCTATATTGTGATGGCTAGATCATCTTCATCAGGTTTTGTTGTGTGGATAACATAATATCTCTCCTTCATCAGGAGGGTGGCAAATCAAACAACCACATATCGAGATGAGGAGGGGTAATTTTTTCACAAGGTATATAATTCGAGCTTGCATGCGAGGGAAAGCTTGAAGAAGCTCCAGCATGTCGAAACAGTGAGGGATTATGTCAAGACGATTATTCTTTGATGTTAACCATTAATACAATGTCGGGTACAACCTCTTCAACTTGATATTAGATTGCAACCATGCATGGGCAGATGGGCACAACAGATCGTTACGAAGAACACAAGCAGCATTATGGGATTTAAACCTAAAAGAACTTGATTTAGTTTTGCAGAAGCATTAGATAACTGTAGATCCGAATCAACATGCATGCATATACGAAAATTAAAATAGAAAAAGAATAATTACAAAAAAAAAAACAAAGCAAATAACAAAAATCATGCAGAAAATTTGTACTTAGAGGACTCGGATTTTTGTATCAAAGCTTCACATAACATTATTACTACAAATACCCACATGCACTCTGTACATTGTTGCCCACCCATAAACGCAAAGAAGCTAAACTTTTGGTTCTAAAAGCAAATGAAATAAAAAAGCAGCTAGGGTTATAATTAAGGTTAGGGTTCACTACAAGAAAATGGGTTATTTCCGAGGGCAAATACCCTCGGAAATACTCAAAGCCTCTTGGAAAAACTCATTTTCGAGTAAGACATGCCGTCGATCCTCGTCATATTAAGTCTTATTGGAAATGTAGAATTTCCGATAAGTCGTTGAAGAAAAAAATTATTTCCGAGGGTATCGCCGTCGAAAATGGAATTAAAAGCCCTTGGAAATAAGATAAGATAAAACTAGTAGAATTTATTCTCAACTGTGACTTGCCCTCGGAAATAAAATATACACGGTCGGAAATAGTCTTATCTTGTAGTTTAATGACCCCCTTATTTAATTCAATAATATTATTTCATTAATTTTTTATTTTTATCATTGAAATATCTATAATAGGAAAATAACGTAATAAACATGATAATAGTATACAAAATATGCTAAATGTAACTTCATTAATCTAAAAAATTCATAAAATCACATTCATCATTCAAAAATATAACAAAAATATCTATTTTAAAGTATCTTTTACGTAAAAAAAATTCCAAATGTATATACAAAATGATATCATCATACCTTGAATATGTTCAATCATCTTCTAAAACAACTTCTTCAAATTATGAATCGTTTGCCTCCACTTGATCATCTTCATCCCCATCATCATCTTCTTCCGTCAAAACAATATCCTAGGTGAAAGAAAGAATTTCAATCATTATTATTACCAAAACAGAAATTGTTATACTATATAACAAAGATGCTGAGATTAATGAGAATCAACTAAAAAAGTATAATTAAAAACAACTCTATATATAGATACATAGTATGAGTGGGAAAAAAACTGATTAATCAAAAACCGAACCGAACTGTTCGGTTCGGTTCGGTTCGGTTTTTATGCGGTTTTTTTCCATCCAAAAAACCAAATGATTAATATAATAAAAGTAGTAAAATCAGTCGGTTCGATTTTCGGTTTTTAAAAAAAATTGAAAAACCTAACCGGATATCAAATAAACTGAATTCAAATAACAATCCCTAAATCTAAACTAAACACATTCTTCTAATCTTTAGCCGAAAACTGAAGCCGCAGCACCTTCAGCCACTGGAATCTCGTCCCCGCTGCTGCTGCTGCTCATCCTTCACGAATATGATTTGTCGCCGTTGCTCGTCGCCGACTCTCCGCCGCCGCTACCACCTGTTGTAGCCGCTGTCATCTCCTGCTGCTGCCACTGTCACCTACTATCACCTGTTGTTGTTATCATAGTGCTCCCCTGCTGCCATCTGACTGTTGTTGTGAGGTATTTTTTTTTTAACACTACGATCACGTATTGATTTCTCTCTCTTCCTCTTTAGCATTTCTGGGTTCTTTTGTTTTTGTCAACAAAATCTCTCAGCAGAACAAAAAATCGAACCAAAAAGGTTCCATTTTTCGTTTCGATTTTATAAATTTGGTTTAAAGTTCATTTCTTTTTCCTTGTTCCCATGTTTTTGTTAATGTGCTTGAGTTATGTAAATATCGATGTCGTTTTTGTCTCTCATTTCTCTGGTTTGTTCTATTTTTGCAGAGAATAAAAACGTTATTGAGCTGCTGCTGGTGTAAAAAGGTAATCAAACAAGAATTTATGATTATAATTGGTGAGGATGATTTGAATTTAATTGCATGCCATCAGCCAGGCTAGCAATAGTAGCAAGAACCCCGTACTAGGTTTGAGTTGGACAAGCCAATAGCAACAGACACTCCAAACTTTCACAGATCTTCTTTTTTTGTTTTGTGTATAATTTGAAATCATTCGCAGTATGGTTTTGAATACTGAGGGCGTGTGTTCGAATTATATGTACTTAAATCACTAAACATGTATGTACATACACTCAGGTTTATTGTACTAGTAACAACTTGAAGCTTTGCAGCTTAAATCATGTGTTTGCTGCTGCTCAAAGTATTCTCTCTTTGTAGACTTGTAGTAATGCTTATTATAAATAAAAACCCTCTATAGTTATTAGAATTATGCTACCTCTTTGGAGCTCTGCTCTGCTTTCTCTTTCTGTGTCTCTCTGATTTATTATGAGTTATACTGATTTTAAACAGAATTTATAATGAATTTCAGATTTGGTTTGTGCTCTTGTATGTCATTTGTAATTTGTAATATTAGTCAAATTCATTATTCCAGCTGCAGTGTCTTTATTTGCATGCAAATTTTACATATTAATTAGAATTATCGTAGACAGAAGTCAGAAGTCGATAACTAAACAGTTCGTTTCCTCTTACGCAAACTCTGAAAATACTACTCTCTTAGTAAATTATGAATAGATATATCTCCTTAATATTAATAAGGTAGACATATTAATATAAACGATCAAAAATTTGAGTTGTGCCACAATGTCATAATATATTTTATTTTGTAATCCCCAAGTTTTTTTATTCGTTGCTGCTATTGTGTTGATTTGTTGTTGCTGTGGTGTTGATTTTTTGCTGCTAATTTTTTATTTGTTGTTGCTGTTTTTTATTTGCCACAATTTTACACGAATGATTTTATCTTCTTTTGTTCTAATATGTCTATGTTAATGTTATGGCATGTGTTTGTGTAGAATGGAAAATTATGATGAGAAGGAAGTGCAAGAGGTGGAGGTTGATGATGGGAAAAAAAGAAAAACACCTTTGAGATCAAATGTTTGGGCTCATTTTACCAAACTATCTTGTGGAAACAAAGGAAAATGTCATCATTGCCGTAAAACCTTTGCAACTAATAGAGGAAATACCACTAATTTGAAGAATCATTTGGATAGATGTAAGTCATATCAAGATGTGAAGGTTGAAGGAGATCCGAAGCAATAAGTACTTTTCCGTTAAAAGGGAAAAGATAAAGATGATGGAGTTGTTAAAGTTAGTGGCAAGTTTAGTCAAGAGGCTTGTAGAATGGCACTTGTGAAGATGATTGTCAAGGATGAATTACCTTTTAGCTTTGTGGAGGCTGAAGGGTTTTTAGAGTTTATGCAAAATTGTTGCCCAAGATTTGACATGTCATCGCGAAGAACAATTACAAGGGATATTCTTGAATTGTATTAGCATGAAAAAGGGTTGTTAAAAAGTGTTTTAGGTGCAAGCAAGCAGATGGTATGTATTACCACAGATACGTGGACATCAATCCAAATGTCTAACTATGTGGTCATTACTGCTCATTTTATTTATGCGGAGTGTGTGTTGCACAAAAGGACTCTTAGTTTCACACCTATAGCTAATCATAAAAGGGATGGTATTGGGAAGCTAATTGAGGTATGTTTGATTGATAGGGGGATTGAGAGGTTGTTCGCAATTACAGTGGACAATGCAAGTGCTAATAAAGTTGCAATAACTTATGTGAAGAAGAAGTTAGCAAATTGAAGTGTGAATTCAATGGTTTTGAAGAAGAAGTTAGCAAATTGAAGTGTGAATTCAATGGTTTTGAATGGTTTATATATGCATGTGAGGTATTCGGCACACATAATAAATTTGATTGTGCAAGATGGGTTGGCGGAGGTGAATCATTCAATAGCTAGTATTCGCAATGCAATAAAGTATGTTAGATCATCTTCAGCAAGATTGCAAAAGTTTAAAACATGTGTTGATAGGGAGAAAAACTCATATGGAGGGCTTATGGTGTTGGATGTGCCTATTGGATGGAATTCAATATATTTGATGTTGCACAAAGCGGTTGTGTTTGAAAAATCATTTGATAAGATGAAGGAAGATGATGGACATTATGTTAATTGGTTTATTGATGATGAGGGTGAAAAGATGAGGGAGGGGCCACCGAGCAATGATGATTGGGCAAATGCAATGAGGTTAGTCAACTTTTTATCGGTTTTCTATTATGTCACCTTGAAATTTAGTAGTTCTCTTAATGTCACTTCCAACGATTACTTAAATGAAATGGAAAAAGTTCTAATTCATTTGAAGTCACTTGCTACTTCTAGTGATGATTGTTGAGGAAAATGGCCGAAAAAATGGAACAAAAGTTTGCTAAATATTGGGGTAATTCTTTTGATCAGGTTAACATGTTATTATTTGTAGGAAATGTGCTTGATCTTATATGTAAATTGGAGTTTGTTGCATTTTGTTTTAGTAGCATGTATGAATCTAGAAAGGTTGAAGAATTGAAATCTAACATTAAGGAGTTGTTGATGAAGCTATATAATAGATATATTGGTGGGAGTGATGTGAGGAATAGTGGTGGTATTTGTTTTGGTGATATCCATAATGGTAGTAGTGGTGGTGGTGGTGCTAGTAGTAGTATAATGTAAATTGATCTTTTTTCATCTTTCAAAATGATGAAGCAAAGTTCAAATGATGACATTAGTTTGAAACATGATGTTGAAAAGTACTTGACAGATGCTAATGAGAGTACTAGTAATGCCCATTTTGATATTTTGACTTGGTGGAAGTTGAATGGGCATAGGTATCCGATTTTGTCTCAGATTGCCAAGGATGTTTTGGCAATTCCAGTGTCTATTGTAGCTTCGAAATCGGCATTTACCATAGGAGGGCGTGTTCTTGATCCTTTTAAAACTTCTTTACACTACAAAAAAAAGTGATCTATTGTGATGGAAAAAAAATGTCTCTATATATATAAAATCTGTCACAAAATGAATTTAGTGACATACTATCTGTCGTTGTTTATGTGTCGCATTTGCCACCGTCACTAAAACATATAATGGCAATTAGTAAATAGTCGCAAGTATTATGTGTCACTAATACACATCTTATAGTGACAAATATAACTTTATGACAAGTAAGGACAGAAGGAAAAATCTGTCACTAAAATAATATTTTTAGACATAAATCTGTCACTATTTTGATACTAGGGACTATTAATGTGTCATTATGTTGATATTAGTGACTGTTAATGTGTCGTTATTTATATAGTTAGAGATAATTAAATTAGTCATTGATGATCATTATTGACAATGAAATGTGCCACTATAGATTCAATTAGTGACAATTTATTTAGTCATTACCAAATTAAATATGACACTTGAATGTATTGTTATTAATATAACTAGTGACAATTAATTTAGTCATCTCAATAGTGATGTAAAATTTTGTCTCAATGAATATATTAGTGACATCAAATCAGTCATTATATATTTAAATTTTGTAACAATTTATTCAGCAGCCAACAATGTAAATAGTGACATTGTTTCAATCTCCAATTAAAAAAAGTGACATTTTTATTGTTACAAAAAATAATGATCTATCTAATAAATTTGTCACTAATTAATCTTAGAGACAATTTTTGTCGCAACATTTTTAGTTCATAAAGTAATTTAGCCTAAATAATATAATTTGACAAAACTAAATCATGAAAATTATTAACAAATGCATAGCATATAACGAAAAATACCCATTTTAAAATTGTATCTTATACTACTTCATAAAAAAATTTAATCAAATTTTAATATCACTACCATCCGATAAAGAAGTACTTAAAATTGTAAACAACTCTAATAATTGTCAAACTTTCAAAAATCATAAGACATCAACTATCAAAAGTCTCAATTGCATTTGCCTCATTTTGTGCTCGAATGTATTTCAAAACTTCTGCAAGAGTTGATTTCACTCTATTCTTCTCTTCTTGCATATTCTTAAGTTCATTTTCTGCAGCTTGCCTACGACTTCACTCTTCCTCTAACATTTTCAAACTCTCATTTTAAAAAGATTGTGTTCCAAAGACATCTACTTTACGAATCCCATGACCATAAGTGAGAGTCGATTTTGTATGCTCACCTACAACCTGATTAAAGATTTGATCTTTTGATGCATTGGGTTGCTGGTTCACAAGCTCATTCATTTGATTCTGAAGTAAAAAAAATGAGAAAAATAAATTATCATAAAATAAACAACGAATCAAACAAATTATAATTATAATAGATGTCTCATGTAATAAATTTATCTAGTTAGTTTCAGTAGATGTCTCATGTAATAATGAATATACTTATATCAATGATTCCCCAAAAGAAAAAATTAGTCATTAATCATAGAAACTATAATTGTAGTGCTGTATGTTCATAAAAAAAAAATAAAACAAAAAGCACTGGAAATTGCATAACTATTATAAAAAATTCTTACTTACAATTGCCTCTCTCGAGTTCTAATCAACAGGCTGGCCATTTTTTTTTGTGTGAGTAACCGTAAACATAGTTATCATATTCGGTTCTTTTCCTTCTGCATCATTTGATTGCTGCAAATATACAAATGCATTAATATTAATGTAGTTACAAACAAAATATGTAATAGCAGGTAAGGTAAAATGATCAATTAACTAATTCATATCTAATTCTAGCAAAGCTTTTTGTTCCAGCAGTGTGATTGGTCTTTAGCTTTGAACTGTTAACTTTACTTGTTGCAGAATGTTCCTGTAATAAAAATGAAAAAGTAATCTTCCACATACAACTTTTGTGAACAAATATGAAACTAAACAAAATATATATATATATATATATATATATGCACTTACTTATCCTTTCTCAGATTCTCAAAATTTGACCAGTCAATCCCATTGATTTTCACCCACCTCATTTTTTAAACCATTTATGGTCTCTTCATCATTTCTTGACTCATAATACTTGGTCTTTAATGCAGATTTTCAATTTCGCCAATGATGAGCTAATTTTTCATTAACCACCTGCCCCCTACAACCCAATTGATAATGAATTTTGCCTACAACATATTTAATAAAACACTTAATAAAAGTCATTGAGTTAAAAAAATTTTAAAAAATTAGTAATGTCATATATGTTTGTACTAAGTTTTATTCTAGGATTGACATACCTCTAGTAAATTTCTGATTTCTTGCTTAACATCAACCGGTACATGTCTCCAATCATCGAAATTAAGTGGCATTACTGATGAATCACGTGAAAGGTATCCAATATATTGCCCTAATGCTTTATCACCTTGCACAATTGCTTCCCCATCAGGGTTGAAATCCACTTGAATAAGCTCAATTTGTTTATGAATAGACTGTAATTTTGTTAGTCCACGCTTTCATTTGGATGTAATAGAAATGCGTTTTATAAACAAATATAAATTAATAATCACACACACATATATTCAAAAAATTTAAATGACAACGCAAGAAAATATTTAAAAAAGAGATATTTGCTAAATGATTACCTCAGTGAAATTTATAGTAATTTTCCATTTAAAAAATGAAAGAAATATTAAAAATGTCATTTATAATATATACCTGAAAGATCTTGAGTAGCATTTCTGTTACCATTTGTTTGGCTATTGTGATGAACTTGAGTATCTAAAAATAACAAAAGAAAAGTTAAATTAGACTTGTCTTAAAAAAAAGAGGTCTACTAAAAATTACATAAGTAAGTTGTATGTTAAATAACCATCTAAAAAATGAAGAAAAGTTATAAAAATGTCATTTAATAAAATACACCTCAAAGATCTTCAAAAGCACTTCCATGACCACCTGTTTGGCCATTTTGATGAACTTGGGTACCTAAATATAACAAGTACAAATGGTAACTAAAATATTTTCCCTCTAATAGCATCAATTTTTTTTTTGTAAGTAATCTCAATAATGTTACTAACAGCTTAAATGAACTTGAGCAACTAAAAATAAAAATCACAAATTGTATTCTATTAAGATTTACTAACATGTACGAGCTTGCTTTTCACTTAAAGCTTTACTATGAATTTGCTCAATCTCCTTGTTTTTGTTTCTACTACTTCGCTTGGAGATAGGGCTTCTTTCAACCATAAATGATGCATGATAATTTGGTCTCTTACGCTTAACCATTCTCTCTGCTACATATTGTTAGCAAAACAATGAAACCATAGATGTCATATATATCACAATCAAATAATATGAAGACAAATATGGAAAAATAATAAATAAAAATTATTATTATTAATAAATCAAGTTATTAAACAGCAAAACTTTTGTCAATTAAAAGAAAAAAGAATGAAATGTAATTCAACTCTTAACTTATTAATAAATAAACTCTTAACTATTAGTAAACGTTATCATCATCACTGTCCCAGGCATATTATCTCTAACCAAAGCAGTGATGTCAAAGTTGTCAGGAAGTTCCTCCAATCTTTGACCACTATATGATTCATTAGCTACAAGTAATTCGCCATCATCTTCAACCTCATTCTCTTCCATATTAAATAAATCTCTAGGCTTTGTTATCACCGCAACATGCCAATCCTTTTCAACAGGGTCTGCCACATAGAATACTTGTATTGCTTGAGTTGCAAGAACAAACAGTTCATCGGTATTAAGTGAAGAATTAAGATTCACAAGTGTAAAGCCTAACTCATCTTTTTTTATCCCTCTACTAGAATTTACATCAACCCAATCACACTTAAAAAGGGTAACTTTCCTCCCTCCATAATAATCTAACTCAATAACATCTGTTAACCTTCCAAAGTATGAAACATCTCCTAAAATAGGATTTTTGTCTTTAACACTGGCGAAACTTGAAGTTTTAGCTATAACAACCACACCGCTATTTTGAGTTTTGGTTTTCAAGTCAACTTCTTTTATTCGAAACCTAAACCCATTTATCATATATTTCTTAAATCTTGAAATCATTTTATTAGGTCCCTGAGCTAGTCGTTTCAAATCTTCTGACACAGCATTGTCTCCTTCTTGTTGTACTCTCTTAACATGTTTAAATAATATAAGTAATGATAATAAAAAAAAAGAAAACTATAATATAGATATCCATTTTGTGGATCTAATAATATCAATAGTTACCTTTGTCTCGAACCATTTAGGGAATTGCTCACTATGAATATGAGTAATATTAATTTGTCTGGCACGACGATTTGCAATTTTAATTATTTAAAGATGATTCCTATATTAAAATTAAACATTTAAATTGTGAGTTATAAATTTTTTTTTGGTTAAATTTCATTTACAAAAATAAAAAACTTACTTAATAAAGGCGGTAACTTCTTCACAATTAAATAATACGTGTCTATGTGCTTGGGATAAAATCAGAGGATCTAAAAAGATAATCTCTTCTTTACCCATTCCATGTCCAGTTTTTGAGAATATTGATAATGATTCATTATTTCCTTCCTCATTATCAGCATTTCTCGATGGTTGATTGAATTTTGTTTCTATTCCAGGCAAATAACGAGAGCAAAAAGTCAAACACTCCTCTACCAAATACCCCTCTGCTATAGAACCTTCTGGATGGCATTTATTACGAACATATGACTTTAATTTACGCAATTCCCTAGTAAATGAAATACTTGTCAATTTTACATGAATAATGAGAAATGATTTTCATTTAAAATATTAACATAATATATAATTACCTTTCAATTAGATACATCCACCGATATTGTACTGGTCCAGCAATCTTTGCCTCATCTGCCAAATGAATTGGCAAATGGACCATAATATCAAAGAATGATGGTGGAAATATATTTTCAAGATGGCATAAAATTAAAGTGATACGAGATTTAAGTTGAGCAAACTCTTCAACTATTCCAACTTTAGAACAAACATCTCTGAAGAAATTGCATAATTCAATCACCACTGAGCTAACATTATTTCGCAAGGACTTTCTCACTGCTAGCGGAAGAAGTTAATGCATTAATATGTGACAATCATGACTTTTTAATCTATGAATTTTACGTTGTTTAAGGTCCACACATCGTCAGATATTTGCTGAATAGCCATCAGGAACTTTGATGTTTGATAATACCTTACAAAAGATGTCTTTTTCACTCTGAGTCATTGAGTAGCATGCTTGTGGTAGCACTGTTTTTTCTTCTTTAGATTGGGGATGAAGAGATTGCTTTATTCTCAATTCTTTCATATCAAGACGTGCTTTTAAATTGTCTTTGGTTTTACCTTTAATATTCAACAAAGTCCCAATAATACTATCACAAATATTTTTCTCAATGTGCATAACATCTAAGTTATGGCAAATGAGGTTATGCTCCCAATATGGCAACATAAAAAAAATACTCTTCTTTTTCCACATCACAATATCCTCATCATTGATATCATCTCGTTTATGTTTTCCACTAGTATTTAATTTGTGTTTTCCATATATAGTGTGCACTTGGTTCATATGTTCTAGAACCTCAGTCCCCGTTAGTGGAGTTGGAGCATTTCCCTATAAGAAACGACGATGCCCTAAATAACAATACTTATGCCAATACTTTAACCTTTGATAAGTTGTGTTTACATTATAATGAGGACAAGCAAAACGACCTTTAGTGCTCCATCGTGACATATTAGCATACGCTGGGAAGTCACTGATTGTCCATAATAATGCTGCACGAAGATTAAAATTTTGATTTGATGAGGCATCAAATGTGTTCACACCATCCTCCCACAATTCCCTCAATTCATTTATTAAAGGTTGCAAGTAAACATCAATGTCATTTCTAGGAGCATATGGCCCTAGAATAAGTAAAGACATAAGAATATTTGGCTGCTTCATGCACATCCAAGGAGGCAAATTATAAATCATCAAAACAACTGGCTACGTACTATGAGATAAACTCATTGTACCAAATGGGTTAAAACCATCACTTGCTAACCCCAATCTTGCATTACGAGGATCTAAAGCAAACTCTAGATAACGTTGATCCAAGCTTTTCCAAGCTTTAGAATCAGCTGGATGCCTCAATATGCCATCTTTGGCACGATCATTTTCATGCCATTGCATAAATGAAGATGTCTTCTTTGACATGAAATATCTTTAAAGTCTAGGTTTTAAAGGGAAGTGGTGAAGCACTTTAGCTGGAACCCTACGAGTAGTTGCAGATGACTGATTTAGATTATTATATCCTAGATCGTCAGATGTGGGTTTCCATCGAGATGCACCACATATTGAACAAGAAGAATCATGCTCATTTTCTTTCCAACATAACATACAGTCATTAGGACATGCATCAATTTTTTTGTACCCGAGACCTAAGCCACCACTAATCTTTTTGGCATGATAAAAAGACTTGGGCAAAGTTTCCCATT
This sequence comes from Citrus x clementina, assembly GCF_000493195.1. Lineage (NCBI taxonomy): Eukaryota > Viridiplantae > Streptophyta > Magnoliopsida > Sapindales > Rutaceae > Citrus > Citrus x clementina. The sequence goes on along the minus strand of NW_006262201.1, from coordinate 13,113,688 downwards.
CTAGTAATGCTTCTTTTATCAATTCAAGAAGCATTATAACTGCTTTATCACTTAGTCCATTAAGGCACTTAATGTGAAATAAGCGAACAATGAAGAAAAATTTAATGAACCTTTTACATCCTGGGTATAACTCTTGCTCAGCATCTTCCAACGGTTTATAGAATGTCTGAGCATCATGATTAGAAACTTTATTACACTCACCCATCATGTCATCAGGACCACTGTCATGGTCACTAACATCATCATTAGGAATTCTAAAAACATCATGTAGCATGTCATGCATATTGCCTGTCTCATTTACTCCTTCGTTATTCACAGTTGTTTGCCTTTTCTTAAGCTCTCCATGGTAAATCCACTTGTTACTAAGATAATCAGTGCCTACTCCAAAACATATCATATGTTCATAAATAGTATCTCTATTGTGACGATATCTATTACTACATTTCTTACATGGACATTTTAATCTCCCATCATTAGTACTATTTTCAAATGCAAATTTCAAGAATTCAGAAACTCCTCCCAATTTGAATGCTGGACTTGCCCTAGACTCATGAATCCAACTCTTATCCATTATATAATTGAGAATTCTAGTAGACAATCCTGAATTGAATATGAATAAAATAATAAAATTATAATAGTTGAAAATAAAATAAGTAAAAATGGATATTTTTGACAAAAAAGTAATGTATCTAATCACTAAGTAGCATTCCATGTGTAATAATGAAACGAGTATTACAAACAAAATTGTAAGAGAACTAAATAAAAAAGAAAAATCGCAATAAAATTATAAATACTTTAAAATGTAAATAAATAAATAACAAGCTACACCAAGAAAATCAAAGAATATCAATAGCGCCATAAGTGAAATTCACATTATCTTTAGATGAGCCATTCAATTGAGCAACTAATTATAAAAGAATTAAACTAAAAGTTATGAAGTTTAGATCTTTGCCATAAAGTGAATTAACATCAAGTACTTTAACTTTTTTTATTCAGCAGATACAATTGCTAAATAAAATAGTATACTTTATAACTTTTTTGTTCATATTATGTTATTTGTCTAATGCTTATCTTGATTTTTTTTATCTAACATTATTTTAACAATTGTATAAGGAAAAAGGAATAGGTAATATTTTAATGCCGTTCATTTCAAAAGTCAGGCATAACGTTTTGATTCTATATGCAATATGAAATAAAGTTTAATGCCACTAGTTCATTTCAAAAGTCAGGCATTACTTATTAATACTAGTATGAAAATTATACATGCCCTATAAAGAAGATATATAAAGATTATTGCTTCTAAACAAAATTTATTAACAAAAACAAATCACTTACATATAAGAGTTGCTTTGAAGAATGCTCAATGTAGGACCAACTTCTTTATTAACACCACTTTAACTAGATAAACAATATAATTTCGTATCAATGAATTAACAATAAAGAAATGAGCATCAATTTAATTTAAGAGAAATAGGATCATCATAAAGAGTTATAATAAATTAATTATAGTAAAGAATTCAAGCTATTCCAAAACCTTCGAATGCTTTGATTATATATATATATATATATATTAGAGAGAGAGAGAGGGGTTGGAAAAATCTGAGGAGTCTGAGTCTTCCTTCAGATTTATATACAAAATGAGTTTTAAACTGTAGATTGTAGCGGAGCTGTAGCGCACAGTAATCTTTGGAACTCTCCACTGTAGACTGTAGCGGAGCTGCAGCATACAGTAATCTTTGGAACTCTCCACTGTAGACTGTAGCGGAGCTGCAGCATACAGTAATCTTTGGAACTCTCCACTGTAGACTATAGCGAACAGTAAATTCTGGAACAAAATTATATAGGCTTTAGAATACAAATATAATATGGGTGAAAAGACATGTGCGCTCTCACTTGTGTCCAGGGGACCACCCGAAGATACATACAATACGATTACAAAGGAAATGGAAAAATAATTACTTTTTTTTTAACATACAATTAAACTTTACATAGAAACAATAATTATTTGGAATGCTTTATTGAGGAGAAAATGCCGAAGCAATCATCTTCATTTTCGTCAGCAAGGGAGATGAACGGTTCAGCTTCTCCTGATGAGCTTGAAGAGGAAGTTGCCACGGACGGCTCAGATCTCGAAGCAAGGAGTTGTTTCATAACTTTGAAGTATTCTTCTCCTGTCTTTGCACTGGCTAATAAGGATTGGGCCTTGGATTTTTTAGAGAAGAATGTGCTTTGGGCTTTGATTATTTCTTTACTTGGGCCTAAGAGGCCTTTCGTAGTAAGTCACGTCCGAATAGTGGATTCGGATAATTTTGACTTTTGATCGAACTTTGACTACCATTTGACTTTGAAAGTTCTTTGTAAGACTAGTTGGGTTTCTTGAGTGTGGTATTGGAAATTCCACATCCAAACCCAAGGAAGGAAGAAATTTGTACAAAAACAGAGGAAATGAGGAAACATTTTCTCAGACTCGGAAGGAATGTAATGGGCTTTAAAAAGGTTCAAACAGTTTATGGCATTCGGAGTGAGAATGTCAGGACTTGGGCCAAAGTGATTCCACCAATTTTGGAACCAATTTGGAAGGCTTTGCACTGTTATTTTTGAATTAAAGAAAAATAACCATGAGTGGGATTTCTTTGGATTTTGTATAAAAAAATGTGTTGTACTAGGCCTGTTGATAGTCCCAGTAGGAGAAAAATAAACAGTGTTTTATCCGCATCTAAAAGTTGGCGGGAAAGGTTTGGTACTTGTGGAGCTTATCACCCCATTGTTTTGGACTCAGGACTTTAAGGATGGTAGTTATTGAATAAGCTGGTTCTGTATGGATTTCACTGAGGAAAAAATGTTTAAATTTTACAGATTCAGTGATCTAAAGAATGCTTTGGTAATAAGACTGGGATTTTGATAAATCCCAAGGTTTGAAAAACCAGCCTTTAGGGAAAATCTTTGAAACTGCTTGAAATGGATCAGAATGATAAAACTCATCTTCAATAGTTAAAACGTTTTGATGAAAGGTTTTATTAATCCAATCCGATGATTTTTGTGAAAGCTTTGATTGAGAAATCACAATTTGAGAAGATGAGCTTTCACGTGAAACAATTTCTTTAGAAGAAGAAGGTTTTATAATTTCTTTGGAAATATGATTTTCTTTCTCAAGAACTTGAGAAAGTGCTTTACATTTTGAAATGCCTTGTAGGGCTAGCATAAGTTCTCGGGACTTTGTAATGGATTCCATCCACTCCTTTACTTGTTCTTCAGAGGAGATGGCTTTGTATTGAGTTTCTTATTCTTCTTCGACCATTTCAATCCAGGATTTAATGGGCATGGCAGAAGAAAGTAGTTTTTCTTTAGAGGGAGTAGTCTGAGGTTCTTTGGGGGTCTTTATAGGCTCAGTGTCTTTGAGGACAGCTTTACCTTTGTCTCTTTTCTTTGGCGGCATTATCTGTTTTGGAGAAATTCTCGAGTTAGAAAATCAGGAGTAGAATTTGTATTACCTTTAATAAATTCAATATCAAAATCAAAAACACTTAAAATAGCTTGCCATCGTGCAAAAATTTGTTTAGATGCAATGTTTTGGACATTCTTTTCTAAAACATGTTTTGCAGCTTTGCAATCAATTCTAAGTAAAAATTTTTGATTTAGCAAATCACTTTGAAATTTAGAAATGCATAAAACAATTGAAAGAATTTCTTTTTTGATAGTAGAATAATTTTTCTGGCATTCATTCCAATGTGCAGAAACATATTGAACTATCTGTTCTTTATCATTTTCTTTTTGTTTTAATATACCTCCATATCCTAAATCAGATGCATCAGTTTCAACAACTTTAGGTAATGCAGGGTTTGCAAGATATAAACATGGAATGCTTTTGATAGAATTTTTTATGAGTTTAACAACTTTGGTATGTTCATCAGTCCAAGCAACAGGGTTTTTCTTTAATCTATCATGCAAAGGTTTGGACATCCTATTGATATTTGGACAGAAATCAAGAAAATAGTTCAGGCTTCCTAGAAATCTTTGTAATTGAGTTTTATCTAGGATTTTATTTGGGAATTTGTCTACAAAGACAAGAGAACACTCTATAGGAGTAATGGTTCCTTTGGAAATGTGATGACCTAGGAACCTGATTCTGGTTTGAAACAAGGAAACTTTGGAACTAGAAATAGTTAGTCCAGCTTTCCTAGTGGCCAAGTAAAAAGTCTTTAAATGTTTGAAATGTTGGTCGATGGTTTGAGAAAAAATCAAAACATCATCTATATAAACAATGCAAAACTCAGAGTAAGGGTTATAAATATCATTCATGATTCTTTGAAATTCTGAGGGTGCGTTTTTTAAACCAAAAGGCATGACAGTCCACTCGTACTGTCCAAAAGGAACAGTAAAAGCAGTTTTGTAACGGTCATTAGGATGGATTTGAATTTGCCAAAATCCCGACTTCATGTCAAATTTTGAAAATATGAAAGCAGAATGCAGTTTTTGAAGCAAATCATTTTTATTAGGTATTGGGTACCTAATCCATTTTAATGCTTTATTAAGAGGTTTATAATTAATAACCAGTCTCGGTCTTCCTCTTTCAATTTCAGAATTTTTGTTTACATAAAAAGCAGCACAAGACCATGGGGATCTAGATTTCACAATGAGTTCTTTAGACTCAAAATCTTTGATCTCATCTTTACAATGTTGTTCCAAATCCATGTTCATTTGAATTGGACAAGCTTTAGTGGGAATTTGTCTTTCATCAAAAGAATTTTCATAGGGTAAATCTACCAAGTGTTATTTTCTATTCCAAAAAGCAGAAGGTAGATCAGCACAAATTTCTTTTTCAATGAGGGTTTTGAAATCGGAGATTTTCCTTTTTATGAAATCACTTTGTAATTGGCTCTCAATTCTTTTTAAACTCAAATCCTTTTGTAAAAACATTAAATCATTTTGTCTTGATTTGAGAAGATTATTGATTTGATTCTGATAGACAGAACAAGCTTTAACAATATTCAAATTCCTTGTTTTTGGCTTTTCAATAAATGGGAAAACAATTTTTTTGTTTTTTGCTTTGAAAGATATACTATCGTAATTGACAGTATAGGGAGTAATAAAATTTATAAAAGGGGTTCCCAAAATGACAGCATGGTGTATGTCATTTGTAAGAACAAAAGAAGTTTTAAATTCAAAACCATTGTTATGAATTGAAGCTTCAACTTTAGAATTAACTTTAAGTTTTGAATTATTGGCGGCAGAAAGTCTTTCTTTTGTTTTCTCATGAAATCTTTTGGGGACAATGTCCTCCCTTAAGCAATTCAAATCGGCACCAGTGTCAAAAAGGGCAATGGCGTCAATTGTAAAATCATTAGAAAAAATTAAGGTGATTTTAATTAAATATTTTCTCATAGTGATTTGCTTTAAAACAAATAGAAAATCATTGGGTACAGACTCAATGTTTTCTAGATTTTGATCATTTTTATCATCATTATCAGAATTGGATTCATTATCCGAATTATCTTGTAATTGGTTTTGTAAAAGAACTTGGATAGTTTGAGAATCATTCTCTTGTTTTTCCTTTAACTCTCTTATCTCAAGTTTAATGTCTTTAATTTCTTTCTGAAGATCTTGGATACTGGGGTTGTCTTTTTTGTTTTCTTTTCTAAAATTTCAGTAAGATCATAAGAGCTCTTTTTAACAATTGGAATTTTAGAAGTCTCTGCTTTATTAAAATCCAGAGTTTTCAAAAGCTTATCAAGATACTCTTTTTGAAGATTTGGATCATAAATATGTTTTACGAGCTTAAGAAAGGTTTCTTGATCTTTAGTCAAAACATTGATTTTCTTTAAATAAGAATCTGTTTCAGAATCACTACTGCTAGATGTAGAGGTATCTGAGTCAATAAGCTC
>NW_006262201.1:13010917-13106739 GCF_000493195.1 Citrus x clementina | reverse complement strand
AAGAGGGTCACTATCTCCCGACATGGAAGACTTAGAGTCAGATGACTCTATAAGAAGAGAGGCAACTTTGGAGAGGGTTTCTTCATCAAGGCCAAGCTCATGAAGCTTTTTGTTCATCCTGCAATATTTTGCAGTATGATCTTTTATTTCACATTTATGGTATATGACTTCTTTGTAATTAAAAGGGGTTTTTGGTTTAGCTCTAAGGCCTTTCTTTTTAGAGAAACTGGGTTTCTTATAAGGCCTCGGATGTTTTTTATAAGAAAGTTCTCTAAAATCTTGAAAGGGTTTTCTATGGCTTTTGGACTTATAATGCTTTTTGTAAGATCTTGAAGAACACTTACCATCACAGTCCTTGGAGGTGGAAGTTTTAAAGGGGTCATAATTGAATTGTTTACAGAAACTACCTAATTCTTGCTTAGACTTTGTAAGCTCCTATTTAAGTCGTTTCTGTAATTTTAAATCTTGACAGATCTTTAAACCTTCTTTGTTGACGAAACTGACTAATTCACCATAAGTGAGTTCATCATAAGGAATGCGGTTATCGTAAAGGGCTTTAATGAAATTCCTAACCTTTTCACCTGGAAGAGTAGGTAATCCTGCTAAGAATTTTTCTTTCCATGTTATATGATTTGCATCATCTCTGAGAAAGAGTCTGGTGAAGAAGGTGGTTTTGTAGCTTTGGAATTCACTAAGTTTCCTACACCTCAAATTATGTAGTAACTCAGCATTTTTGTCTCTAAAGTGATAAGGGTCACCTATGAAATGGAGGGATATGGTTAGAATCAGGGTAGCTACAACATCCTGAATTGGGTTATTAAACTCATCAAGAATGGGAGCTCCATTCTCATCAATTTGGATGGCATTAAGGATATCTAATTGTTGCTGCTTAGTGAGAAGATGATCCCACCAACCTTTAAGTTGACTTGTAAAACCCACAATGAGAATTTCTGCAATGGCTTTGTCAGAAGTTCTCGATTGGGTTTTATAAGTATTAGCTGCCATGGTCATCTGTTGCAACAATCCTAAGATGTTGTATTGAAACATACCATCAATATTCCACTCATAGATAAAGGATGCATTAAAACGTGATTGGTTTAATGCACTAGGCCTATTATCTATGGCCAAATCAGGTGGAGACTTGACAGTAGGAAGGGCTAATTCCCAATGGATTTTGTTGGCTTTAGGGGTAGGTTCTTCTTTAAAAGCTTCTAGATCGGAAGAGGCTATAGACATTTGGTCTTGTTCTAATACTCCAATCTTACTAGATTGGGGAGTATCAAGGGCTATTTGAACTTTGCTAGATGAGGAAGAAGCAGCTTCTATCCTATCTAGTTGTGAAATGCTTACATCGATTGCTTTTTCTTTGTAGAGAAGAAAGAGAAATTAATCTTGAGGATAAAGAACTATTCTATAAACAGAAAAATTTCCTTGAACCCTTCGGATTCCTGATTCCCAGAGAGAGAGAGAGAAAAAATGAAAATTAAGAGAGAGAGAGAGGGGTTGGAAAAATCTTAGGAGTCTGAGTCTTCCTTCAGATTATATATATATATATACAGTGAAATTCTTTTGTTCAGTAAATGTATTTCTTCAAATATGCAAACATGATCTCTAGATTAGATGTGAATTTCAGATTTTATAGAAAACACTTCTAGCAAGTAATTAATGGACTTCAATAATATAGCAAAAGGAACCACTGAATACTAGGAAAAAAAAAAGAAATCAGCATTTTGGCCCCTTTAAAAGACACTTCTTAATTCTTGTTTGCACCTTCAAATTATTGTCCTATTAGGCTTTTAAAAAAATTATGGATTAGCTGTCCACCAAGTAAGCAAGAAATTAAATTTTTTTTCCTGGCCAAGAATATGTCCAATCACCAATCATCACTCTAACAAGCCAGATCAACCTTTACACACCTCCCAACTGATTTATTTATATCATTAAATCACATGAGAAAATAGAGAAGAGTTTGTGACAATTAGACAATGGCACACTACATCTCTTCAAAAGTTCTCCAACCACACTTCTAGAAATAATGATGCAATTAAGATAAGAACCCCATATACTGCAATATCCTTTATATTACTTGTAGCGAGTACACAAGCCTATTTCTTCTATTCAAAGCTTTATATTCCCTTCTTATATGAACACTAACTTCTTGACCATAAAATTTTATTATTTGTTTTTAGCTTTTTACATTTGAAAAGTTTATTAGAATTCAATTCTGATTGTGTACTGGACTTGTGTAATCTAATTGTCAAATCATCTTTTCGATGGTGTCTACTTTACAGGTTCTCAATGTAGAAAAGACATATGGTAGAGAAATTAATACTTGGTCATTACAGGCATATAGTTCCAGAGAAGAAAAATGAAAATCACATAAAATTCAAACTGAAACTAGAAAATATTGAGTAAAATCACAATAATCCCAAAATGGAACTGAATAAAATATATGTTATCTTTTGCAGGATGCAACATGCTCAACCAAAGACCAACTATTTGGGATAATTTCATCTAATTTCAGTTTTTAAACTAGAACATCAAAATACTCTAATTCTTAATAATACCAAACAATCATGCTATATGAAACCAAGCAAAATTTGCATTAAGGGTTAACTAAGGACAAATAAAGGATATGTCTACTCAACACTATTATTATGGTCCAAGACCACTACGGTAATACTCAACAATACCACTGAAGATAACCCAGCATAAATCAAATATTATTTTAAATAACCCCCATATTTTCAATCCTTCCCTTTCCTTTTCCCTCTCATTGGAGAAAGAAGAAGAAGAGAAAATGAAGAAGAAAAGAATAATAATCATATGTAGGCACAATTAATTCACTAAAATTTGTTTTGTTTTACTATTATCTGAGAACTCATAGCAAAAATAAGTACTCCAAAGATAGAAAGAATTTTCGATAGCTTGTAAGAATTTCCAGAAAATATAAATTCAGCATAAAAAAGAAAAATAAAGTACAAATTTAAAGAAATTTAGTGTTTGAGACTGTTGCAGCTTACCGATTGTAGAATATAAAAACAAGATCTTGCTGTCAATTGCGGAATATCTATCAAAATCAACACCCAACAACAAATTTTAGCAATTAGAATAACAAACGTAGTGGACGATTAAAAAGAACAAAAAATAAAGGCAATAAACCATGACTTGATTACCTTACAGCGGAAGGACAAAACAATTGCTGGGTTTTTGTGAAAGGATGGAGGCGAGAAAGTAGAGTTGCCTTCAGGTTTGTAATAGACAAATTAAAATAAAAGGGTGAAATTCGATTGGGATAAGGAAAGAAAATAAGAGAAATCCATATTTGATTAGGTTTCAAAAAATTGATGGTCATGAAATTGGATTATAATACGGAGATAGAAGAATCAGTGCCCCAATTAGGGAAGAAGAGTGTTTTGGGGAAAACAATACGCATGAGTTGTGACATAATTAATTCAGATTAGTGACAGGGACGGTTGTATTTTTCTTAAAACAAATAAAATTAAATCTTTTTAATTTATTGTGACAGAAATTACAGATATTATCCTTAAAGGATTAAGTATTATGGCGCCAAACTAATGCGCAAACAATTTTCTTAAATATTAGTGACAAATGCTAACGTTTGTCCCAATATATCATAAATAGGGACAATTATTTTAATCTGTCACAAAATATTTGTCCCTAAAAGTAATTTTTTTGTAGTGAATTAACTTATAAAACTGTTGAGTCATTGATTTGCACTCAAAATTGGTTTCACTCAACTCTATTAGGAGAACGGATAATACAACCCACTTAGGAGGAAACTGAATTCTATGAAGTTATTTAAACAGGTAATATGTTACTACTATATTTTGATATGTTGTTTTGGTTATTTAACTCTTAACTAATCATTCTAATATTTTTGTTTAATTTGTTAATGTAGAATTTGGTAGGCCAATAGTAGCTCAACAAGAACAAGCAGCTAATGAGTAATTGGGATTTGGGAGTTGATTGATGTTTATTGCTTTTGTAGTTTTGTTAAAGTTTAAAAGACTTTTTGCTTATTTATTTTAATTTGAACTTGTTATTTGAACATGTTATGTGTTCTTGAACATACTTTGAGACATATTTTGATTTTTTGTTTGTTTACTTTTTATGTTTGCAGTAGATTTATTAATTTAAGGTTTTAAATTTTAAAAAAAAGCTCAGAATAGGTCCAATAGGCCCATAATCGAAATAATCGAACCGAATTGAATCGAATTATTTCAATTAATCGAGTATTTGATTATTTCGGTAATTTGATTAATCGCGATTATGATTTTAAAATAATCGTAATCGAACGATTATGAAAAATTTAGTAAAAAACCGAACCGAACCGAACTGTGCCCACCCCTACATAGTCTCCATTTCAAAAAATCTAATAATTATTCCCTCATCCACCTATATTATAAGCTTGTCCATAATCACTTGAGATCATTTCCTCATCTATAATTCATCAACTAACAGAGCAACGACAAGTCTCCAACCATTTTTCATGAGAACTCAAAACAAACTACATACCATTCACATAATCTATTGATGAAATGAAATAAACAACCCATACCTTCTGAGATGATGCTTGTGTACTTGACTTTCCAAGCACAAGCTTTACTATTTTTTTCAACTTCTTGACTTCTTTCTCTAAATCTTTTACTTTTTTTCAAATCAGTACATTGATGCTTGTTACCTCCCTGACTTGGAGAACCATACACATCCTTGCCTTTGATGCCTGCTCCCCAACCAATAACATGACCATGTGCTGGTTCTCCTGTCACTTCTCAATATATTTTCCATTCATCCACTGGTTAGATCTCCAACAGTTGATCTCATTGATTCCATTGTTTCCTATAATAAATACAAACATTTGTGTGAGTGCATATAGTAATGAAACCATGCAAATAAATTAAGAATATCCTGAAAATTTAATATTGAATACACACATGCATTTCCTTTGCCTTGTTGCTTGCCCATAAACCATTCTTCCTCACATGAAACAACTTGAATAAATCAAGGGGACTAAGTTCAGTACCTGTTTGTTGCTGCAACAAAGAATTGAAATTCAATAAGATCAAAATAAATAAACACCACTTTTGTTATGATCAAAGTCAAATATTTTCTCCTGCCATTTCTTTTCTATGCTTAGCCATCGGGACCGAACCTATAGTATGAATAAGTTTGGGCTTGGGTTGATTCCTCTTGTTCGTTGTGCTTGTTTTCTATGTATAAGTTAAAAAAAAAGCCTAAAATCAACTTGATTATTATGAACCCATAAAAAACAGCTCATGTATAAAGCATGTGAACAATATTTATAATCTCCTTATACTAATTTCATTTCTAATATATATATATAGACACAAAACATAGAGACACGCTCAATACATTCAAAAATCAGACTCAGAAACTTATAAGAGCATCAAAATTTATTTTTAGAATAGAAAATTAAATGAATGAACTCATTCATTAACTAAGAATTTATTCCAAATTGTAGAAATAATACTACCACTAATCTAAAAGATATGATCTAGTAGTAAAACTTGGTGATAGTGAGATGGATAAAATATCACAATCCTCTCATTTTCAAAGAAAGTTGAACTCAACCACCATGACATATAATAAAGAATATCAAAGCTTAAGAAAGAAAATGATAGAAAAATATTATGTTAATAATCATTATTAGTACCTTCCACCCCTCATCCATCCATTTGTCAACCATTTGTCTCCGTATTATTGGAGGCACATTTTCAGGAGCATGTGCGTAACGCTATCCAACATATGGATACTTCTTAAAAATGCTCCTCCTAAGCTCTGACATCCAATCCGGAAAACGGATTTTCATATGAAGTTCTACAACATCTTTAAGCTCCTTTTCTGTACATGTGTAAGAAAATTGTGCTTCCTTGAAACGAGCAAATAACGTTTCAAATTCTTCCCTTGGATATTCAGAATATTTAATATATGGTCCATTGATGCTGCTGTTGAAGATGACATCAATTTCACGTACAACTTTCGGTGTTATAATCCTTGCAATTTTTGAGAAAAAAGTATTAAGCAAGCCATTAGAACTAAAAGAATTAAATGTAAACTACATTAAGTTGATTTTACCTGCCATTATATATCTCTAAAGTCAGACCATGCCCTCGAGCAGCTCCTTTGGCCTTTCCTCGACCAGTTTTCTTCTTTTTACTACTTGAAGCTAATACAAAATCAAATAAGATGTAAATTAGCAAGTAATTTGAATTTAATCATGCATTAAAAATTAAATCATTACCTTCATCAGTAGTAGTAAAACATGAAGCTTCACCACCAATTACAGAAGCTGATTCAATATCCTTGTTATGTCTGCTAGCTTGAGACTTTCCAAATCCTACCTTATGGATGAAAGTGATCTTTTCATACATTATATGTTAGACAACCAAGGAGGTCAGCTAGAGTTTCAAAGCCTAGCAGCAAGCTTGTGGACTTTGTTTGACCATGCAAACCATGCCCATGCAAACCATGCAATCATTCTCCCACGTAACTCTTTCATGCGAGTTAGTTGGAACAAGAGCACGGGAGGAATTGATATTGGAGTAAAAGTCTACGTCCAAGTTGTTGCGGAAAAGTTAGTTATTTTTCTGTTTTGTTTTTATCTAGTTGTTAATAAGGATTTGATGTGGCTGGAGCCAAGATTTTGGGCTACAAGTTAGTAGTATCCTTTATGTTTTTCTGTATAAATAAGTAGCAACCAAGACGAATAAAGGGGAAGAAAAATTAGTTAAACAAATACTGGTTGTTCATACCATAAACTGAACAAATATCAGGCATTGCTTTTCTGTATTTGATCGGGACCTATCATTGGTATCAGAGACAGGAGTTTTGCAATGTCTACCAACAAAGAGAGAATTGAACGTGTCGAAAACGAACTTGGCGGAATGCAGAATGAGATACAACGATTAGGTCAGGGAATGAATGACAAATTTCACCACCTGGAGGCCATGATCAGCAAACTAGCTGAGACATTTAGCCAATCCCAAAGAACCCCAAGCCGGCACGATCAAACAGGCACGTTACGAACGAGTCAAGGAGAGAGTGCAGGGGAACGACAACCGATTCCTCCACGAGTTGCCAAACTTGATTTTCCTAAATATTCAGGAGATGACCCTACGGAGTGGGTCAACCGTGTCACACAATTTTTTGATTATCAAGAAACTAGTGAGGACCAGCGAGTTGTGCTAGCATCTTACCACCTTGAAGGAGAAGCCAACCAGTGGTGGCAATGGTTGCGCCGCGCCTACCAAGAAGATGGACAAACAGTAAAATGGAACACATTTGTCGAGGAGATGTGGGTGCGTTTCGGACCGACGGAATGTGAAGATTTTGACGAGGCCTTATCTCGTGTGCAACAAACTGGAACATTGCGAGATTATCAAAAGGAGTTTGAGAGGCTGGGCAACAAGGTTCACGGATGGACTCAGCGGGCGTTAGTAGGCACCTTCATGGGAGGACTCAAACCCGAGATTTCGGAGGAGATTCGCTTGTTTCGACCAAAAACTCTTAAGGAGGCCATCAGCCTAGCACGGATGAAAGATGAACAGATCGCGCGGCAGCGAAAATTAATCCGGCCAACATTTTCCAATCGGACAGCAACAACATCACCAATTGTCAATAAGAACTCACCGGCAACACCATTCAAGAAGCTTACTTGGGAGGAGATGCAACGTCGTCGAGCACAGGGTTTGTGCTTCAACTGCAATGAGAAATTCACGGCAGGTCATCGGTGTACTAAAGCTCAACTTCTAATCTTAGAAGCCGAGGAAGAATATGAGGAAACTCTCGAAGCGGCGCCAATTGAGGAAGCATCCTACGATCCCAAGATCACATTCTATGCCTTAACCGGCTGGACGGCACCACAAACGATGCGCGTTAAGGCGAAAATCGGGCCATATGAAATTATTGTGTTGATTGACAGTGGATCAACACATAATTTTATTAGCACCCGCCTAGCAAACTTGCTGAAACTCCCTATTATACCAACGGCTGCGTTTCCTGTCAAAGTTGCAAATGGTGAAAAATTGGCGTGTCAAGGGAAGTTTGAGAATATACAAATTCTAATCCAAGATATTCCATTTTTTCTAACGGTCTACGCACTGCCCATATCAGGATTAGATTTGGTATTGGGAATATAGTGGCTCGAAGAATTGGGAACAGTAGAATGCAACTGGAAATCTCTCACTATGAATTTCAATTGGAACAATAGGCCACGACATCTACAAGGGCTCAATCCTCAATCTCTACAAATGGCGACAATAGCGGAGATTAATAAGGAGATTAAACAGGGACACGAGGCATTTGCAATTTGCTTCCAATTACAATTGGAAGAGGTCACGGCACCAGCGGCAATGCAGGGGCTTTTACGAAATTACAGGGAGCTATTTCAGGAACCAACTCAACTTCCTCCTAAGCGCGAAATTGACCATTGTATCACACTTAAAGAGGGAACAGAGCCTATCAACGTCAGGCCCTATCGTTATGCACACTTCCAAAAAGAAGAAATAGAAAAACAGGTGCAGGAGATGCTTAATTCTGGATTAATAAGGCCCAGCACCAGTCCTTTCTCGTCGCCGGTATTACTTGTCAAAAAAAAAGATGGAAGCTGGAGGTTTTGCACAGATTACCGCGCCCTCAACGACGCCACCATCAAGGACCGGTTTCCAATTGCAACAGTCGACGATATGATCGACGAGCTCTACGGAGCCGCCTATTTTACGAAGCTCGACCTCCGTGCCGGTTACCACCAAGTTCGAGTCAATCCATCGGATATTCACAAGACCGCATTCCGTACCCACAATGGCCACTATGAATATCTAGTCATGCCATTCGGATTATGCAATGCGCCGTCAACCTTTCAGGCGATCATGAACTCCATTTTTCGGCCACATCTCAGGAAGTTTATTTTGGTTTTTTTTTATGACATACTGATTTACAGTCCGACTTGGGACAGTCATCTTGATCATGTGAAACAGGCAATGGAGATTCTCAAGCAACATAAGTTTTTTCTCAAATCCAGCAAATGCACATTCGGACAGCAGAAACTCGAGTACTTAGGGCATATTGTCATGTGTCACGGCGTCAAAGTAGACAACAAAAAAATTGCTGCCATGCTCTCTTGGCCCGCGCCACAAACCATAACAGAGCTGCGAGGATTTCTCGGATTAACCGGATATTACCGAAAGTTTGTGCAAGGATATGGCGTCATTGCTCGGCCCTTAACTAACTTACTAAAAAAAAATCAATTTGGCTGGAGTGATGAGGCAGAAGAAGCCTTTCGGAGACTCAAACAAGCAATGTCCAGCACCCCCACATTGGCTATGCCAAACTTCCAAGACACTTTTATTATCGAAGCAGATGCATCAGGAGACGGAATTGGGGCTATTCTGCAACAACAGGGCAGGCCAATTGCATTTATGAGCCATGCATTAGGGGTCTCAAAAAAATCTTGGTCTATTTACGCCAAGGAAATGCTGGCCATACTTGAAGCAATACGAATGTGGAGACCGTATATTTTGGGGCAGAAATTTATAATCCAAACTGACCAGCAGAGTCTTAAGTACCTATTGGAACAAAAAGCGGCAACCCCTGAGCAACAAAAGTGGTTGGCAAAGCTCATGGGCTATTGTGAGGTTTGCTGGTGAATCAAACTCATCAGAAACCAAACGATGACGTTTTGGCAATTGTAGAAGCAATTAAAAGACACGTGAAAAGCACGTGTGTTGTCACTTAGGATTAAAAGCTTGAAACGGCAGTTCAATCATGTCATTTAAAGGAAGCTTATAAGTGATGCACGTGACAGATGCGTGAAAGGCTCACCTCAGTTCGTTAAGTTGGTTATGCTACGTGTAAGCAATCTGTTCGATCTGGGTTTAGCTGGTTAGTTGCTCTGTTAGCTATAAGGGCTAGCTGATGAAACGAATTAGTTTAAGCTTGTGAATTCTTTTGAGAGAGAGAGAGATTTCAGTGAAAGTGTCGTGAGTTCTCTGAAATCTTGTAAACCATTCTCTGTCAAGGAAAAGATCCTCCATTGTTGCATTTAATAAAGCTCTGCAGAAAACGTTTCCCGTGGATGTAGGTTGTACCAAATTGGTGCAACTGAACCACGTAATTGATTCTTGTGTGGTCTGTTACTTGGTTGTTTCTTGATTCTCTATTCTTTCTAGTTCTTGGGTACATTGTGTTCACTTGCCTGGATTCATCCTTCATCTGTGCATCTTGTATAGTTCTTTATCAAAGGTCCTGGGAAGTGTTTTATTTGTCTTGCATGTTATAGAGCAGATTAAATCACTACAATTGGTATCAGAGCCTGGTATCTTTGATCAAGACCAAGAATGGGCACGCCAAGGATAGATCTAGAAAAGTTCAATGGCAAGAATGACTTCAACATGTGGAAAATCAAAATGGAAGCCTTGCTGATCACTCAAGGGTTGGGAGATGCAATCGAACCTATTTCCAAGAAGGAGGGAAAAGAAGTCTCATCTTCCAAGACTCCAGAGGAAGCAGCCGAAGTGGATAAGAAGGCCAGAAGCATAATAATCCTCAGTCTTGGAGATGCTGTTATCAGAGAGGTGGCTAAAGAAAAGACAGTTGCTGGCTTATGGGCTAAACTAGAAGGAATCTATATGACCAAGTCACTAGCAAATCGTCTCTACATAAAAAAGAGAATGTTCACTCTAAAAATGGTGGAAGGTTCATCTCTGGATCATCATATAGATGAATTTAATAAAGTTTGTGATACTTTAGAATCTATAGATGAGGGCCTGAATGATGAAGGTAAAGCACTTCTTTTAATAAGCTCTTTACCAAAATCATATGAGCATTTTGTGGATGCCTTGATGTATGGAAGGCAATCTTTGACTCTTGATGAAGTTAAGGCTGCCCTTAACACTAGAGAGTTACAAGGAAAACAAAATGCTGTGGAGAGTGGTGTTGGTGAAGGTCTGACAGCAAGGGGTAGATTTGATAATCATGATGAAAAGAAAAAGAAAGAAGGGAAGCAGAAGAAGAAACAAAAGGGCTGGAAATGCTTCCAGTGTCACAAAGAGGGGCATCTTAAAAGGGATTGCCCTGAAAGGAAGTTTAAGCCAAAAGACTCAGTGAATCGAAGTGGAGATGCAGCCATAGTGGAAGAGGAAGGATATGAGTCAGCAGGTGTGTATGTAGCAACTGATTGCAGCCAAAAAGGTAAATGGATCTTGGACTCTGGATGCACTTTTCATATGACCCCTTTTAAGGATTACTTTACTGAATACCATATATTTGATGGAGGTAGGGTAATGATGGGAAATAATGCCATGTGTAGAGTCATTGGTATTGGTACTGTTAAACTTAGACTACAGGATGGAACCCTATTGATGATTAAGCAAGTAAGACATGTGCCTGATCTTAAAAGGAACCTTATCTCCTTGGGGATGTTTGATCAAATAGGGTATAGCATTAGGCTTGAATCTGGTGATCTAAGGGTATTGGATGGCTCTAAAACAGTCTTGAAAGGGAATAGAAAAAATGGAGTGTATGTCCTAGATGGAGAAATCATAGCTGGTGAATCAGGCTTCTCTGGAAGTATCAAAACTGATCACACCAGGCTGTGGGACCTTAGGCTGGGTCATATCAGTGAAAAGGGTTTAAAGGAGTTAGAGAAGCAGGGTGTATTAGGCAAAGAAAAAATAGGCAGTCTAGAGTTTTGTGAAGACTGTGTGTTTGGGAAATCTTCAAGAGCAAGCTTTAAGAGATCAAACCAGAAGTCAGAAAATGTCCTAGACTATATACACTCAGATCTCTGGGGACCAGCTCAGGAGTTGTCTCTAGGAGGGAATAGATACTTTGTATCTTTCATTGATGATTTTTCTAGAAAGGTCTGGACTTATGCTCTAAAGCATAAGGATCAGGTGTTTGAAAAATTTAAGGAATGGAAGAGCCTGGTTGAAAATCAAACAGGTAAGAAAGTTAAGAAGCTGAGGACAGATAATGGGTTGGAATTTTGCAACCAACAGTTTGGGAGTTATTGTGCAAATGAGGGCATAATGAGGCACAGAACAGTGAAGAATACACCCCAACAAAATGGGTTAGCTGAGAGGATGAACAGGACACTTATGGAAAAAGTAAGATGCATGTTGATCCAGTCCAGGCTTCCAAAGTCCTTGTGGGCAGAGGTACTAATGACAGCTAGTTATTTGGTGAATCTCAGTCCCTCCTCAGCACTGGACTTCAAGACACCTTTTGAAATGTGGCATGGTAAACCAGCAAGCTATGAAGGCCTGAGAGCATTTGGATGTTCAGCCTATGCTCACATCAAACAGGGAAAGCTTGCACCAAGGGCATTGAAAGGAGTCTTTGTGGGCTACCCAGATGGAGTGAAAGGTTACAAGATCTGGTGCACTGATCTAAGACCCCCAAAGTGTATAATCAGCAGGGATGTAATCTTCAATGAAGATGAGCTGATAAGAAAAACTCAACCAGCTGAAGAAACTAACTCAGGTTCAAAACCTCCTGAGATGTTGGAATTTGAGGTGGAGCAGCCTGATTAGAGGAACATAGAAGAAGCAACTTACTTTGAAGATGTTGAAAATGACTCAGGGGAAGCACAAGCACCTCATCAACATGTGGAGACAGAATTAAATCCTCAGATAGGAGACTATCAACTAACCAGAGATAGAAAGAGAAGGCAAATCAAACCACCAAGAAGGTTTGGTTATGCAGATCTAACTGCCCTTGCTTTAGCTGCAGCACATAATATAGCTGATGAAGAACCAAAGACCTTCAAGGAGGCAGTTCAGAGTTCAAACAAAAGGGAATGGTTGGCAGCAATGGATGATGAAATTGCTTCTCTATATAAAAATAAAACATGGGAATTGGTTGTGAAGCCATCAAACAGAAGAGTGGTTGGATGCAAATGGATCTACAAAGTCAAGGAAGGTTTAACTCAGACAGAACCAAGGAGGTTTAAAGCTAGACTTGTAGCAAAGGGGTATACTCAAAAGGAGGGGGTTGATTTTCAGGAGGTGTTCTCTCCAGTAGTGAGACATGCCTCAATAAGGGTGATTCTAGCCTTAACAGCAGTTGAAGACATGGAGCTTGATCAACTTGATGTCAAGACTGCATTCCTGCATGGGAGACTACAAGAAGAGATATTCATGAGTCAACCAGAGGGGTATGAAGACCCTAAGAAGAAGAACTGTGTTTGCTTGTTAAAGAAATCACTCTATGGGCTCAAGCAATCTCCTAGGCAATGGTACCTCAGGTTTAATGAATTCATGGTGTCTAATGGGTTCATGAGGTGTAACTATGATTGCTGTGTTTATTTTAAAAAGATAAATACCAGTGTATATGTGTATCTACTGTTATATGTAGATGACATGCTACTGGCAAGCAAGGACAGAGAGGTAATTGAAGAATTAAAGTTGTTGCTTAACTCCGAATTTGAAATGAAGGATCTGGGGCAGGCTAAGAAAATTCTAGGAGTAGAAATAAGAAGGAACAGGAAAAATGGGCTGCTAATTCTATCACAAGAAAGCTACTTGAAGAATGTGCTGACAACTTTTGGAATGACAGATTCAAAACCTGTACAGACACCTCTTGCTTCCCATTTCAGACTCAGCAGCTCTCAGTGTCCATCTACTGATGAAGAAAAGCAAGTGATGATGTCAGTCCCCTATGCAAATGCAGTAGGGTGCCTGATGTATGCCATGGTCTTGACTAGACCTGACATAGCTCATGCTGTCAGTGTAATAAGCAGGTATATGGCCTCACCTGGAATGGAACATTGGAAGGCTGTGAAGTGGGTGTTAAGATACCTAAATGGAACTTTGAAGAAAGGTCTGGTGTATGGAAGAACCAGGGAGAATGAAGATAGCTTATGGGGGTATGTGGACTCAGATTATGCTGGAGATTTAGACAGAAGAAGGTCTCTGACTGGATATGTGTTTATGCTTAATGGATGTGTTGTTAACTGGAAGTCTGCATTACAGCGTGTGGTGGCACTCTCTACTACAGAAGCTGAATATACAGCTGCTACAGAAGCTGTTAAAGAAGCCTTGTGGCTTAGAGGGTTAATATCTGAGTTGGGAAAAATGCAGAGAACAGTCTCTATATTCTGTGACAGTTCCAGTGCTATCCATCTCTGCAAAAATCCAGCACATCATGAGAAAACAAAACATATAGACATCAAGCTACATTTCATAAGGCATGAAGTTTCAAGGGGTGATGTCAAAATGGTTAAAATCCATACTGATGTAAATCCTGCAGATATACTTACAAAGGCTGTTCCTGTAGCTAAGTTTGAGTTTAGCTTAGACTTAGTGGGACTAGGTATTTTCTAAATAATACTTAGTGTTGGAGAAGGAGTATGCAAAGGAGTATTGATTCAAGGTGGAGAATTGTGAGGTTTGCTGGTGAATCAAACTCATCAGAAACCAAACGATGACGTTTTGGCAATTGTAGAAGCAATTAAAAGACACGTGAAAAGCACGTGTGTTGTCACTTAGGATTAAAAGCTTGAAACGGCAGTTCAATCATGTCGTTTAAAGGAAGCTTATAAGTGATGCACGTGACAGATGCGTGAAAGGCTCACCTCAGTTCGTTAAGTTGGTTATGCTACGTGTAAGCAATCTGTTCGATCTGGGTTTAGCTGGTTAGTTGCTCTGTTAGCTATAAGGGCTAGCTGATGAAACGAATTAGTTTAAGCTTGTGAATTCTTTTGAGAGAGAGAGAGATTTCAGTGAAAGTGTTGTGAGTTCTCTGAAATCTTGTAAACCATTCTCTGTCAAGGAAAAGATCCTCCATTGTTGCATTTAATAAAGCTCTGCAGAAAACTTTTCCCGTGGATGTAGGTTGTACCAAATTGGTGCAACTGAACCACGTAATTGATTCTTGTGTGGTCTGTTACTTGGTTGTTTCTTGATTCTCTATTCTTTCTAGTTCTTGGGTACATTGTGTTCACTTGCCTGGATTCATCCTTCATCTGTGCATCTTGTATAGTTCTTTATCAAAGGTCCTGGGAAGTGTTTTATTTGTCTTGCATGTTATAGAGCAGATTAAATCACTACAGCTATGAATATGAAATCCTATATCGGCCGGGGCGGGACAACACTGCCGCTGACGCCCTCTCGCGACGACCGGACAACCTAATGATGAATTACTTATTTGTGCCGCAGGTAACTGTTTGGGAAGAAATTAAGACAGCTGCAACAGGTGACGATTACATTCAACAAGTTACTACACTTGCTGAAACTCAACCAACGGGACTGTACACAACAAAGAATGGATTAGTTTTCTATAATGGGCGGGTTGTGGTCCCTCACCAGATACGTGACAAATTGATGTTTGAAGCCCACAACACTAGAATCGGAGGCCATTCTGGAGTCTTGCGTACTTATAAGAGGTTGGCACAACAATTCTATTGGCCGGCCATGTTTCGTACGGTACAGCAATATGTTAATAATTGTGAGACTTGCCAACGCACAAAAGCCATCACTCTCAGACCAGCCGGGCTACTTCAGCCACTGCCCATACCGTGCCAAGTTTGGGATGACATTACGTTGGATTTTATTGAAGGGTTACCGATGTCACAAGGCAAGAACACCATCTTCGTTGTCATCGATAGACTCAGCAAGTCAGCACACTTCATGTCTTTGTCTCACCCCTTCTCAGCAAAGATAGTGGCCGAACGGTTCATAGAAGGCATATTCAAGTTGCATGGCATGCCAAAATCTATTGTGAGTGATCGAGATCCAATCTTCATCAGCAAATTTTGGCAGGAGTTTTTCAAAATGTCAGGTACAAAACTCAGCATGAGTTCGGCTTATCACCCACAATCCGACGGCCAGACCGAGGTAATTAACCGATGTCTCGAGCAGTACCTACGGAGTTTTGTTCATCAGTGGCCGCGTAAGTAGCATGAATATCTACCTTGGGCTGAATATTGGTATAACACGACATATCACATATCCACGGGCATGACACCTTTCAAGGCACTGTATGGCCGGGACCCTCCCACAGTTCCGCAATATCATGTGGGCACCTCACCGGTCAACGAGGTTGATAAAGCACTGTTGACCAGAGATGAGTTACTAGCCCAGCTCAAGCGTAATTTGGCGATTGCCACTAATCGCATGAAACAAACAGCAGATAAACACCGTAGAGATGTGCAGTTTCACAAAGATGATTTGGTGTTTTTAAAACTTCACCCGTATCGACAAACCTCTGTGTTTAAGCGGGCGCATCAAAAGTTAGCAAGCAAGTTTTTTGGGCCCTATCGTGTTTTGGAAAAAATCGGGACCGTCGCCTACAAACTACAGTTGCCTGCCGGTGCCCGTGTTCATCCCGTGTTCCATGTGTCCTTGCTCAAAAAAGCCATGGGAGACTTATCCGAGAATAGCAGCGACATTCCTCCAATTGATGATGAGGGTGTGCTAATGCTTGAACCTGCTGAAATTTTAGACACACGATGGTTAAAACGTGGCGGGAAATTCATTGAACAGAGTCTAGTACGTTGGAACAAATTGCTGACAGAGGAGGCTACGTGGGAAGATTTAACCGTGATCCAGCAGCAGTTTCCATCTATGACCCTTGAGGACAAGGGTTCTCTTCCTGGCGGGGGCATTGTTAGACAACCAAGGAGGTCAGCTAGAGTTTCAAAGCCTAGCAGCAAGCTTGTGGACTTTGTTTGACCATGCAAACCATGCCCATGCAAACCATGCAATCATTCTCCCACGTAACTCTTTCATGCGAGTTAGTTGGAACAAGAGCACGGGAGGAATTGATATTGGAGTAAAAGTCTACGTCCAAGTTGTTGCAGAAAAGTTAGTTTATTTTTCTGTTTTGTTTTTATCTAGTTGTTAATAAGGATTTGATGTGGCTGGAGCCAAGATTTTGGGCTACAAGTTAGTAGTATCCTTTATGTTTTTCTGTATAAATAAGTAGCAACCAGGACGAATAAAGGGGGAAAAAAATTAGTTAAACAAATACTGGTTGTTCATACCATAAACTGAACAAATATCAGGCATTGCTTTTCTGTATTTGATCGGGACCTATCGTCTTTTTCCCTTTGTTAGTAGCTGGAGACTTCCCATTATTAGTAGTTTTCGGATACTTCCTTTTGTTTATAGCTAGAGACTTCCCTTTGTATATAGCTGGAGACATTGTTTTGTCTATAGTTAGAGACTTTCCATTTCTAACCATTCTATTGAACTTTATACTGAAATTCCTGCAAGGGGCTTTTAAACTTGATAAAATTGGACAACCAGCAACTATTTTGAAATTTCGTTAAAAATCAACCCAAAGTATTTAAAATTGAAATACTAATATTAAGCCAGGATCACTCAAAATTTCAGATCAATGCATAAGTCAAGCAGCATGTCAAATGAACATTAAACATTTGAAAATCATAGTTGGAAACCTCCATTTTGAAAATCACAGCTGAATAGATAAGTCACATAGATATGCATCATCTAAAATAATGAAGCATCATTAGAAGTCAAATGAACATTCAAACAACAATATTCAAAACAAACATAGATGGCAGAATGGTTAGATAAATTAATATTGGTTACAAAACCCACATGATAATAGAACAATGCAAAATAATCCTTGTTAACTGTATAAATTGTATAGAATCATAATAGGTTACCATTTTTAATCAAGATCCATACAATCCACGACATTCTTTGTTAATTGCATTTTATCATCATCATCCTCAAGATTGACATGTGTATTATCACATTTTATCTCATCTTCTTGATATGGCTCTTCTTCATCCATGGGAAAAGGCATCTCATAAAGGTTCTTGGGCTTGGTATCAACTACAGCCCTCCAAGAAGGTTCCTTCATCCCTTTAATATAATATACTTGCAGTGCTTGGGATGCAAACACAAATGGTTCTTCAGTATATAGTCTTCGCTTGGTATTAACACTAATTATCTCGTAACGATCTTTCTTATAACCAATCCCTTGCCTATTTGTATAAAACTAGTTACAATCAAACAATGCAACTTTATTTCCTTCTCTGTAAGAAAGCTCAACAATATCTTTTATTAGTCCATAGTAAGGTATATTTTCATTTTCATGTTCCCCTTTTACCATAACTCCACAATTTTGAGTTTTACTTGTTTCATCACGATCTAAAGTGTGAAACCTAAAACCATTAACATTACAACATGGGTAACAAGTAACACGCCTGTCAAGACCACGAGCTAAAGAAAGCATTTCCTTGCCAACTTGTCCGTCATTATAGAGCTTAATGATCTATAATAAAATATAAAAAAAATTTATTAAGATGTATTAAAATAAATGAAAATGATAAGAATACATCTAAATGTTAGACATTGTATTTATCTTACCCTACATCTAAACCAATCAACGAATTCTTGTCTATGCACACTCTCCATGTTTTCAACACCTGAACTAGCAAGTATGCTCTTGTGTTCCCTGTTAATATGAACAACTCATTTTAATATTATGATAGATTACATTTTAATTTAAATTACAAATAATCTATCACAAATCTTACTCTATACATGATTAGCAGTTCTCACAATTTTGCAAGAAATAAAATGCCGCAATATTGTGAACTTTCATATTCAAATTCTTCATAGTTTCTTTTCCATAAAACTGACAAGGTGTTGAGAAAATGGGTAATTGAGATGAATCACAAGATGTTTGACCTCCATCATAATTCCTCTCACGTTTATTGAACTTTGTTTCCACTCCATAAAGATATCGAGAGCCAAACATTAAGCATTCATTAGCTAAATAACCTTCAGCAATAGACCCTTCAAGACGAGCCTTATTACGAACATAACCTTTGAGTTTACGCAAATACCTATTTCAAAATTTTGAATTAAATTAAAAAATTATTTAATTTAAAAGAATTATTAATATAATTGAAACAAAATTCACAATAATATTACCTTTCTATTAAGAACATCCACTTATATTGAACAGGTCCAACAACTTTTGCTTCCCAAGCTAAATGAATAGGTAGGTGCTCCATTATATCCAAAAAGGAAAAAGGGAATATTTTTTCTAATTTGCAAAGTGTTAAGACTATTTGTTTTTCCAGCCTATCCAAATCTTCTTCATTTAAAATCTTAGCACATAATTCTCTAAAAAATGTGCTAACTTCTATCAAAGCATCACAAACTTGTTTAGGTAGAACCCCTCGCACAGTAAAAGACAATAATCTCTCTAAGAACACATGACAATCATGAGTCTTTATACCTGAAATTTTATGCTCAAGTACATTCACACATCTTGACAAATTAACTGAATATCCATCTAGAACTTGCACATTCACCAGCCACTCACACAATCTTTTTCTCTTTTCATTCGTCAAACTATAAGAAGCAGTGGGTAAAATAGGTTTTCCTCCATCATCATATGTAGGGGTGAAGCTCATGCCTTACATTTAAGAACTCCATATCAAGGCGAGCATTCATGTTGACTTTTGTTTTGCCATCAATACAAAAAAGTGTGCCAAGTATATTATCACACATATTTTTTTCAATGTGCATGACATCCAAATTATGGCGCAACAAAAGTATTTTCCAATATGGTAACTGAAAAAAAAATACTATGTTTTTTTCCAGTTATGGTGCTTTCCAAACCCAGTAATTACTTGTTTTTTCCCTATTTTACCAAATGTTATTGGTCTTAAACTTTCAAGTTCACTTAGCACTTGCTCACTAGATGGTCTTTTAGGTGTAGCTTTCTTTTCTATCATACTATCAAATTGGCTCTTTTGAAATCTCCATTTATGTCCTAATGGTAGAAATCGACGATGCCTCATATAACATATTTTTGAACTGTGAGGTAATCTACGATGAGCAGTCTTCTTAGCGCAACATGGACAAGCCAACTTTCCTTTTGTGCTCCAACCAGATGTAAGAGCATACGCAGGAAAGCCATTAATTGTCCACAAAACAACCGCTTTCAATTGAAAATTTACACGTGTGGAAACATCATAAGTATTCACTCCATTTTCCCACAAATCATTCAACTCACCAATTAATGGCCTCAAGTACACGTCAATATCATTACTTGGGCCTTTTGGGGTTGGGATAAGTAAAGACATGAACATATAAGGCTCTTTCATACACATCCAAGGTGGAAGATTGTATGGAAATAAAAGAACAGGCCAACAGCTATATCCAACATTCAAATTTCCAAAGGGATTGAAGCCATCAGTAGTTAAACCTAGTCGAACATTATGGGGATCACTAGAAAACGACTCATGGATGCGATCAAAACTTTTCCAAGCCTCAGAATCTGCAAGATGCCTCAGCAGCCCATCTTTAACACATTTTTCAGAGTGCCATCTCATGTCTGTGGCTATTTTTTATGACATAAATAACCTCTGAAGTCTAGGTGTAATTGGAAAGTAACGTAGAACCTTTTTTCCAAGGAACCTTTTTGGCTTTCCCTTCACCACCCTTGCCTTTTGTTTTCCATCTCGAAAGCCCACAAGTTGGACATTGAGATGCATTTGCGTACTCTTTGTAATAGATTATACAATCATTCATACATGCATCAATTTTTTCATAATGCAAACCAAGATCTCTAACAATCTTTTTTGCATCATAATTAGATTTTGGTAATTTTTCACACATAGGAAATGCATCTTTCAAAACTTCCAATAATGTGTCAAAGGATTTGTTACTCCAACCACTAATGCATTTGACATGCATTAACTTGACAATAAAAGATAGGTTGGAATATTTTGTACAATTTGGATACAATGGCTGTTGATCCTCTTCTAATAATTTGTAAAAACTTGTTGCATCATTGTTAAGATCTTGGGAAAAACTTTCTTCAACTAGGCCAAACATATCATCACACTCATCATCATCACTATCATCATCATCATCATCATCATCACTATCATCATCATCATCATCATCACCATCACTATAATAGTCGCCATCATCATTATCACCATCACTATAACTATCACTATCACTCTTTCTAATTTCCCCATGACAGTACCAAATAGTGTAGTCCAATCTCATCCCTTTATATAAAAGATGTCTTTCCACCTCACTCCGAAGTAGTCTATACCTATTGCTACACTTAACGCATGGACATAAGATTTTTTTATCTTCATATTTAATGTGCCTAAAAGCATAATCAAGAAACCTCTTCACCCTACTGACATTAGTTTCTAACCTACAGAATATAATCAGGAAAGTAGCCACAACAAAGAATAGAAGCTTCTTCGTATGGTGGTACAGCAATCAAAACCTGAAACATGAGCATTATTATTAATTAATTATACTTATTTGTAGTAAATATAAGAGTAAAAAGTAAAAAGGAATAAAATCCATAGCCAATAACAGAGAACTTAAACTTTACAACTTGCTTGAACTACTTTCAAGATAATAGCACATAATCAAATAAACAAAAATGGCTAGAGAAAAATATGGATTAATTAACTGCAATAAATATAATTAATTTTTTCATACATATTTGAAATTTAGAAAAGCTATGTCCTGGATGTTTAATCAATTTTTTAATCATTCAAAATTTCAAACCCTGTCAATTTGGACCGAAGAGAAACAATTGTCAAGAATATATTTTAATCAACATTTTTTTTCAAAAAATAACATGTCAAAGATGGCTTGAATTATTGCAATTTTCCGGCAACCAAGATGATTTGGATAATAATTATTATATAAACCAGTAACAAAATGACAAGAGATGTTTTGTACTCAACTTTCTTGCAAAACCAGGCAGCTGCATTTGTCTTTTTTGAGGTTAAAATAAAATAAAATTTAAGAAGTTTCAAAATCATGAAACCAGAACGCAACTACTCTCACTTCTAAAGTCAAAAATTCAACTCAAAATTGGCAAGGAAACACAACTTCTCCCACTTCTAAAGTCAAATATTCAACTCAAAACTTCAACAAAATATTAAATCACCAAGAACAAATGCAGCAAGCCGTAGCTAGAGTCTAAATTTGATAGAAGTAAAATAATTAATGTTATAATGAGTCACTGAGTCAGCGAAGAATCTTTGTTCAGGGAGACATTTTAATTTTAACACTATAAATTTTATTGAGCACAATGAATAAATCCCTAAAACTCATCAGTTGATGGAAGCCAAAACCTAATCCCTAAATTAATTTGAAAAAACAAAGAAATCAACTGCAGAATTAAGAGATTGAATAATTGAGAAATGAGATAATTACCTTCATGCAATCGAAAAGTGACAGTAATGGGCATGTCAAAACGTAACATAGTCAGATTGAAAGAAAGATCTCTATTCTTTCAAAACATCGTCGGATTAAAAAGTGATTGGAGATTGAGGGGGAGAGCTATTATCACGTGAATGTCTTCTTCTCTTTTTTTTAAAAAAATGAAATCAATATTAAAAAGTGATTGGAGAAGCTCGAGCAGTAGCGTCAATGGAGGGCCAAGCTAAATTGTGAAGTCTCTAGAACTTAAATTTGGGTTCACGTTTGTGTGACTCCGGTTCGTAATGACCCAGTCTAAACATTTCCTTAAATTCTAGTCACGTTTGAGTGACTGCAAAAACCAAGACAAAAAAATGAGCAACTGATTCATCTCCACGACCCCACCAATTACTTCCTCTTAATTCACCTGGTTACAAAAAAAAAGGGAAAATTTAATTGAGGGGAAATGATTTCAATATTATGATAGATTACATTATATATATAAGGACTAAAATCTTTTATTTGGCCAAAGTTTAACAATTTGATATATGTATGAGTAGATCTCTTCTATTGGGACTAAAATAAATGAGTTATTTTTAATTGTTGGAAATATATGTGTTCTTATCTAATTTTTTAAGCAAGCAAAAATAAGACATTAATAAAGGTTCAATTTATAATAATTTAATTAGTCACTAAGATTATGTTCTAGCTTTTAATTAGGCAAAGCCCATGCACTCAAGGCCTTTATCTTGTTTTTAACTTTACAACAATAATGTATTTTCAGTATTACTCATGTATTTTCTAACCAATATATTTTTTATCAGTGAGGGTAATTTACCCTTGAAAAAACTAATGACTTTTTTAATGTATATCTGACAGCTTGAATCAACCTTTGTAAAAAGTATGTATTATCGAGGGTAAATGAAGCCCTTGGAAATATCTCGTCGGTAATGCTATTATTTGTTGTAGTAGTTAGTGATGGTGACAAATGTGTATGATGGAAACTTGTTTGGTCTACTAATTAAATGGTGACAAAGGCGATGCCGACATATCGAGGCTCGTGGAAAGGGCCAGGGTGATGAAGCAAGAGAAGAAGATGAGGATACTATTCGACGCTCTCAAGAAAGCGGAAAGCTCAGTTGGGCACCTCTTTTCTTGAGGATGATCATCATTCATAAAAAACATAATCATAATGTTGATGAAAAGGAGAGTATTGATTATTCTCATGATAATATGAAAGCAATTGAAGCAAGATAGATTGTGAAACAGAGGCTAATAAAGCTAATAAGGCTAAGGCTAAGAAGAGAACTAGAGAGAAACACCATGAAACTAAACGATGATGAAAAGAAAGCTCAAATGGCGACTATTGACAATAAGTATCGGAAGCCAAGTGGTTGAAGATCGAAAGGAGAAGTTGATTATACAAGCCCAATGTTGGGAAAAATATACTCGTTAAAAGCATATGTGTTTATTTAATTATAATAAATAATTTTTTTGATTAATAAAATAAATAAGATATTTTATTCAAGTATTTTAATTGCATTAATATTTTGAGTAAAATTCATTTGATCATATTATATGTACTTATGTAATCACCATGTGGATTCACAAAAAACATAAATACAAGTTATCTTATGATTAAATAAATTATGTTCGCAGTTGATAAATAAAGTTGGACACTTTATTTAAGTATAGACTGTAATAAATTCATTGAATGATTTGTCTTAATCATGTATGAATTTATTAATGTAGTACGATTACATTGAACATGATCACATATGAGATTTAATTAATTTTGTAATAACTGTCAGATTTATTAAATCTCATAGGCATTGATTTTACTGTAATCTTAATCTTAAATTAGTTATGATTTCATGATTGTAATTATTATTCCGTTTGAGTTACCAATGGGCATGGCGCACACTTGTAGTCAAAATTACTCAGTATCTTAGTGGGAGCAATTATGAGTAATGGAGTTATAGATTAACAATATAAAATTTGTACAACACATTTCTTGATGGGTTTTCGGTACTTGATCATAGAATTCTCTTGCTAGAGTGTGTCAACATATTTAGTATGTTGAAAATGATCATTAGAGAAAACCAGTAAGTATCAAAAAACAAGATGTAATTAAATTAATTGGACATTGAGATATCAATTTAATTAACGATGTGGTACCAAAGATTGTGCAGTAAAGAAATCAATGTGGCATGGGTCGAATTATTATTTGAGAATACTATCCTGGATAGTATACAATTATGGAGGTCAGTTCTAATCTTTTAGTGGAGTAGATTTGGAATTAAATAATTGGGCTAGTTTAATTATATGCCTAATTATTGTACCCATTATTATATGTATCCAAATGATCCCTGGGTTAGCTCATTTAATTGATTGCGCCGCTACTGGATTAATAAGTAAGATAATTAGTTATTTTGGTTAAAAGCCTAAATATATTATTTAGTGAGAAGCTCCATATAATATGCTTATATGTAATAGTCTTGTGTTTTTTTTACAAGGTGGGCCTCTATAACACAAGAACAAGTAACGTTACTTGTGGTTTATTATTTTTTAATTTAAATCAAATTTGATTTAATAGAATTAAAATATATAAAAATATGGAGCCTAGGGTTTCCACTAGATAGAGATATAAAATGGGTTATTTTCTTCCAAAAGAAAAGAAGAGCTGCAATACACAGATCAGAGAAAAATAAATTTCTCTCTAAAATTGAGAGGAAAATTTTCTCTTACTAATTGCTTTTAGTAGTGATAAGGGCACCCACACGTCAAGTGCAGATCATACCTAAGTCATAACCTGGAAGATCATTGGTGACGGATTGTGATCTAGCAAGCGTAGTGGTGATGGATCGTGATCTAACAGGCATTGTGGTGACAGATCGTGATCTGGGAGCCTAGTTTAACTCAGCGAAAAAGGCAAATCAGATTTTCAAAGTACGATTTCTAGATTACGAATTCTTATATATTGTATGAGATCGATCCTAAAAGTTTTTATAAAAATTTAAATAACTGATTTTTCTCCATCACCCAAGACTTAGAAGAAAATCAGGAAGTATGTGTTTGCTCACAATAATTGTAGCTATTCTCATGTTGTCTTGCCTGATAAGAAAGAGAATCCACAAATTATTTTATATTTTAATTAATCAATTTATTTTTTGAGCTTTCACTTCAGCTATTAGTTAATTTGTTTTTTTAATCAGTTAGGATTTTTTACAAACTATGAAATTCTTTATATTTTATGGTAACTATGTTAACATAGATGTTTCCATAATGTTGATTTTGATGATAACAAATAAGATTAAGAATGATTAATCTTTTAAGCTCAAATTATTTTTTTATACATTTTAAATAAATCATTATTTTTACATTATAAAGGTTTTATATTTAATGGAAAAATGATTTTATGAAATTGGTTGTTTTTCAAGTTTATGATTTAATTGAAAGAGTTTTGAAATCAACAAGTATTGCTTGAAATTTTGGAGAAGGACTTATTTGAAAAGTATCATAGCATTTTGGGCTATACCATAATTTCAGAAAGTTTTGGGATTAACAAAGCATTACTTAGAAATTCTAAAGTTAGATCTATTTGTAAAATTTCATAACGTTTTGGGCCATAATACAGTTATGAAAAGTTTTGGGGCCAAACTATAATTTTAGAAAATAGTTCATTGTAGCAAGCGGCTGACCGGATGTGAAAAACCGGCAAGCCAGATTTTGAACAGAATCTATCCGAATTGAAAGTGGCTAACTGGATCCTGACAAACAGTAATCCGGTTGTTGGGCAGTAAGCTTCTGGGGCATAAACGACTATCTGGATTTCACAAAGCGGCATACCGGATGTTCAGAAATTCAAAATTGTGGTTGTAACGGTAACATTAAGCGGCTAACCGGATGTCCATAAACGGTAAGCCGGTTATGATCAAAATGTGCATAACGACTAGTTTTTTAGCTCAAACTATATAAACTCAAAACCAATTCATTTTTGGTAATCTTAGCAAGCAAAAACAAGTGCACACATCATATATTGAGCTTCATTTTCATAAATCATCATTTATTAAATCATCTTTGTTCTTTAATTTGTATATCCACTCTTAAAGAGAGTTTCATTGTTGTAATTTTCATTTCTCATCAAATTGTGAGTGTACAAGTGTGAGAAACACTTGGGGTGAAGAGATTGGAGAGATAATCTCTTGTTGTAAAGGTTCATTGACACCTTGAAGTCAATTGTAAACGTTTGAAGCCTTAAAAAGGCTCGGATAGTGAAATCCTCAAGTCCGGTGTGCTTGGAGGCGTGGACGTAGGCGGGGATTGCCGAACCACGTAAAAATCCTTGAGTTTGCTTTCTCTTCCCTTGCTCATTTATTATTGCGCTTTCATTGAATTTATTGTTTTCGAATTTATTAAGGCATTAGATTGGATTGTTCTGTGGTTTGCTTAGCTTAATTTTTAAAATCTCAATTCACCCCCCTCTTGGGTTGCCTAGTTAGTATTTTATTTGGTATCAGAGCGAGGTACTCTTGTGTAGACTTAACCATCTAGAGTTAAAGATTAATAGGAACCCAAATTGGTTCAACTTTCATAGAAGGCCAATCCACCACTAGACCTCCATTCTTTGATGGTAATGACTATCTTTATTGGAAAATTAGGATGAGAGTGTTTTTACAAGCCTTAGATTATGAACTATGGGAAATAGTTTGTGATGGTTCATTCATTCCTAGGAAGAATGTTTTAAGTGAATTGGATAAGAAAAATATATCTTTAAATTCCAAGGCTATGAATGCTTTATTTTGTGCCTTAGATAAAAAGGAATTTCATAGAGTTTCAAATTGTTCTAATGCTTATGAAATTTGGAGGAAACTTGAAATTGTGTATGAGGAGACTACAAACGAGGAGGGATTTCATGAAGTGTCGAATTTGGCACTTATGGCAATTGGAGATGAATCGGATGATGAACTTGATGAGGTAAATGATCTTCCTACTTATGATGAATTACATGATGCTTTTAAAAAATTGCATGATGAGTGGATGAAAATTAATAAAAAGAATTCATGTTTTAAAAAGAAAATGGTAGAGCTCAAAAATGAAAATGAATCTCTATGTGCAAAGATTACATGCCTAGAATTAGAGAATAAAATGTTGCATGATAGAATTGCATCATTTAAATGCAAACAAAGTACTTCATATGAGCATAAAAAATCACATGTTGATGAATTAATGAAAGAAAATGAAGTGCTTAAGAAGAAGAGCAATGAATTAAATGAGATTGTCTTAAAATTTACAAATGGGCAAAAGATGTTGAATAATTTGCTTAATTCACAAAAATGTGTATTTGACAAAGGAGGTATTGGCTATAAGCCAAATTTGAAACAAAAGTATTATAAGAATTACTTTGTGAAGAGTACCTCCATTAACAATCAAGTTGTATGCCACTATTGCAATCCAGATGGTCACATGAAGAATAAATGTCCAATTAAAAGAAACACGTATTATGGAGCAAAATGTATTTGGGTTCCAAAATGAATCATTGCTAACACTCAAGGACCCAAGAGTATTTGGGTACCAAAGGGCACAACGTGAATATTTTCTTTGTAAGTACCATAATCAAGGAATGGTGGAGAAGTTCCTTGATGAAAGCTTGTGAGGATAATCATTTGATCATGATCTAAGAGAAAATTCTGAGTAAGATGATTTAATTGCTTTGGTTACAATTCTTGCCATATTGATTTTGTTGAATAGATCATGATGGATGGATAATAGCTTGAATTTGCGAAAGTATGCTTGCATGTTTACATGATGGAATTATCATTGTGTATAACATTGAGTGATTTATCATGATGCTTTGTTTGATTTTGATAATTGTATGAACTTTTGATTTCATCTTTTTAATTGTTTATCATCATGTTTCATGTCATTTATTCATCTTCCTTATTTGTTCATCACTTAAGTATGTGTGAATTTATGTCATTAATTGTGTTATATCATCATTCATTTATAAAATTGACATCATTGTTTGATACGATTTCATATGTTTGGTCTTGTATGCATATATGTTTCATGCACTAATTGGCTTATTGAAAAGTTAAAAGATTTTTTAAAATCAATCAATTTCTAAGCCAAAAATAAATTGATGTGTATAATACAAGTCTAAGAGCTTACAAAATTTCAAAAATATTTTCCAAAGCTTAACCGGTATACCACTTCTAATCAACCAGAAAGCTGTTTTTTTCATTTTGGAGCTCTCTAGACCAAATTTGGATAACCGGACATTTAAAACCGGTAAGCCGAATTCATTTTGGTGCTCACTGGAGCACAACCGGTCAGCCAGATATTAGCAACTGGTAAACCGAATTGGCTTTGGTTGCTCTCGGGTTGAATTTCGGATAACCGGATTGGCAAAACCGGTAAGCCATTTGAGAGAGTTTCATTTCTGGACAACAACCGGTCAGCCGGTTATGACATCCGGAAAGCCGGATCTGCACAACTCCTTTTCTGCCTCAAAACTGGACAGCCGGTTCCTTTATCCGAAAATCCAGATTCGTGTTGCTGCCTTACTGCTTGGTCACGGGTTTTAAGCTTTTTCTTCTTCATTTTTTCATTTCTCTCTCTCTTTAAAATCCACCATTTGTTTTTAATCAACACCATACATCGCCTTGAATCATCTATAAAATCATTTTAATTGATTCAAACTTACCCATTTTACTCAATATCTTGAAAATCCGAATTTGTGCATTTTGAGTATTTCAAATTACCACTTCCATAGTGTGCTCTCCTTATGGATTTTACCATAGTTTTTCTATTATATTATGCACTTACATTTTCATATGCATTGTTGCTTTCATTGTGGATTGATGATGATTATTGTTTGATATTTGGATGTTTTATATTTGGATAATGTGGAACTAATGTGCTTATCTTGACTTTTCGATGATCAAGAGGGAGGTATGAGATGTAAGGGAGAAATACATCTACTTTGAGATTCTTAAGCATATGAGATTTTTTAAGTTTTTATTAAAATGTCACTTTAGATTTTTGATAAGTTTAGTTGTCTTGATTTCTAAAATGTGATTAATAATTATGGAGCTTGAATAGTTGATAATATGTTCTTATAACTTTTGCATGCCAATTTGGTAAACAAATCAAAACCTCTTTGCGAAGAATAATTTTCAAAAAATTAGGTATGAACTTAGAATGATGAAATTTATTAATATCTCTAATCATGTTATTAATACTATTAAAATTGATTTCTTGATGATTTTGATGATTGATGATTATATGTGTGTTGCTTGATGAATTGGTAAAGTTGTTAGTTTGTTATAATTGTTGAAGCTTATATCTTTTTAACCATGTTGTGTATTTGAGAATTTGTTCATTTTTAAAGGGAGACTTTGCCAAAATTTTTGCTCGCACAAAATGGGTAATATTTTCATCGAATTATTTTTAATGATATTGTTTCAATTGCATCTATCTTTCCTTTTTACGATGAAGGGGGAGATAAATATGATATGTTTTTGGATAAAATTATTTTGGTTAAAATTTTAAATTAACCATATATTTAGGGGGAGCATATAGCATGATTTTGGATAATATGCATTTTGAACCTTTTTGTTGTCCAAAGGGGGAGACAAACTAATATATCATTTCGATGTTGTTAAAAAGAGGAGAATAATATACACTTTGAGTATTCTTTTGATGATTGATATTTGATTATGGTGATGATTTTGATGATTTTAGAATATAATAATGATTTGATTACATAGTTGTTTTATATGATAAGTTTGTGTTATGAGTTGTTGATTTGGTAATCGATGGAATAATGGTTCATGATATTTTGGTGTGATGATTTGTGTATGGAGTTGGCTTTTATCATGATCTATAATAATTTGGATGTGATATTACTAAACTTGTATTTGAGGTGATGCTTGTTGTTAAGGGGAGATTTTGTCGAAATTTCTATTCGGACAACATGGGTAACAAATTTGCTACTTTTATTCTTTTCTTTTACGTTTTTTTTTTATGATGAAGGGGGACAAGAATATATGTTTTTAAATTTATAAAAATTTGCTATTCTTTTTGTTTTGCCAATTAAGTTTTCTTTTTTATGATGAAGGGGGAGAAAAATCCATGTATTTAAATATGTTAATTTAGCTAATTGGCAAATTGTAAGAGAAGATTATATTTAGGGGGAGCAATTTGTGGAATCATTCTTTAAATGCATGAAATGTTTGTCATCATAAAAAATGGAGAGATTGTTAACATATATGTTTCCATAATGTTGATTTTGATGATAACAAACAAGATTAAAAATGATTAATCTTTTAAGCTCAAATTATTTTTTTATACATTTTAAATAAATCATTATTTTTACATTATAAAGGTTTTATATTTAATGGAAAAATGATTTTATGAAATTGGTTGTTTTTTAAGTTTATAATTTAATTGAAAGAGTTTTGAAATCAACAAGTATTGCTTGAAATTTTGGAGAATGACTTATTTGAAAAGTGTCATAGCATTTTGGGCTATACCATAATTTCAAAAAGTTTTGGGATTAACAAAGCATTACTTAGAAATTCTGAAATTGGATCTATTTGTAAAATTTCATAACATTTTGGGCTATAATACAGTTATGGAAAGTTTTGGGGCCAAACTATAATTTTAGAAAATAGTTCACTGTAGCAAGCGGCTAACTGGATGTGAAAAACCGGTAAGCCAGATTTTGGGTAGAATTTATCCGAATTGAAAGCGGCTAACCGGATCCTGACAAACGGTAATCCGGTTGTTGGGCAGTAAGCTTTTAAAGCATAAACGGCTATCCGGATTTCACAAAGCGGCATACCGGATGTTCAGAAATTCAAAATTGTGGCTGTGACAGTAACATTAAGCGGCTAACCAGATGTCCATAAACGGTAAGCCGATTATGACCAAAATGTGCATAACGGCTAGTTTTTTAGCTCAAACTATATAAACTCAAAACCAATTCATTTTTGGTAATCCTGGCAAGCAAAAACAAGTGCACACATCATATATTGAGCTTCATTTTCGTAAATCATCATTTATTAAATCATTTTTGTTCTTCAATTTGTATATCCACTCTTAAAGAGAGTTTCATTGTTGTAATTTTTATTTCTCATCAAATTGTGAGTGTACAAGTGTGAGAAACACTTGGGGTGAAGAAATTACAGAGATAATCTCTTGTTGTAAAGGTTCATTGACACCTTGAAATCAATTGTAAACGTTTGAAGCCTTGGAAATGCTCGGATAGTGAAATCCTCAAGCCCGGTGTGCTTGGAGGCGTGGATGTAGGCGGGAATTGCCGAACCACGTAAAAATCTTTAAGTTTGTTTTCTCTTCCCGTGCTCATTTATTATTGCACTTTCATTGAATTTATTATTTTCGAATTTATTAAGGCATTAGATTGAATTGTTGTGTGGTTTGCTTAGCTTAATTTTTAAAATCTCAATTCACCCCCCCTCTTGGGTTGCCTAGTTAGTATTTCAAACTATTGATCAGTTTTATTTGTTTCTAGATACATATTATAACATGAATACTAGATGAGTAATGATAGGCATTCTAAATTTTTTTTGTTCTGAATTTCATCCTAAAGTACGTGTCATTTATTAAATGGTTGATAATTCTTTAAAATATCTGAGTGAATTAATTGTATTATCTCATGAACCAATAAATAAATACTCATCATTTAAGATAATTTAAAATATATTGTATTATTCTATTGGAGTTCCATTGGGTAGCCCCTAAAAACCCAGTACAATTGAGTTTTTTGGGTATCTCTCAGAAACCCGATAAAATGAACAGTAGAGTTGGATTGATAGTTTTAATTAAAGCTATCTGGAAATTATTGTGATTGTAAGTTGATTGTATTTTTTTATGATTGGAGTATATTCATCTCCATGTGATATGACGATGCTTAAGAATTCCTAATTTGATTTAGTTTAACCTTGGTTTCTAAACTTAATTGTTTAATTAGGAAATCCTTTCTATTTGGTTTAAGAAAAATTATTTGTACAAGAAGCTCAAAATTATAATAAAAAAATGTATATATATTGATGGAAATAAAATAATTAATCAAATGATTGATTGTCTTAACTTTAATTATTGATATGAAATATTGATTGACTGAATCTTTACTAATAATAATTATTCTTAAATTATATTAATTATGTCATTTCTTTTTTCATATTTCAATTTTAAAATATTCGTACAAATTGAACCTTTTTGTTCATGAATTAATAAGAGTTAAATTTATTTTCTTTATATTGTTTCTGAAAGATTTTCATCAGTCATGCCCCATATGATTCATCATAATCATATTTGATTTATAATTCAAAGTAAATTACACAGAAATTAATTAGTATGAAAAGAAGGAAATCGACGAAATTAGTACCACCTCGCATAATCATTAAAGAAAAGCCAGAGCCTCCTGATCACAGTCATCATCACACACCTGACATTTCTCCTGGCCAGATGAGACTACGAGAACTGACAACTTTTGTTTTCTTACAAGATTTATTCTACCCGCTTGCAGAAACTAAAACGAGAAGAGCGGTAGAGCAGCGGCTAATATTAAGAAGAAGATCAAAGTTGATACAAGATTTATTCCACC
This sequence comes from Citrus x clementina, assembly GCF_000493195.1. Taxonomy (NCBI): domain Eukaryota; kingdom Viridiplantae; phylum Streptophyta; class Magnoliopsida; order Sapindales; family Rutaceae; genus Citrus; species Citrus x clementina. The sequence goes on along the minus strand of NW_006262201.1, from coordinate 13,073,892 downwards.
ACATTCACACCCGATGATGACAGTTTTCAGATATTCACCTGCACAAGCATCATCAAGACCAAGAGCAAAATAAGGTTTAACAAAGTCTTCGCCATGGCCATGATGAATCATGTGCTAGCTGTGGACTATACCGGTGTCTTATCTTTCTAGGACGATCACGATGACTCTGTTCTCTCTCCTCAGAACCGGAACCCGAATAATGGCCATTCGACTTCTTCAGACAAATACTCGCAGAAAGGAAATGGCAGTTCATATTTCTCTCTCAACGTACACCAAAAGGGACTAGTGCGATATGACATAATATGCACTTTAATCAGTTACTGTTCCTACATATATTCTATATTCTTTCTTTTAAAGAAAAATAACACTTACACGTACTTCTAAATTTTCGAGAAATAATTTCAAAAACCCTTAAATTTTTAATAAGAAACACTAATACTCTTTTTTATTATAATATCTTTTAACTCTATAAACTTAAAAGAATTATTCTCAAAATTTTATAATGAATAGAAATATAGCATTAAAATAAATATTAATAATATATACATTTTAAAATAATTTTAAAATTTTAAAAATATTTTTTTATATTTTACAATCGACTTATTTATTATGTTAAAGTAAGTTTTAATAATAAATAGAAACATAATATTAAAATAAATTAATTAAAATTAAAATTATTTTGAATATTATGTAAAAGATAATTTTAACATTATTAATAAGGAGATATTTTGTTAATTGTAAAATTTATTTAAGCCAAAGATTTATTTAAAATATTTATAATAAATACAAATATATTATTAAAATAAATAAATAATTTAAAAATTTAATAGTATTTTAAATATCTCTTTTTGAAAATTTGGGGCTTTTATGATGATTTTCCTAAATTTTAGGAGTGTATGCATCCCTTTCTCTTCTTTTAATTAATTGTTAGTATAGCATAAGTTAGGAAAAAGATATCTACACCCTTAAGGTTTGGAAAAATAATTATGTACAGTTTAAAGTTTTTAATAAGTGACATCAAAACCTCCTTTTGATTATCATACCCTCTATAGATAATATCTAAAAAATTGACTTTAAATTTTTTTTTATAAATATACATATAATTCAAATACTTTAATTTGTCTAGCAGACTAATAATATTAGAATTTTTTAATATATAAAATAATTTTAAAAATATGATTTATTATATTTATTTTAATAATATATTTATATTGATTATAAAATTTTAAATAAATATTTGGGTTAAATATATTTTAAAATTAATAAAATATATCTCATGTATTAATATATTAAAATTATTTTATATAATATTGAAAATAATTCAAAATTTTATATATTTATTTTAATATTATGTTCTATTTATTATAAAATTCAGTTTAATATAATAGAAGATTGTAAAGTATCAAAATATTTTTTTAAATATTGAATTATTTTAAAATGTATATATTATTATATTTATTTTAATATTTTTATTTATTATAAAATATTTTGATCAATTTTTTTAATTAATAGAGCCAAAAAATATTATAGTAAAAAATAAGTCTTGATATCCTTTATTGAAAACTTAAGAGTGTACGTTTGCATACCATATTAAACTCCCTGAAATGACAAAAAGCAAAAGCAGCCCAAATGGCAACAATTTTTCATTATTTAACCACAAAAGTATGCCAAATTTTGTTGACAGTGTCGAATCTCCAAGAAATAAGCATAAACACCTTGGTTTGAAGTCTATGGAGTTGTTGCAGGAAGAAAAAGCCAGTATCAGTGACATGTGCAATCGAGATGCAATCAGTCATATACGAGATACTTACTTAGTAATTAAGCTTTTGGAGTCGGCTGACATCAATTCTAAAAGCCTGCATAGAGAAATAATCAAAGTGAATAAATTTAAATCTATAATACGCTGATTGTAAAAAAAAAAAAAACATGCTTACATCTACTGAAGCTTCTTCCTCATAAGCCAAGCAAATATCCCTTATTGTGTGTATCGGATTGTATAATTTCAGAGCCCCAATATACCCACTATAAATTTACACAAAATAATTATTGACATGCACACTAGATAACACCCCAATTCTTATGAAAAACCTAGCTCAATCTACACTTAAGTGTTCAATCAGCAGCATTTCAATCCTCGCCGACCATTGATCTTCACAAATGCCCCATCAATACAGCCTGTGAATGAGTTTTCTTTCTCAGTTCCACCAATAGACTAATTCTCAAATGTTTGCCTTGATTCATAGATTGCTCATCTTAGTTGGATAAAGCTTAATCGCACGCCCTGATGACTTTTCGAACCTGAGTTTTTCTTTGAAAACCCTGGTCATGCCGGTAACCAGTTAACAACTTAATTCGCATACGTCAGTTCAAAGCCGTTGGATTTTTTTCTTTGTAAGCTAACGACCAGTTAAGTAAAAGACAAAAATACGTAACTCCAAATCACGTGTGCACAATAGCTGGACCCTTCAAGTAAAAAGTGAATTACTAAAAGAAGCAAATTACATAAATATACAAATTAAACACTTATTTTCTATAATATTTACCTAACTGCCTACTATTTAGAGTATGTTTGGGATTGATTTATATCGTCAAATAATCACTTATTTGACAATCTAATACCCCAAGCATGTTTGGTAAACTCGTGTTAAAAGAGATTATTAAAAATCTTATTATGAAATAATCTATTTTTGAAATGATCCTAAAAAATGCTAGAATCAATATTCTAAAATATGATTTTTTTTAAAATTTGATTATTTAAGATAAAATATCTAAAATATCCTTTAAACTATTTAATTTCAAAATTACCCCTCTCATTTCAAACGAATACTCTTCGCATCTCTCTTGATCAAATTCATCTATTTCCGAATCTTTGTCCCTCATAACACAATCCTTATCTCTCTCTTCTCTTATTTATGCTCTCGTAAGGCTTCTTTGATTCACAATCTCACCCTTAAGGTGACAACCGATCTTCATCTCATTTTTTTAATTATTTATCAATTAATCTTTCATGATTTTTTAAACTTTACTGTATACGTAAACGAACATAAATTTGAATTTTATTTGGTTGTTTTGATTTTTTTTTTAGCAAAATTTTTATTTTCTTTGATTGGATTATTGATTGTGCCGAATCTTGGTAGTTGCTTTAACCTAGGGTTTTGGGATTGTGTTTAGGATCAATTTTGAGAGATCATGTTCTATTGTGTTTGGGATTTATTTTCTTTTAATCATGTATGATAGGTCGGCCATTTTTATTGTCTGATTTTTCATGGAGTTATGGACTACAAGTAGGGGCGAGCATCTGGTTTGGGTTGAACCGAACCAACCCGAATGGAATTTAAAAAGTATTTCGGTTTTTGGTTCGGTTCGGTTCGGTTTGATTATAAAAACCGATCGGATTTCTATTCGGTTCGGTTAAAACCGAACCGAACAATAAACCCGATCGGTTATATTAGAAAAAGAAAAAAAACCTAAATTTCTAGCAATCAAACCCGATCCCCCTCAAAATTAGAAACCCTAAGCTAAGCCTCATCTCTCTTTACTCTCAATTCTCATCTGCCGTCGGCCACTCAACCGCACCACGCTGCCACCGGTCGTCATTCTCGGCCGTCAATCGCGTCTTGTCAGTGGTCACTTTCTCGCAGCACAGCGGCTGTCGACCTTCACTCTCGTCTTCTTCGGATTATATTTAAAGGTTTGTCCTTTTTATTTCTTTCGTTCTTGCTTCTCTTGGCTTTCTTTCTTCTGGGTTTGTTTCTTTTTCTTTTGATTCCTGATTCTTAGTTTGCTGTAGAATATTTTGGGTGCGTAAAATTTGTATGTTTGTTGGTTGAGAATTTTGATATTGTAGCATTTTGGGCTTAAGATATATTCTTGAAAATTTTATGGGGTTTTCTTGTTTTGTGCTTATGTAATTCTTGTGATGGTGGTGTTTTTGGCTAATCACTTTTTATTTATTTTTCCTTCTTTTTGAGATTTGGCTTTCTAAATTTTGCATGTTCGTGTTGCTCTCAAATTTGAGCTTGGGATTGAGGATTTTGAATAAAACAGGCTTGAAAACCTCATGTTTTGGACATATACTTTGCAAGGTTGTTGGATTGAATATATTTTTATTCATTTTTTTAGTGTGATTAAAACTGTTCTGGGTGTTATATTCTGTATTTCTGTAGAATGAATACAATTTGACCTCAAATTACAATCTAAACCGTTATTGAAACCGAAAACCCAAACCCGAATCTGAAACCGAACCTGAACCGAATTTAAAACCGAACCTTATCGAACCGTAATAGCTTTTCAAACCGTTTGGGTTGAATTCTCAAACCCGAACGGATTGTAAACCGAACCGAAAAATCGGGTTTCGGTTCAGGTTGTTCGGGTTTCGGTTTGGGTTACAACCCATTCGGGTTCGAAACAAAAACCCGAACCGAACCGAACCGGATTACCGAATTTAATTCGGTTCAGTTCAGGTTGGATTGGATTGAAAATACAAGTCAAGATTTCGGTTTGGATTCTAATTCGGGTTACAACCTCTTCCAAAATTTAATTCAATTTCAAAATGAATCAAATCCCACCCAGGCAGCGCCTAAAATTCCGAAATCAAACACCAGCCCAACTCCAGATGCAAAAATGAAAGCAAAAATGACACCAAATGATAGCATATATAATACATTAATACCCATCACTATTAACACTCAATACAACAAAAATTTCAATGTTAAGAAACCAAATCAGGAACAATTACAACCAATCGTTACACAAGAGAAGATTGAACAGTTTTAGTGCTAGTAATGCCTCTTACCCATGCCCAAAAGAAGACTGATTTACAAACAACCATTCATACACCATTTGGAACTCTGCATACATAAACTTGTGCAGCTGACGACCGTGAATGAAGCCGGAGGCAGTGACGACAGTAGTCGGAGCAGACGCAAGCGATTCAAGATCGGCTCAAGGTGACATGAGCTTGAAGTCTTGAATGAGGAACCAGATCGACTCAAGGGAGGCAGAAGGGCTAGAAGCTGCAAGCCTGCAATGCTGGTGCTCTGAACGGAATCAACAGCGGCAACATCACATGGGTATGTCGTGTGTGAGTGTCTGTGCCCACTGCTACGTGCTAGGTGTGCTGTTGTGGAGCACAAATGTGAAAGCGCAAAGAAGAGGAATTAAGGATTTGAAGGAAAGGAAGCAACGTTGGTGCATGTGTGTATATATATAGGCTAAGCCGATCGGGTTTTGATTTCGGTTCGGATTCAACCCGAATCGAAATAAAAACCGATCGGGTTGCATTTTTCAAGCCGTTCGGATTTCGTACGTTAACCCGAACCGAATTGAATAGAAACTCTAAAATTATCCTTATTTAAATAGGAAATAAAATAATTAATTTTAAACAGATTGTTATTATTATTATTACTAATAATGATACTGAGATAACAAAATAAAAAATCAAGAATATAAAATATTTATTTTATTATCAGTTATGATATGTACACAATAAAAAGAATATCTTATGTACATGTTTATGAATGTTTAAATAAATTTTATTTAACATTATATCCAATTTAGACATTTACATTCATACAATAGTTTAACAATAAGATTTACCAAACACGTACACTAGCTTTAAAACTCATAGCGTTTCTATAAATAAGTTTTATCAAACATTTAACTGATAATGTTGTAGTTTTGAAAACTATTACTATTAGATGTGCTATTAAAATAATCAGTTATGGGAAAAAAAAGTTAAATGTTTAATAAATTTTTTTAAAAGTGTTGTAAATTTGTATTTAATAAATCTTACTATTAAATAATTGTAAAAATCTAAATTACCGAAATGGACATAATATTATATAAAATTTATTTACACATTTATAAATATATCATAAAATATTTTTTAATGTGTAAATGTAATAATTGATAACTAAATAAATATTTTATTTATTTGTTTGTTTTGTTATGTCAATATTATTGATAATAATATTAATCTTTAAATTTTTTGATTTTATTTTCTAATTAAATATAAATAATTTTGAATTTTTATAATAAATGCGAGGACATATAATAAATTGTAATAAGTGTAAATTAATTCCCAAAATTAAATTTTAAAAAATTATTTAATTTTTAAAAATTTAAAAAATATTAAAATTATTTTTTAATTTTTTAAAATCACTTTTAACTTTCTAAAAAATAATCGCAAATAACCTCAAGTTATAGTAATTTGGTATCCCATTTTTTGTCCTTTTGTGTTCCAACCATTAGATTCAACTCAAGAGTTGCAAAAGTTACTTCAACGACAAGGATTTAATTGCTTGGTTATTAACGTTGCAGCCCCTCATTTTTTCTAAAAGTTATAAGGAAATGTTAGTTTCCAAAATTTTTACAAATAAGTCCATTAAAATATTTATTATCTTTATATGAATCAAGGGTAATTTAGTAAATGAGCATAATTAAGTATTAAAAATATGGATGGATTATTTTAATTGCTAAAATACTCTCCACATTCATTTACTTAAAATACCAATTGGATTATAATATTGTTATCTTGTGTTTAGTTAAATACATGATTGGACAAAGTTTTATATAAGTTTTGACAATATTAAAATGAAAAATAAATAAATATTAAATAATTAATTGAATGGTAATTTAAGTTTCATTATGGAGTTTATAAATGCTATTTTCAAAATAATAGATTTCTATATGCAAATTTGAAAATTTGAAAAATTACTTATACCTTATCACATATATGGAGTTGAGATAATATTTAGAAAAATAATCTCAATTATTTACTTAATGTGAAAACAAATAAATTGTATAATATCTGTTCTATTACTTAAATTTAAAGTTGTAAAGAATGAAACTTAAATTTAAAATTGTAAAGAATGAATAATAACTTAAATTAATGGATTATGGGAGAATTATCTTTCAAAAAAAAATTAAGATTAACTAACTTTTAAGGCTTCTAACGTAATCTTTTTATCTCGTGTTGTTAAAAAATTAATCCTAGACGTCTCTTTAAGGTAAAAATATCATTATCACATGATAATTTAGTAGATCCAAACTGTGTTATTCTTACTTTACTTATTTATGCCAAACACTATATTATGATTAAATTTTAGTAAAATAAGTCTATCCCACCATCTCTAACCACATTGAGCAAGTTCTAATTGTTTACATCTTATTATAGAAAGTAAGATGCAACTCCTTTCTTATTACATCGGGAAAGAAGAAAACATAAACACAATAGATATCTTTTAAGAGAATGCAAGCATTATTTTTTTTATGAGGTTTTGTGTTTAAGAAATTAATCTAATTTATGTGATTAAAAATCTCTATTTTTTTTTAATATTTTAGAAGAATTATACGTTTGAGAATGAATAAATTAAGATTTAAAGAAAGACGGATTGATTGAGAAGGAGATAGAGATTATAAATTTTTTAAGCATTTTAAAATTATTATATTTTAATTGGGGTTTAGTATATAAAATTATTGAAACTTATAATTTTTTTTATTTACATAAAATAGCAGCGACTGCTGAAGAAAATGTCAAATAAATTTTTTAGAATTTTAAAATTATTATATTTTAATTGGCGCTTATTGTGTAAGATTTTTAAACTTATAGTTTTATTATTTATAGAAAATAATAGGGCTGCTAAAGAAAATGTCAAAATTGAGTGTTTGGTACGACGGGGGCAGCATAGTTTTGTCCTAAGTTATAATCGACTTATAATAATAAAAATAATTGGTCCACCCCTTTTATGATATAAAGAAATTCTATTGCACATACCTTTCGATGCACATTTTCTAAATTACCCTCAGTTAAGATCAACCCACAGCTGGCGTTGCTGCTTCTTCACGTCATCCCCAATCTGCTGCTTATTAACCGAATAAAGGTATTTTCATAGCATCTATACAGTAGTATACACTATACCTGATTATAGGGTCTGGGCCTGAGGTTTACAATTATTAGAGTCATATGCTTAGGGTTTAAATATTGAGATTACTTGGTGAATTGCTGAGTGCTTATCAATCGACCATTCTCTTGTTTTGTTTGTTCCTGTAGGTCGATTCACGATGTCATCTTGGCTTTGTGCAATAAATTTCACAATTCTTTAAAATTGGTTGCAAAAAATGAATTAAAACTTTGTAGTCCACAATAGAGCAGATGGTTGCTTTGTTTATTTTGTAGGCAGAGGCTCGCCTTTTTGTTTTTTTTTTCGAATTTAATGCTATGTTCTACGGAGCTTCAATGACATCAGTTATTCGTGCAAGCCCGGAATCTCTCAAAAGGTGAATATCTCCATCCTATTATTTATTTATTTATTTGTTTGATATACCATCATTTGTGGTTGTTTAAAATGTATATGCTGCATTATCTCTTTTAGAATGAAACAAATTGTTTATTAGTTTGTAAGCAAGGTAATAAAAACTCAGTTGATTTCTTTTATCGTTAGTACCAAGTAAGAAACACAAGTGCCAATTTTTTATGTCATTTGGAAATAATGAGTGCCCTTTGTGCAGGGTCTCTTTAGTATTGTTCTATGGTCTTGTTCACCGTGAGAACGTGATCCCATTGCTGTGTAAAGCCTCTGCATTTGCCCAGTCTCTTCATTTCCAGCCAAGTTATGGGGCACTATCAATACCTGTTGGAAAATGGCTACATGTTAGATACATGAGAAATGCATCAGTTGGGATCAAGGCAGATGGTGAGACTGTAAGGTTTTCACTCAATAATCAGTGTGATGGAAATAGGTTGCCGTTGGAAGAGAAGAAGGGCACTAAAAGAGTGAAGATGTCGAAGAAGGCCAAGAGGAACGAACTCAGGTTCTATCGTCTTAAGGCTAAAAAGAAGATTAATTCTCCAAGTCCAGAAGTTAGGATCAGATACAAACTTGAGAAGGTTGGCAAGTTATTCAGATTTATGTTCTGCTCAAAACATTAGAATTACAACTTTGGCCTCAACATTACCCAATGTATATTAACATGATTTAGCTACTGCTGCTCCAGTATATCTTTGAATTATCATTTTCATTTTTTTGGTTGTTGTTTGGGGGTAGATTTTTGTGTCTGACCTCTTGAATAAATCATGAAAGTTTGTTTCTTGTGAAGGATAGCTTGTAATTTACTTAGTGGGGTTTTGAGCTTTCTCATTGACCTCTCTAATTAATTTATTCATTTAGATTTCTTTAGTTTGATTTATTTTTGTGTTAGTACACCATATAATTATTAGTTTTACCTTTTTCGTTCTTCTATAAACTTTTCAGGCAAAACGTAAGGAAGCATGGCTCATTGAGAAGTTGACCAAATTTGAGCTTCCGAAAGCCCCGGCTGAAGCATATGATCCTGAAATTTTAACCGACGAAGAGAGGCACTACTTAAAACGTACCGGTGAGAAAAAAAAGAATTATGTCCAAGTTGGAAGACGGGGAGTATTTGGAGGTGTTGTTCTTAATATGCATCTTCATTGGAAGAAGCATGAAACTGTGAAGGTTGTTTGCAAACCCTGTGAGCCAGGGAAAATTCATGAGTATGCTGAAGTGCTTGCTCAACTGAGCAAAGGCATTGTGATTGACATCAATCCGAGCAATACTATAATATTTTATCGTGGAAAGAACTATGTGCAGCCAGAAGTTATTTCCCCTCCAGATACCTTATCTAAAGACAAGGTAAATTTCATCTTTTTCTTGTGGATAGTCTTTATCTGTTTACTTGCTGTATTTTATGTTTACTCGTCCTTTTTATCTATGGTCTTGGAGCTGTGAATTTTCATTTTTCTTCCAGATGATAGTTTGATTGTAATACCTTAGAAGGTTTAATTGTAAGACACCAATTTTATACTGAACAGAGCTATATCATTAGTTAGTGTAAATTAGAAGGATTCCTATTGGATAGCAATAGCACAATTTTCCAATCAAAGAAAGACTCGAAAAACATTTGTGCTGATAAATCAATACTTGCAAAAACTTAGCTCTTGAACACAAAGATGCACACTTTCTTTCTTTTTTCTTTTTTCCCCCCTACTCGTTGGGTTAGGTAGGGCATTCTTTTTCGCTTATTCTCGGCAGTTTGTCCTTTTTCGCTTATTCTCTTTTGTCTCTTGCCCCATTTGTCATGAAAATAAAATAGATGATTGAAAGATTCTTGTTTTACAACTTGCTTTATCAAATGAACATAGGCCTCGTTTGGTATTGAGGCGCTGTAACTTTTAAACTAATGTGGAAAAGTAGGTATAACTATGAAATAAAAGTTGATAATGTATAGTGAAATTGACTTTTAATAATTTTGACAAAAAAATAAAGATATCATAGTTTTTCATCATACAAATGTGAGATTAAATTAACTTAGCTTCCAAGTTACAATAACTAGTGTTTGCCAAATACTTTAGGGTGCGTTTGACACATTGAATTGTACTATGGTGTATTGCATTATTTTAATGCTAATGTATTGTATTATGTTGTATTGCATTATCACTGTATTATAACAATCTGTATAATATTTGGTGCTACATTGTACTGTAGTTTTTTTGTGATTAATTTAAATTATATATTATATTAATATTTTATATTATATTAATATGTTTAAATTGTATTAATATTTTATATTATTATTAATTTTAAATTAATATTATTCAAATTTAGATATTTATTATTAGTTATAATAAATTATAATGTAAAAATAAAAATAAAAATATTATATTAAATTAAAAAGTTATATTTATTTATCATTATTATTATTATAAAGCAAAAGCAAAAGCAAAAAAAAAAAACCCTTTAACCCATTCCCATGTTCTTCCAAACGTAGCACTAGCATTAATTTAATGTGAGTAGTATTTTAATACCCCATAATGCAATGCAGCAAACATATCCTTAGTGAAGCTATAGCTGTCCAACCTCAATACCAAATAGGGCCTTAATAGTGAAAGCAGTAGATTGGTAGAAAACTATGATTTCTATTGGATATTTGTGTCTTCACATGAGGCAGGAACATATTTGGGTGTCTATTAAAGCCTGTCTAGGTGAAGCCAATTTCTCTGTGGTTGTGCTCTAATTTACAAATTAGTGCTGAGTGAATATGAAAGAAAAGAGGGAACGCTGAGAAAGAGCGGAGAGATAGAAACTATGGGAAAAGGTAAGAATTAAAATCAGAGATAAGCATAGAAAACTAAGTGCGAAAGTCAATATGTATTGGTCCATAATTATTAAGTCTGCTCGAAAAAGTCGAATCGTCCCCTATATAATTTTAGATACTAATAGAAAATGAAAAGCAAATCATTAAATAATTCAAGTCAAATGTATTCTTTTAGTCATTAGTGTTTGGAATTTGAGAATACGAAGTTAATTCAAGTCCCAAAAATCTCTTGAGTCTTATTTCTTAAGTAGTCCTAAATTGCATGCTATTCTTCCTACATTTCTAGGCCAATAATTGGGCATCTATGAATGCATACAAGTTAGTTTAACTGGTAAAATCTCGTGAGCATGGTATAGTAGACATGGGAATAAGACCCCTACCCACATACTGGGGTTGGGATTTAGTTACTAGACATAGGTGTTCATTTTTTTTTTTTGGGGATAAGAAATTGGAAAATATATTAATAAAGAAGATGTAAAAACAAATAGCGGACAGCTGTTCACTCATAAAACAAGGACTATCACTCCTATATGGAGTATACTCAATCACTCCTATAAAAGGTTAGAATTAGTTATAACTTTCTATTTCAAAACCCCATCCCAATTTAGGTGTATAAGGAAAAAGGATGAATCTTGAAAATCCTTAGAAGCTGAAGCCCCCGGTGAAGTAATAAAACGAACTCTATCCCGCAGTTCCTCAGCATTATCCGCACTTTTCTCCTTAAAAATGTGAACATTTCTTTCCTCCCATCTTACCCAAAACAGTGCTGCCCCTGCACATTTCCAAAGAATTTTAGCCTTTTTTACTCTACCAAAAGCTAAGGGATTCTCCATAATCAGGGAATCACAGGAACCCGGAATGACCCATGAAAAATTAGGGTGCATTTGGTAGTTTTTAGTTTGCTATTTTTCATTTTGTGAAAAGGAAAATGGATAAAACTTGTTTGGTGGGCTCATCTTTTAGGAAAACGTTATAGCAACTAGAAATGAATCATTTCCATTCTTTAAAGTTTGTGAAGGAAACTAGAAAACACCATATTGGCGTTCGCAAATTTTTGTTCTCTGCTAGTGGTCTGACAAATTTGACTTTGTATGATCATTGCAATAAATTTCATGGGTCTCACAATAAAGATGTCTTCTTTACATTATTATAATATATAATAAGAATATAACAAATTTAACATAATTATAAATTGATTTAAATAATCTTAAATATTGTTATGTTATAAATATAATTTATATACACAATAAAAAATACATTATTATTTTAAAAAATAAAAATAACTATTTTTTGGGAATATTTATAATAAATTAAAAACTAATATACCAAAAATATAATTTTCTTTCTAAATAAATTTTTTAATGACATAATATATTTTTATATTTATTATATTACATTATGATATTATATAGACACTTTTGTATTTATTTACTAAAGTATAGTCTATAATAATAAAAGACCATTTTGAAAAAAAGGACACTTTATGACAATAACTCACAAAAAAATATAATGCTACTATAAAAAAAATCATTTAATAATAAGTAATTCTTTACTCTCTCTCATTGTTCCAACTTTTTAAGACAAACAACCAAACATATTTTCATTGTTTTCATTTTCATATACTATTTTTAAAATAAGTTACCAAACACATTTTTGTTTTCAAAAATATCATGTCAAAAACACAATTTTCCTTCTCTAAAACAAATATAGAAAACATCAATTGGAAAACAATACCAAATGCACCCTTAGCTTCTTTGCACAACTTATACCACAACTTTGAAGCCACAAAATGGTGAAGGAAAAGATGGTTTGAAGTTTGTGCTCTTCTTTTACACATCACACACCAAGAAGGAGAGAGACAAAAATTAGGAAACTTTCTTTGGAACACTTCTTCATAATTTAATTGTCCTTGTGCCAAGGCCACAAGTAGACTTGAATTTTAGGGGTAATTCTAACCTTCCAAATCATTTTGAAGTCTAAAAACTCTCCAGCAGAATCATAATTGCACAGCTTCTCAAAATATGACTTGCAAGTATGCTGTCCAGAGACCTTGTCTTTGCCAACTGATATGCCCTTAACTAACTGGGCTTCAATAGCTCTAGTCATCAATCTGTTCAAACCATCAACTGCTAGAGTAAAAAGAAAGGGAGAGAGAGGATCTCCTTATCTAATTCCTCTAGATGCACCAAACTTTTATTTAGGCCTTCCATTTATGAAGACTGAGAAGTTACTGATTGTAGGTGGCCCTTTATCCATTGCCTTTGCCCTTTTTCTTGAAAAACAAGATCAACAAAATTCCAATCTAAGTGATCGCACTCTTTCTCAAAATCAATTTTGATAACCATCCCCTCTTTTTTCTTCTTCCTGCAATCTTCTACAACTTCATTAGCAACTAAAACAGCATTAAAAATCTGGTGCCCATTAACAAGCGCTGACTGGGATGAAGATATAGTTTTGGATAGCACCTCCTTCAATCTCGAAGAGAGAACCTTAGCTATTATCTTGTACAGACTTGTCACTAGACTGATAGGTCGAAAATCTGTGATCTTGATGGAATTTTTCTTCCTGGGGATTAGGCAAATGAAAGTGGCATTCGTGATTTTATTGATAACCCTTTGTCATAAAAGTCATCAACACTTTCTTCACATCTTCTTTGATTGTATCCCAACAACTCTGGAAAAAAGCCAAGGAAAAACCATCTGGACCTGGAGCCCTCTCCGGGCAGCATTCAAACACTGCCTTCTTAATTTCATCTTCATCAAATCTTCTCCCCAACTAGCTTGCCTGCTCTTCTTTAATAGGTACCTAATTTAGCCCTTCAATAAGAGGCCTTGAAAATCCTCCATCTGAGTACGAAATAGAAAAATATCTGATTATTTTAGCTTCTGTGCCAGTATCTTCTTCAATAATGTTTCTTTCCCAAGATTCCAGCTTTTAATGAGATATCTGTTTTTTCTTCCATTTACAATGCTATGGAACATTCTAGTATTGTTGTCCCCTTCTTTAGCCCATAATGCCTTGGATTTCTGTCTCCACATGACTTCTTGAAACAACAATTCTTCTAGATTGTTCATGAATCCTTCCTCTTCTAGTCTGTCAATCTCTTGAATTCTTCTCTCAATTTAGCCTTCTCCTCCCTTGAGTTTCGAAAGACTTCTTTATTCCACCTTTTCAATTTACTCTTGATTCCACCTGACTTTCTCATGAATTTGTCCCATCGAATCCTTCAAACTGCTCTTTCCTCTACCACTCCTCAATACTGCTTTTAAATTGATGACAATGCAGCCACATATTCTTGAATTTAAATGGTAAAGGTCCCCACTGCACATCATTGGAGTCAAGGATAATTAGATAATGATCATATGTAACTCTAGACAAAGTGGACTGTTTTAACACAGCCAACCTTTTCTTCCCATTCAGGCAATAGCAAGGATCTATCTAATCCACAGGAAGCAGAATCAGAGCGAAGATTAGACCAAGTAAAATTAGCACCAAGTAACCCAATATCCTTCAACCAAGATTTGTGAATCAACATATTAAAATTGTTCACGCTTTTAGTAACTCGACCCCCTGGACTTTTCAGAATGAAATCTAACCACATTGATCTCTCCCAACACACCATCTTCGGCCAAAAACTCCATGCGTACCAGCCAGTTCTTCCCAAAAACTATTCCTAACTTCAAGATTATTAGGCCTATAGACTCCAGATAGCCACCAATCTTGGTTCCCTGCTTTCTGAAATTTTTATGGAAACTGAAAATTCTCCTAGGAGAGATTCTTCAACTTTGATCACCCTTGTGTCCCAAGCCACAATGGTGCCACCAACCTTCCCAGATGAGGGAAGATACCATATCCTAAATTGCACCTGAAGATTATCACTCAATCTGTACATGGCCACAGATCCCATCTTCTCTGCTTCCTTAGGGTTATGGTTGATAAAAACAGCTTTATTATCATGAAGTAGCTGCAACTTGTAGGCTTCTTTAAATCTTCTTTCTAGCCCTTTCTGAATTACTTCCCATTTATCATTGGAGTTGTACCTCTTGCAAACTATTGCTCTATCCTACCAACCAAACGTCACACATTCTGCATAGGACTTGTGATTCTGTTGTCGCCGAATTCTTCTTCCTGGCCATTTTAACCTCTTAAAACACCTGCCTGTGGCTTTTCTCTCCTCTAACCAAACTCCATAAATTATCTGCCCATTTCCTCTAGCCTTGAGAGTCCCTGCCTTGTGCAATAATAATTCTTTGTACACCCTTTCCTCCCTTATTCTTGAATATACTGATTATAGAGCCTTGTTTATTTTCATGCCTCTCTATCCACACTTGAACTTGCGTAGAATGATCTCTGAAAATCCTAAAATAAGTTGTCTGACTTGGCTTGAATGTGCTCTAATGAATTTTCTCCCATCCACCTTGCACATTCCATCTACGCTGAGAAAGAGTAATTTCTAAATTTGCTCTTTTCAATTATCTTAATGCTAGCCCTATGATATTTTCCTTCCACCTCCAATACAAAAAGCGTCTGTTCTATCTTAAAATGTCTGATACACATAGATGATGGTGACTAACACCAAGATGGCATGAAAACCAAAATGTGACCGCAACTCTTACAATGAAACTCCTAGTAGATTGCAAAGGAGTTTAGCAAGCATTGCGCTCAGTTGCTTTTTCATATTTTGGTCCAGAAAATGGTCGAGATACTATTATTTGACACGCCTAGAACCGTAAGAGAAGGCATTGCTATCGCTATTATAATCTATTCATAGCTGTTCATGTCTAACACCTTGTATTGTAGAATTATGCATTTATCTCCATATCCACATACAGAGATATGCATTCTCATTTATGGCATGTTTTTACGGTACAATTTACAACCTTTTGTTTCTGCTAACCCATTCAATCTGTTTGGTTCCATGATACTTCTTTTAGACCATTGAACTTAGTTCATTGTAATTATATTATGATTATCCATGTCAGTGAATATCAGGGATGTTAATTCTGATAGAAGATCCTAAGCATGTTCTAAATATATCAGCTTTTTTTTTTCCCCTCTTTCTTTCTTTCTTTCTTTATTATAAGAGTTGACATATCATTACTATGACCTGATGATGTATGTGGACCAACTTAAATTGGGCAAGCTAATCTGTTCTGCTTCAGAGTGCTCATTTGTACGGTCTAGAAATTGGCTTGGTCTGATGGGCATTAACATTTTTTCGTGCAGTTGCTGACTGAATAGTTGTAATACTATTTGTAAATTCCAGGCCCTGGAAAAGTATAGGTACGAGCAGTCCCTTGAGCATACAGGTTGGTTCATTGAAAAGTTGGAGAAAGAGCTGGAAGCATATTATGAGCATGTCGCTCAATACAAGAAAGGGAAAGAGGATGCACAACCTGACTCGTCGGTGAGTCATATTTTTTGTTTGGGTAAAATTAAAAGTAAGGCTATGTTTGCTTGTTGGATAAGAGGTGGGATTAAACTAATTTGAGGAGAAAAAAACTTAATTGAATCCAAAGTCATGTTTGGCTGTCAAGACTACCAAATTATTTGAAAATTCATGGAACTATTAATCTCCATTTTTACGTGGTTCAAATAGGATAGAGTATCTTATTACAATCCAAATTTCCTACTAATGTCAAATTTTTATTCATTAAATTATTTTTAATTCAAGATTAAATATCAAAATTTTACTTCAATAATTTATTTTAACTAGTATGTAATACTAGACATAAAAGTTATTCAGTTATTTATTCAAAATAATAATAAATTCAACAATAGTTATTTTAGTTTCATTAAATTAAATTACATTGCCTTGTCCGAAATTATACCAAACAAAAGATAGCACTAAATAATCCAGTATAGTCCACTGTAATCTAATCCAATCTAATTTTAAAAGTTAATACGATACAATTCAGACTTCCAAATGTAGCCTAAAGGAATAAACTATATGTGGTTTGTTTGGATAAGACAAAAGGATCCTCAAATTTTTATTTTCCCCCTCTATTTAATCATACTGGGAAACCAAAGTAAATATAGAAAGGAAAAAGCAACATGTTTAATGTTATAGCGCAGAAGCATAAACATGTTTAACCATGTTCTCTTGGTTAACTTCAGAGTTTCCGCGCCAAACATTTGTTGTGCTTCTTGAAAAAATGCCATTTCCACTAATGTCTATAGATCTAAGAAAAAGTTGCTACTTGGTTTTAGGATTCTTGTTCCAGAAAAAGAAGAATTACAGAGAAAGATGTAACAACCAAGAAGAACACCACAAGAACTGATTTATGAAGAAAACTTTTATTGAGATAATTATATTTTTGTTGTACGGTGGAGCTCCATTATTTCCCTTTTTAAAGCATTGGAAGAAATTAGGAATAGAGAGTAGCTTAATTACAGTGATTGATTCCTACAATTAAGCTCTTAAAATTATCTGACAACTTATTATCACGAAATCAAATCCTAATGTTTCCTTAAAAGAATTCTAGCCGTTACGAAAGATAAAACTTTATGAAAAAGAAAGTGCCATCTAGTTGATGGCAGAGTCACATTCACATGAAGCTAGTTTCTGTTCCAAGACCTCTCTGTTATACGTGTGGTGATTTTTTATACTTTTTTGAGATTTCATTTATTTTTGTACCTCTGAACTTCTTTTGGATTTCCTTGTTATTGTATCTGATATTCTTACTTTTTTGTGGTTATTGGCCTATTGTCTCACAAATTTTCAAGAATCTTTCCTGCATTTTCATTTCCACAAGGAAATTGTAATTA
Source organism: Citrus x clementina (assembly GCF_000493195.1). Lineage (NCBI taxonomy): Eukaryota > Viridiplantae > Streptophyta > Magnoliopsida > Sapindales > Rutaceae > Citrus > Citrus x clementina. The sequence goes on along the minus strand of NW_006262201.1, from coordinate 13,056,006 downwards.
TAAACGTGTGCTTGTTTTAGAAATTCAATATTCATTTTTGAATTTGGACTATTTTTGCCACTGGAGGTAGAATCTTGGGTGTCTGATTATATATTTGTCAAGATTAAAAATTATTGTACTTTGTATGTCTTGCAGGATAATAATACTGGTGAAAAAAACAGATGACATGGCTGTCTTTGCTGGTCAATCCTTTATTGCTACGGCTCAGCAGAAGCTTGTTGGTTAAATATTCTAAACTCCAGTAGATGAGAAAGGACAAGCTCAGTTAATAGTTTAATGTCTGGAGTTACACATATCAGATCATTTCTCTGAACAGTACCATAAAAGAGAGAGCAACGGCAAGGCCATGGACATGCATATACAGTTTTGATGGGATTTTGTTTTTTGAGCATGATCCCAAAAAACCACAAAACTACCTACTTCTAAGAACTTTTTGTGGATGCTATTGTTTAATGAGATTTGGAGGTTCTCTGATGGACTTATTGTTCCAGATTCAGAAAAGGATGATTTTAGTATTAAATTCAGTTTTGAAGCTGGAGAAACCAACAGCAGTTATTCCCCCTAGAGAAAGGGACTCCTGCAAAATGCTCTTGTGCATTTTGGCTCATGAACAATGGTCAAGGGAAAATCTTAGCAAGGCATCTCAGTGTTTTCTACGAGATGCCGATAGGGGATCACTTGATTGAATGTACTTGAAATCTAAGGTGCCTTTTAAGCTCCAACAAATGGAGATTCATAAACTAATAAACATGGTCTGGTGAACAGTCTATGGATACCAGATACATCTGTAAGTGATACTATCCACAGGACACTGGTGCTAAATCCTCCAACTGAGCCATTCAGAACAGATACGTGTTGGAGCTTGTAACCATAAACAGATGAATCTGCCATGTGTAATAGTTGAAACAAGGCTGTGTTTCAACTATTACACATACAAATACTAATTATGTGTAATAGTTGTACCATCCAGAGGATTGCGAATAGTATAAGAGAAGCCGTCGGGAAAAAAGGCAAAAGGGGCAACTAGACTTAAAAAGTTGGTACCCAACAAGATATCTTCGCCTGAATAAGCAAAGGCAAAGAAGCCATGCGAGGATGTCTTCGAAGATAGGAGCAAACATACGGATAATAATATATGTATGTATTTGTATTCGTATGTATTGTGTATCATCCTCTCCAGTATCATCATCTTCGTTCCATCCTGTAGCCTTAGTGGGCCACGGATACTGTGAAGGTGGAGCATAGCTTCTCCAGAATGCCTTCTGACAGTTGCCAGATGCATTTTCTTCTCAGATATGCCATGGCTTTGTAGGCTTGCTCTTCCAGTGTCTGAACACTAGCACGAATGTCCTGTGGATAGTATCAGTTTGTTTGTCAAAGATGTAATACAATCTTTCCTGCTCTAGGTAGTATTCTTCCATCTTTCGAACATCACAGCACTTGTTCTGGAGAAATTGTTTTTCAGCAACTTCTTCTTCTCTTGTGTATTGGCCTAGAAAATCGAATCATCACTTTCATCCCACATGATATGGTTTTATTTGAGACTTCTAAAAATTGTTGTGTATCCATAAATTTTAAAGAATTGGCAAAAAGATCCCTAGATAAAACTTCGCATAATAATCAGACTTGGTCTTACATCTTGAACTTATTTGGACTCAATTTGGATTTAATTTGGACTCAATTTGGACCAATCAAACAGAATATTGACTCATTTTTTTTTGTTTTAGTTATTTAATTTTCATATTTATTTTATATTGTTATATGGCTGGTTTGACCACATAAATTGTTATTTAATTTTCAGTTATTTAATTATTTTACATTTATTTTCTATTGTTAATTTTTATGGTTGGTTCAGCCATTTAAATTGTTATTTAATTTTAATTTTAATTTTTTCTTTTTTTTCACATTTATTTTTTGTACACTTATATTATTTGCATATATAATTTTCATTTTTTTGTGCAATTTTCATATAGTTCTTGTGTTACTAATTTGTTTGAATATTACCTTTGTGACATAATTATTGCATGAGACGTTGGTTTAGAACTTCAAGTGGCAGATTAATTCGTAAATCTCAATCTCCACCACCAATCATGGATGAGATCTAAGATGAAAATCTTTTGGGCGAACCTACTCCTCAGATTGATCAGAGAGACAATCATTCTGAACATAATGCACGTGATTAAAATCAATCAAGAACTCTGAGGGACTATATGAATCCAACTAGAACTGGAGCATCGTTGTGTATAGTATTTCCTCTAGAAGCACCTCGATTTAACTTCAAACTAAGTATTATCCAACTTTTACCAACATTTCATGGTTTAGAATATGAGAATCCGTACTTACATCTAAGAGATTTTAAGGAAGTTTGTAATCCATACACAGACCAAAATTGTAGCACGAATATAATTAGATTAAAATTTTTTCCTTTTTCATTAAAAGATAAAGTTAAAACTTAGTTACAAAACTTTAGATTTAGATCAATAAGAACTTCAAATAACATGTAAGAATAGTTTTTGAAAAAATTCTTTCCACCTCATAAAACCAAATCTTTTAAAAGAAAAATAATTTCTTTCACTAAAAAATAAAAGGAGAAACATTATACCAATGTTGGGATATGTTTAAAGAATTGCTCAACATATGTCCACAACATGGTTTTGAAACTTGGCAAGTGGTAACTTATTTCTATGAGGGCTTGACACACCAAAGTAGACAGGCTGTTAAAATGATAGGTAATGGTGAATTTAGAGATAAAAATCCTGAAGATGCACTATATTATCTTGACCAATGAGCTGAAAATGCACAACATTGGGATATTGTTGGAACTTTTGAATTGACAAATAAAACACAATCATTTTTATCCAGTGGAGGAATCCATAATCTTAGGGAAGATCATGATTTAAAAGAAAAATTTGTATCCTAATTTTGAAGATTGAAGCTTTGAAGCATAAAAAGAGCGATCAAGTAAAATTGAAATAATAACTAGGCAACCTAATAGGGGGTGAATTGAGTTTTTAAAACTTATACAAAACAAATCACACAACAATTTAATCTATTGTCTTAATAAGAACAAAAACAATAAATTCAATCAAGCACAATAATTAAAGAGTAAGGGTAGAGAGATCAAACATGTGATTTCTATGTGGTTCGGCTAATCGTGCCTACGTCCACACCTCCAAGCTCCAAGCTCACCGAGCTTGAGGATTCCACTAAGCAAGCCTTCAAGGCTTCAACCACTTTTACAATTGACTTCCAAGGTATCAATAAACTTGTACAATAAGAGATTATCTCCAATCTCTTAACCCAAGTGTATTCCAACACTTACAACCTCTCAATTTTATTTTCAAAAGAATTACAAGTAAATCTCTCTCACACAATGTGTTTCATTACAAATGAAATTCTAAAGTGTGAGTAAATGAGATGAATACAAGAATTTTAAAGCTAAATAAAAGTTGTATGCTCAATAATTTGCTCAATGATAATAGTTGAAATCATTGTTGTTTGAATTTGATTAAGCTTATTTGTAATTGGAGCTGAAAAATAGCCGTTATTGACTTTCTGCTCAAAGTTGGATCGCCGTTAATTAGAAGTTGGATCGTTGTTTGGGCTTAAGCAAGTGACCGTTGGACAAATTTTTAAATTATCGGATCACTGTTATGAAAATGTCATATTGCCGTTAGTGTTCAGAGGCTAATCTTCAATTTTATTCGATGTCGGCTAGTCGTTAGCAAGATGTCAGTTAGTCGTTTTCTACAGTGAACTTTTTTTTTAAAATTATTGTTTTGCCCTAAGGTTTTATAAAATTATACTATGGCCCAAAAATTTATAAAAACTTGTCAAATAAGTCTATTTCTAGGATTTTAATCAATACTTGTTAATATCAAGGTTTTCAAAACATTTCAATTTAAACCATTAACATGAAAATAACCAATTTCATAAAATCATTTTTCCATTGAATATAAAAACCTTTATAATATGAAAATAATAATTTATTTAAAATATAAGAAAAATAATTTGAACTTTTAAAAGATTAATCAATCTTAATCAAGTTTGTTATCATCAAAATCAATATTAAAGAAATATTTATATTAACAAAAATCTGTTTAAGAAATTGCATATAATGCTTGTAGATCTAATGACCATTTCACTCAAGATTGTCTTACTCTGCCTGCACTTAAAGAATGTATGAAGGTAAGTTACTAACTGTTCTTAAAAAGCATAAGAATGCAATTGGATGATCTTTAAATGATATTAAAGGCATTAATCCCTTAATTTGCACACATAGAATCAATTTGGAAGAAAATGCTAAAACATGTCAACAACCTTAAAGAAGATTAAAGCTATACACGAAAGAGGTAGTCAAAATAGAAGTCCTTAAATTGCTTGATGTGAGAATTATCTACCCTATTTCTGATAGTAAGTGGGTAAGTCCTACACAAGTAGTGCCTAAAAAATCTGGAATCACTGTTGTTAAAAATGAAAAAGGTGAATTAATTCCAACACGAATTACATCTAGTTGGCGCATGTGCATTGATTATAGAAAGTTAAATGAAGCCACCAGAAAAAAATCATTTTCCATTACCATTGCTTGACCAAATCCTAGAAAGAGTAACTGGACATCCCTACTATTACTTTTTAGATGGATATTCAAGTTATTATCAAATTCCTATAACACCTGATGACCATGAAAAAACCACATTTACATGTTAATTTGGAATATTTGCACATAAAATAATGTCACTTGGGTTTTGTAATGCTCCTACAACATTTCAAAGATGTACGCTAAGTATTTTTTGTGATATGGTTGAACATTATTTAGAGGTCTTTATGGATGATTTGACGGTTTTTGAAATTTTTTTTTTATGATTGCCTTGATAATTTGGAGAAAGTTTTAAAAAGATGTGTTGAAAAAGAACTCCTATTGAATTGGAAAAAATGTCACTACATGGTTACTTTTGAAATTATTTTGGGTCATTTGTATCTGTTAAAGGAATTGAAGTTGACAAAGTAAAAATAGAAGTCATATCTAAATTGCCACAACCAAAACAGTTAGAGATGTGCAATCCTTTTTAGGACATGTAGGATTTCATCCGAAGCTTATAAAAAACTTTAGTGTCATATCTAAACTACTTTATAACCTCTTATTAAAAGATGCACCGATTGAATGAACTAATGATTGCCAAAAATCTTTTAAGAAAATAATTTACTTTTAACATTTGAACCTATTATGCAATCTCCTAATTGGTCTTTACTTTTTGAATTAATGTGTGATGCAAGTGATTTTACTGTTGGTGTTGTTTTAGGACAAAGAAGGGATGGTAACCCTTTTGTGATTTATTACGCAAGTAAGACTTTAGATAGTGCTCAAATGAATTATTCTACGACTAAAGAAGAATTACTTGTTGTGATATTTGCATTAAACAAATTTCATTCATATTTGCTTGGCTCTTAATCTGTTATTTTTACTGACCACGCTGCTGTGAGATATTTAATGAGTAAACAAGATGCCAAACTGAAATTAATTTGTTGAATTTTGTTACTTCAAGAATTTAAACTTACTAACAAAGATAAAAAAAAAAAAAGGTGCCGAAAATGTCGTTACTGATCATTTATCAAGACTCACATCCGTATTTTGCACTAACATAACACCCATCAATGATTCTTTTCCTGATGAATTTTTATTTTCTGTTACTTCAATGCCATGTCATGTTAACATTGTTAATTTCTTTGTCATAAGTAAAATGCCTTTGCAACAGAATGCTCAAGAGAAGAAGACATTTTTTTTATTGAAGTAAATAAATTTTATTGGGATGATCCTCTCTTTTTTAAATATTGCCTTGATTAAAATTTTCAACGATGTATTCCTGATATTGAGATAAGTAATGTCATTAATTTTTGTTATTTTAAAGCATGTGGTGGGCAATATTCTTCAAGAAAAACTACTGCTAAAATTTTGCAATGTGAATTTTATTGGCTTATCATATTTGAAGACATATAATTTTTGTAAAACTTGTGAAAAATGTCAAAAATTGGGATCAATTACTAAAAGAAACATGATGCTCTTAAATCTCATACTAAAGATCGAAATATTTGATTGTTGGGGAATTGATTTAATGGGTTCGCTTCCATCATCTTTTGGGTTTGTGTATATATTAGTTGCAGTTGATTATATCTCAAAATGGATTAAAGTAATTTCTTGTTGAAACACTTATAGTAAAACTGTGGTTAAATTTTTAAAAGAAAACATTTTAAGTCGATTTGAAATTCCTCGAGCCATTATCAGTGATGGAGGTAAGCATTTTTGTAATAAATCATTTGAGTCTTTAATGAAGAAATACGAAATTACACATAAAGTTGCTACCCCTTATTATTCTCAAATATATGGTCAAGTTAAATTAGCAAATAGAGAGATAAAATAAATTTTGGAAAAACGGTTAATCAAACTGAAAAGATTGGTATCTTACACTTAATGATGCACTTTGGGCTATTAAAGTTTTTAATTCAAATTTGGATGATACTGGTAATGTGCAAAAATTGTAATTGAATGAACTTGAGGAATTAAGGAATGATGCATATGAAAATTCAAGAATTAAAGTTAATGGTCTTCATTTGTTTCCAAGAAAGTTAAAGTCAAAGTGGAGTAACCCATTTGTTGTAAAAAATGTATATTCATATGGGGCCATAGAAATCGAGAATCCAAAGAACGACATCATATTTAAAGTAAATGATTAAAGATTAAAACCATTTCTGAAATATCAACCAAGTGAAGAAGACAACGAAATCAATTTAGATGACCCACCAAATCTTGATTAAGTTTTTAATGAGTGATTCAATTTTTTTTATTTTGTTATACTGTTATTTTGTTGTTTGATTGTTTGATTTTTTTTTCGATTGATGCGCACTATACATTTTTTTTAGCATTATATTTCTTGTTTACACTTGTTTGTTTTACAACTGTATTTTCTCTCATCAATTTTTATTATATGTCACGAGTACCTCAATAAGAAAGATCATGTTCATACATCTGAAAAACCTTTTGCATATGAAATTTCACTCAAGAGACCTAATACGAAGTTGTAAATCACATCAAATTTGGGATTTGCAACCACCAACATTAATGTCCTACATTGAGGATCTAGAAAGACAATTCAGAGAAATAGGGGATGGTATATATGAATTTCAATTGGATCTTGGGATTAATTCAATAAAAAGACGAATATAAATTCATTTTTCTTTTTACAGTGTGTGACTTCTTTTCTTTGTTTTTTTCACTTTCACAGTTGATTTCATTTTGCAGATTTGATTCTCTTTATTTTGGTGTGTTTTGATTTATTTTCCAGTATAAAAGGTGGATAACGGTACTCCATGACTTCTTAAGTCAGTATTTTCAGTTTCCCACAATAACTGAAACCCCAAAATCAAACATGAAAGAAATACAACATAAACTAGATAATCATTTTCCCTCTCTCCCTCAGAATGCCTTTAGGGAAATTTACAAAGCTCTTTTTAAACGATTGCGTTTTTTAATGATCAATGGCATTCTTTCTGATATTCGTTGGTTAATTGAAGTAAAGGTCCGATCAACATGTGAGCTTTTTGATCTATTTGTTTTTTACATGCCTAATTTTGGTAAAAGTACATTTGCTAAGAAAATAAGAGCTAAACGACTTGGCTTAAAATGTCATAACTGTGTACGACTTAGTTGCAAACGACTGGATTGTAAATATTTAGGAATGTTTTCTAGTAATCATGAAGATAAAATTAAATTCGATAAAGATGACTTAAGTAAACAATCGTTGGATGATATCTTACAATCTCTTAAGACGCATTGAAGCGGAGATGTGCAACATGAGATTCATAATTTGTGGTACTATTCCAAAAATAAAGTGCACAGTTTAATCTTGGGAATCTGACTCAAAAAGACCTTATTTGGCAGTTTATAAGAAAATTGGATGGGAAACCTATCCTCAACTCATAGAGAGCGTTCAAGCCGTTAATTGATGTAAAATCAGAAGAAAATGTGAGCTACAATCACAACTACCAGTAAATATTTTTTTATTTTACTATTCTTTTATTATTTGCATATTGCATGTAGTGGTGTGATTTTTTATTCAATCATTATTTGTTTTCTTTTACTATTTACTCTTTGTAATCACTATTTTCTTTTTCTTTTTACTGTTTACTTTTGAATTATTGAGTCACGAGCTTTTTACGTCATTTAACAAATATGCCAACTTATTTACAACTGCTTCTCATTATTTCTATCACCAAGATCTTTAAATATAAGCTCTTTTTTTAAACACTCACAAATTATTTTTTAAGATTATTCCAATGGCAGCATTTTGGAATAAACAATTTAAAAATATGTGTGCTTTTTAGGTTTCATTATGGAAAGTACAAGGAGCTCGTTCAGGCAGTTGTAGATCTTAGTCGAGTCATAGCAGAGAGAAAACTACACCTTATATATGGATGAGATGAACGATGTTATCAAGACTTGTCTCAGAAGCCATTTTTACTAGAGGAAGCCAAATACTAGGCATTATCCCAAAAGCCATTAAACTTGTAGGATGGCTGTTTGGCCCAGCAATTGGAGAAGAATTAGTGGTATCAAGTATCTTACTGGGAGATTTTGAAATTCTTGAAGCACTGATTACATTTGCATCTTGGGCCCATTTGAATATTCATAAAAAACCCATTAGTTTGTTAAATGTTAATAATTTTTATGATGGTTTGCTAACTTTTATTAACCATGCAATTAAGAATCATTTTGTTTCACACACTGTAAAAAAACTCTTTATTTGTGCTTCTACTGCTAATGAGTTACTTGATCTTTTACAAGCTTATACATTAGAGTCAAATCCAAGACTTATGCGCTGGATTGGTCGATTGATGATGGTTGTAGTAGCAGTAGTAAAAAGTGTAAATTAGATTTAACTCTCCGTTTGTAAATATTTTCTGTTGCAGTGTTCATGTCATGTCTTCTAAACTCTTCCTCTTTCCTTTTAAAACATTAAGGATAATGTTTCGTTCCGGTTAGGGTGAGGAAATAGTTGATAACTGTGAAATGTCTTAGTCCTGGTGATGTTTTTACAAAATTTTTCTGTAAAGACTAACTTTGGACAAATTTGAGTCGAAGATGGCCGGATATGGAGAGTGCAATACCTCTAGAAACGCATATTTTTAATATTAGAGTTTTATTAAAAAAATTATAACATTTTCTTATTCTTTGTCATTTTCTTTTAAGCTTCTGCATCGAGTTCAGGTGAGATCTCCCCCTCTTCTTCTTTAATTATTTTTTCTCTCCCCCTCTTCTTCTTTAATTATATTTTCTCTCTCTTTTATTATTTCTTTTTTTTTTGTATGCATATCTGTAGAATTATAAAACGTTAGTTTAGATTAGGTTGGGGGTGGGGATAGTGACATGTGTTTTTAAATATGTGTGTTTTTTTCTATTTTCGTTTTCTTTTAAAAAAAACCAAAAAAATAATTTTTGTCTAGGATGGCTGTGTGAAGGGTCACAACTTTTGAGACGCATAATAACAGGCTTGATGTACTATGTTTTGATTTTAAAATTCATAGTAAGTTATTTTTTCCTAATTTCTTTGAATTACTCAAATTTGTGGACTCTTCAATAAGTTATTAAGCCATTTAATTATTTACTTATTTAACAGATATTATTGAACATTCTTCACACACACTCTGACACATACTAGTGGGTTGTAAGTTAAAATTTTTATAGCATTTATTTCTTTTGATTTATTAAGGATACTATTAAAGGTAATAGAAAGTGTATATTTTCAAAATAATAATAATAATAAATAGTTGAATGTGTTTAATTTTGCTATATTTAGAACCTAAGTAATTAAGTTCGTAAGGGTATTTCTGCACTTAGTGTCTTAAAGCCAATTGGTTTGAGAGTCACTGGCCTAAAACTCACTATATGAGTTATGGATATATTTTTTGTTTATTTCATTAGAAACTTGAGTAATTAAGTCTATATGGGTATTTCAATATTTAGTGCCCTAAGGCCAACCGGTCTGCGAGTCATTGGCCTAAAGCTCGCTACATAGGTTAAAAATGTAATGTTTTAAAAATTATGTGAATAATCTATTGCCCAAAGATAAAATTTCTAATGAATTTTAGAACGAAAATGTTGTTTTTCTTTTAATGAAGCTTCATAAGTATTGTATTAATTACTTGAGAACAAAAGAAGGTTTGATGATATTCTGGATAATAAGTGAACTACAAGGAGTTAAAGAAATCTAAGAGAGTTTATTTATTTGGTAGTTTAGAGGATAGATGAACAACGATTAACTTGTATGTGAATCTTGTAAATCTGAATTTAATATAACCCTTTATTTGCTAGCGACTAGCAATAAACTGGTTGGGTAGTTATCCTTAATTGTATACATTCGTTTGCATGTAGTGGTAACAAACATGATACCAAGAGAAAAAAAAAACTTAAACACACTCAGATATGAAATCCAGTGATTAAATTAAGTCAAGCATTAGGGTGGAAGGAAGAAACTCACTCTCTTAGTCATAATACAAAGTACTAGATAGTCATCAAACTAAATAAAACATAAAATCAAAATCAAAAGAAATTTACTACCTAATAAAAATCCTAATCAAATAACAAAACTAAAATATGAAAGCTAAGTACTTTTTAATCAAGAATTCCCATTCTTCACCAGAACTTGGTTCAATTTCACATTATGTCAAGATATAAACTCGTTAACTTAATTTAAGAAAAAAAATTTTCAAAAGCTTCAATTTACCAAACAAAACTAAAGAAATCATTTTACACATTGCTAATTTGCTGTTAGCCATACTATGTTTGAGAGGTAAACAATCACGGAGATTCCTAGAAAACTAATAGAGAATGTTGTGAATTCAGGTTCCTCCAATCACATAGCTTTATAACTAACACCATCAAATTGGCAAAAGGAAATCATTGGAGTCTTCATAAGTTCGGCTTTCACAAAATAAAACAACAATTCATCAAAATTCAAAATAAAACACCAACAATCGGAGCCATAAGTTTTAAACTACCAATTGACCAAAATGCTTTAGTTAAGTTTTGAAAAATCTCCTCTCATTCAAGGCTTGTCTAGATTTACTTAAACATTGACGGTCCACTTCTCTTTGTGTGAGAGGTAATTTTATTAATCAAATAGAACAATGTTATAATGGAGTCGAACAAAAGGCCATATGGTCAAACTTTCTCTATTACCAAGTTTGCATATAGAGAAAAAGCAATCAATACAGGCTAAAAGAAAAAATAAAAGAATACATTGTTATTGATTTCTTTGCACTAATGAACTAGCACAAGGTTATATAGTGCTAATCAAGAACTAAAAGGAAAAACTCGTTGGACTTATCATCCTTATTTTTATAGATTTGTAGCACCATCAATCCTTGTACATCTCTCCTATAGTTTAATATACAATCCTTTGTTTCTTTAAAAAAAAAAGAAAAAAGAAAAAAGAAAAAAGAAAAAAAAGAGCTAAAAAGGAAAGACAACTCATGGCAATACAAACATATTAAACAATAGCCAATAGCACCATTTATATTTTTAAATTAGCTTCAACATAAGCAACAGTGTAATTTGCATGAATCCATAATTAGGCAAAAGAGATCAATCCAGTTATTGACAGAAAAGGTTTGAATCAAATTTCATTAGTTCATACATAACTAATAGCTGACTTACATAACAACAAAACAAAAGAGATTGTGTAGATACTTACCCAAACCTTTCCTAAAACATCGTAAATAAGTGAATTCCACAGGTCTCATTCCTTATTAGATTATCAATCAAATTTAACCCCATGAGATGTTCTAAATACAATTCCAATGATACCAATAGAAGGTTCAAGTTGAAGTCGGTAGATAACGACCTACGTTATATATCAGCTAGTCCTTAGGTTTTTGAGAAGCATCGACAGCAAAGCACGCAGATATCAATCTCTTTAGCAAACAGAGTTGGGTGTTCAGTGGGTGAGTGGCCCTTGAAATACTCAGGTTTACATCTAGGTGGTAACCCGACATCCTTGACCCTTTGGGATCCTGTAGTGGAAAGGGTTGGGAATAGGCTTGATGGTTGGAAGAGAGCTTTTCTTTCCCGAGGGGGAAAATTCACTGCAATTCATTCTGTTTTATCTAGTCCTCGTATTTATTTTCTCTTCCTTTTGATAATTCCAGTAATAGTTGCTCTTGGAATTGAGAAATTGAGAAATTCAGGAGGGATTTCTTGTGGGAACGATTTGGAGAAGAGAGAGGCATTCACCTAATTAAATGGGATGTGGTTTCTAGAGCTAAGGAGAAACGTGGTCTCAGCATTGGGAATTTGGTTAAAAGAAATTCGGCTTTGTTGGGAAAATGGTTGTTTTTCGAAAGAAACTCTTTATGGCCTGCTATTATAAAGAGTAAATACGGCCTTCATCCTAACAGTTGGGACATGAATTTGGTTTCTTATAGTTCGCATTGAAGTCCTTGAAAATTTATCTTCCAATTATGAAATAATAAGTTTTTGGGAGGATGTTTGGATTGGGATTCCTCTTTACGTTCTTCGTTCCCAAGTCTTTATAGACTCTCCCGCTCTCACAATGTTTTTATCAACAATATGATCACTCACGATCTTTAGATTGGAATTGGAATTGGAATTTCAACTTTTTAAGGAACTTGAGCGAGAGAGAAATTCAAGAAGTTTCAGCTGATCTGGCTTTATTGGAGAAGGTTTCAATTAACGTTCTGGTAGAGGACAAAAGAAATTGGAATCTAAGCCCCTCAAGGATCTTTTATTGCAGCCTTTTTCAATCAGTTGATTGATGTTCAAGCTCTCTTGAACTTTTAGCCCACTCATACAATTTGGCTCTAGGTAAACTTAATACTAGTGATGTTATTCAAAGACAGAACCCTAATGTATGCTTGTCTCCTTTTTGGTGTGCCATGTACAAAAGAAATGGTGAAAGTGCAGATCATTTGTTTTTGCATTGTCACCAGGTTGTTTAGTTGTGGCATAGATTGCTTCAGGCAGCCAGTATTTGTTGGGTGATTGCAGCTCCCAGCAATTCTCTGCTTTCAGAGTTCTTCATACTTTTGGAAAATGTGAAAAAGCTAGAGTGCTGTGGAAATGTTCAGTTCTGGCCCTTTTCTGGTGATTTGATTTGAAAGAAAGAAAAGCTTTTTCGAAGATTCTGAGAAAGACATAATATTTTTGTGGAAAAGAGTGCTATTTCTAGCTTCTCTCCGAGCCTCAATTATTAAGGAACTTCAAGATTCTTCTTTCTTCTTTATTCATCTAAACTGGGAATGTGTGTTGGCTTAAATCTGTATTTTTTACTTTGATTTTGTTGCGAGATCTTATAGTCATATAGATCCTATATTTATAAAACCTGATCAGTATTCTGTTGTATACATCTATTTGTGATCTTAACACCCTGTTCACTTTTTGTCGTTTTTCTTCAAAATCCAAGTTTCTTTGTTCCCTATGACACACCAAAAAAAAAAAAAAAAAGGAAAAAAAGATGAGCCCCATATATAAAGAGTCATTGACAGTACCCTATTTTACTTCTCAAAGTTTTTGTTAAGAAACTAAATAAATGTTGATTAGGTATAACAAGAAAGCAGAAAAGGAATTCACAAGAAAGCCAAAGAAATTCAACCAAAGGAGTGGACCTAAGTTATACAAAAGTAGTATGAATATCCATGTGATTTTCAGTTTATAAGAAACAAAGAACTCCTGCACCTACAGCATATTGACCACTGAGCTTATAAACTAGCTTAAAACCAACATCCATTCCAAACAAATAAAGTAGAAAGTATTATCTTGAAATTCCTTAGAACCAGAGGCTGAAAGTGATGCCAAAAGGTTTTATCCAAAAGCAAAAAATGCACTCTCTTCAATTTAACCTCTCCATTAGAAAGCATTTTCTCATACACTGTTTTGACTTCCTAAAAATAACACGACAATAGTTTATGAAATTAGTTGCAAATAAGAAGTGTAGGAAGATGCCCTTTCACTCTTCATTGAAAAAGCATATTGTTAAAAATGCACTCAATCCTTTTGGATCATAAAACTCCTGATCACTTTTTTCTGTTCATATAAACCTCGACTAGGGATGGGAATTAACTAAAAAGAGAAAAGGTAACAAGATAGGAGGAACCTTAATCTGAATGTTTTACTTTTGTTCAATTATTATATAAATGACAGGCTGCTCTAATTTCCACTTATCATGATCCACAAAAACTTTAGTATAGATATTACATTTTTTGATACCTGTATGCTGTCAATCTATTTCTCCACAACAACTCAACAACCAACAGTTATACCACGATTGAAACTAGCCTATTTTCTAACATAATCGATCAATGAATTAGGAAAATCTTGTTCGTACCAGTACTCGAAGATCTTGATTCATGGACAGAAGAATTTTGCTTAATATCCAAATTTGAATCTAATTTAATTTTGGACGGTTGTCTAATACCATCTACCAAAAAAAACTAAGGAATCCATATTTCTAAAGAATTAAATTGGAAGGGTGTCAGGATCAGTGCCAATTTCCTCTTGACTATGCCCTATTTGACAGGCAAACAATCTAGAAGGTTACTAGAAAACTAACAATAGAGCACGTTGTGATTTCAAGCATCTCCAAACTTCATAGCTTTGTTAGTAACACCAAAAAATCTACAAAGCCATCCTTGGAACCTTCATAAGACAAAAAATCTACAAAGCCATCCTTGGAACCTTCATAAGACTGGCTATCGACAGATAAACTATCAATCTCTCAAAATTTCAAAGAAGACAAGAAGGAAATTCATAATCCAAAAGCATGATGAAAGATATGGCAATCAATGCTTTAGGTATAAAACTTGAAGCAGCCTTTTAGTAGATTATATATAACTGATACGTCTCGAAGCAACAAGATAATAGAGATTGTGTAGATACTTGGACTTCACTTTTATAGTTAAGGAAAAAAAATGACAAGATACTAGAAAATAATTAAATTCTAGAGCTCTAATTCCATTGCACTATCATAAAGTTAGCCATTTTTATCCTTAAAATTCCTCATGCTGGAATGGAAACTTTAAAATCTATGACTGAACTGAAAATCAAATTATCTCATAAATAAAAATGAACTGCATGAAATTTTCAACTACAATCAATGATACTAACAGAAGGCACCGAAGATTCAAGTTAAAGTCTGTAAATAGTGTCCATTATTATAGATCAGATACATCTAATCCTTAAGTTTTTGGTAACCATTGCCAGCAGAGCAGGCCTATTATATAATCAAACATGTTGGAAATGATAAAAGTAGTAGATTTGAGAACATAAATGGTGATTCACAGTACCCTATTTTATCTCTCCATTTTTCTATAAGAAGCTGACAATTTTTGGGAACCATTGCATGCAAAGCAGGCATATTTTATCTCTTCTAAGAAACAGAGTCCAGATGAGATGCCAAAGAAGTGAATTTTTTTTCTACAAGCTAAAGAATAGGTTCTCTTAAGTTTACCTTTCTATTTGAAAGCATTTAATCATCCATTGTTTGGCTACCAAACAACACAGAAACCAGCTATGAAGTTAAACAAACATAATATCACAAGTAGTGGAAGTGTGAAGCAATGAGTAAATGGTGATTGAAATTCCTCACACAAAGAATACGTGAGTCAACCAAGCAAAAGAAAAAGAAAAATTTGTATCTCAGCAATGCACCAACTAAAAATCACGGTCTATACAGTGATTCATATGAGCTAACCCACCAATTTATCTGACTAGTTACACAAAAACTTCGTATTAACATAATGTATAAACATACCACATTTTGACATCCATACAAGCTCTAGAAACTAAATAGAAATAAGAAACATCAGTATACATGTCTATCGGAAGCAGTTAAACAATACAAACAAACATCATAACAAGATCCTGCCAAATACAAAGATAATAAAAGCAGTTACCAGTAGACAATATCACTTGGAGACCAAAAGAATCTCAGGTTTCTTTGCCTTGGTAGGAGTGTTAGAGTTGGAAGAGGCATTTGCCAAAGAAGCAGCATTAGCATTGGCCTTCACAGTGGCACGCTCCCTCTTATCAAGATGAATGAGACTCCGAGTTCCTAAAATTGCCTGCGGAACCAAATCATGAGAAGCCCTAGCATACAACCTCCTAACGGCAACAGCAGCCCCATCTTTAACCTCTTGTGAATTCAGCGGTCCCAACAGACAATGCCCGAGAATCCTCAAAACAGGCTGCAAGAACTCCCAAGGTAAAGGAATTCTTACTCCCTTAAATACCTCCCCATTTTGTTCGATACTCAATTGATCTAAAAACTCATCAAGGTCATTTTCACCATCAAAATCCAACTTGCTTTGACAATGACAATCCTGACCAGCCCACGCGGTTGCAAATTTGCAAAATTCAAGTTTAGACCAACTAGGCAACTGGGAGATGTGCTTATGATAAGCATCAAAAGCTGTTCCAAGAATTGAGGCTCGCTTGGTTGACTTAACGGCAATGTGTGGCTCCAGTGGAGCCGACAGAACTCTAACCGACGGCCTAGATTTGTGCTCCATGATTGGAATACGAGGGGAGTGGTAGAGTGAAGGCTGAGATAGGTCAGGGATTTGAACTAAGAGGGGTTTGCCAGCACGGGATTTGGCTTCAGAGCTGTAGATTGCAAGAATCACGGCTTCGAATCCGGAGAGTGAAGGAATTGAGGATGTTTCGTTGGAATGGACACGAGAGAGATAAATCGCGGAGAGTAAGGGAAGAAAAGAGAGAACAATAAGACGGAGATTGGAATCGGATGAAATGTAGGTGTCGTACAGCCACTGGCAGAGAGGATCAGAGCCAGAGCCGGAGGAAGGACAGGAAAGTAAAGACGAAAGGAGGGAGTAGGCATCAGGTGAAGAGAGGAGAGAAAGGGCAGGACGGTCAGAATCAGCGAGAGAAGAGAGAGAGAATGATGTAGAGGGAGAGGGAGAGGAAGAGTAGATAATTGAGGATAACGTGAGGATTCGAGACCTTGCTTTGGAGACGGATTCCCACCAAGAATGGACTGGATCTTGATCGGCAGCGGCGGTAATTGGATTTGGGTGGGGAGTGGAGGAAGAGGTGGAGGGTGACGAAGGAGAATTGCTCGAGTGGTGGTGAATCGTAAAGTGCATGCTTTTGGCCTTTTTTCGCTTGCTGGCGAAACGCTTCCTTTTGGCATAAGAATTAAGATCATCAAATCTTAAATCTTATACGCTTCGCTGCTTACCACGCACACGCCAAACTCCGACCACAAGTAGAATTAGGTGCGAGTAATAACAGCGGGTAGGTTTTTTAAATATTCGAATCTGCGTAATAATAAAGTCAAAGATAATTTTAAATTCAATAATTTACTTAATAGTTAAAAATAAAATTTAATTATAATTCAACAATCAATAATTTAATATTAAATCAACATAAATAACATACAATAACACTATAAGTTCACAAATAAAAATTTCACAATTAAACACAAAAAATTAAAAAAACTAAGGTAAATTGATTCATTCCAATATTTTCTGATAATTATTATTTTAATTTCTTAACATAAGTCAATGAAAATTATAGAGTTAATTATGCTTATACATATTGAATAAATAATTTAATTAATTAAATAATTTAGCTTATATATTTTTCAATTGAAATTTAATTAAATAAATAATTTAATTATAAAAGAATGCGGATTCAATATCCAGTTTTTCGAATGCACTTGTATCTGGATCTAAGTTCGCACGGATCTTAGATTTTAGGCGCCGATCTATATTTTTTAATATAAGGATTTGGATTTTTTTGGATTCAAGTTTTTCGAAGCTTTGCAGATGTGGGACGGATCTGGGTTTCCTTGCCATCTCTGCCCCAAGGCTCGGCTTGCAATCAATTTCTTTTTTGGATACAATGAAATCTCCGTCAGTTGCAAATAAAAATGAAGTTAATGGTATAATAATTTATAAAATCAAAATCATATAAAGTCTATTAATGTAAAGAGAGATAAATTTACCGATAAATTAATAATTCATTGATTTGTAGTGTGTTAATGTCTGAATTAGGACCCTGAAAAATTAATATATAACAAAAGTTATTAATTTATCTAATATTAAATTATAAAACTTTTACTATAGTTTTTTTTCTAGAACTCATCCTAAGAAATTTGCCTCCACATAATAATAATTATTTGTATATTAACAAAAATATATGTCATGTTATATTAATGGTTTACGATGGAATATTTATTGAAGTTGTTTCTGAGTTGTTACTAAATTATTGTACAATATTTATAAAAATTACATTAAGAGAAAACTAGTAAAAAGAATGAAAACATTTAAACTTTTAAGATGATTTTGCAAGTCTCAATCGTATGAGGTTAATGTAGTGCATATTTTACCTCTATATCACTTGAACTAAAAATTAATAAGTCGAATTGAGATAAGTTATAACTTTCTTGTAGTAATAAAAATAATTTTGTCATGACATTATGACCATAGAGAGATTATTCCAAAGGGCAATATTAGATGCATAGGCCAATAATTGGGCCTGTCTTACTTATAAATAGATGTTTTATGTTTTAAACTCGATTTATGAGCTAAGTTTATATGACAAAAATCATTTTGTAACCAATAAATCTCTTTTCCTTGTTATTTCTTGCCCCTCAATTAGTGTATTTGTGTATTTTCTTAAAAGGAGACGCCCCATAATTCAATAGATTTGAATCCAAATTTGAGCCCAATTTTGTGTAATTCTCACTCTATCGTGTATTTTTATGTATTTTAATAAAATTACCATTTTATTCTTAGTAAGTTATGAGTGGTTAACTTAATTTCAAGCTTGGGTTGAAAGTGATGCCTCAACATGATCCATGAGCTTGATTTGACATGTTTATTCACCCTTTCTCTTTGATTTATGTGGATTGTTTTGAGTTGTTCCATTCAATTCTCGGTTCAGATTCGATATTGGGGACTAAATTGATTAGGTCGCGTCAGTTTTTGACGAGGTTCTTATCATGGGTGTTACCTCTCCTCTTAAGTTGCTGATTAATATTGATGGTTTTGTGGATCATCTCTTCAATCTCCACATAATGTTTCAACTCAACCATATTTGTAATCTGCCGATCAAGGTTATTTCAGAATTGTGCCATGGAAACTTCTCTGCCCTCTTCCACATTTGCTCTAATCATGACAATCTCTACTTTTTTGTAATAATCCTCCACGCTTTGGCTGCTGTTGAGTGTTAGAAAATGCATATTTATAAAGGAGAAAACCGTCATTTTACATTTCAAGTCTTACTAACAACCCTTACTTTTATGTATTTAACCTTCTTGTGATTTAATTACATGTGTTTTATTTTAATTAAGTAATTTATGTATTTTAGGGGCATTATAGTCATTTCACAATAAAGGAGAGATCAGACGGCAAAACGGACATCACTTTTGAACTCAGGACGGTCGAAAACCTTAGGAGGAGCATAAAAGGAAAAATGACACTATTCACATGTACGGTACTATTCACGTATACGGGACTGTATACGTTACTATTCACGGCACTGTTCACATAGAAGGATCGATGACGTGACATTGACCGATGATGTGGCATTGACTGATGAGGTGTCACGATCCTGTTGGACTAAAATTCTTATGTACTGTTGATGGTGACGTGGCATCATATCAGTGGACGAAAAATCTCGCGTACGGTGCATGCATCACACAGGATTATTTTCAACCAAACCGCGTTACTGTTCATCCGGGTCAAACCGTGTTACTGTTCATCCGCGTGGTCAAACCGTGGACTGTTGACTGATGACGTGGCGCAATCCTGAGCGTCCAAACTGTTTTTAATCCGATGGCCATGATTTACTCCATGTATCTATAAAAAGGGGGCATCCCCCCCTAATTTGATATCTCTGAATCCATTTTTGGGATCCATTTTCTGTAATTCCTTCTCCATCTTGTATTTTCTTCGTATTTTAATAAATTCCCATTTTGCCCCTAGTTCAATTATGAGTGGCTAATTTTCTTTCAAGCTTGGGTTGAAGGTGAAGTCTTAACATGTGTCATGGGCTTAATTTGGTAAATTTATTTTCTCTTCCCCTCTAATTTTTGTGGATGTTTTGACTTCTCGTCGACAAATAATAATAGTCTTGTCTAGATACCGCCTTGGTTACACCGGCTCTCTAGTATAAGGTTATTATTATTTGGCACGATAAACCCTTAGCACCATATTGATTAGAGCGTGGTTCATGAGGTGTGGATTCCCCCCTCATGATTTAATTGGCATTAATACGGATTATTTAGCCCATGATGCATGTTGATACGGATCCAGATACCCAAGTACGTCATTTCAATATAATTCTCGTCAATTTATTCTCGCCATTTCAATACCAATTTTAGAATTTATTCTTGCCATTTTAATTTAAGTTTTAGCATATTCCAAATCATTTCCACCATAAATCCAATCACCCATTTACAAAATTAATTCTACACAATTAAAATCCACCTCCTCGTGGGATCGACACTCGTCACCATAGATCTATACTACAATAGATTCGTGCGCTTGCGAGTACATTAAAATTTGCACAACAAGTTTTTGGCGTCGTTGCCGGGGAGGTAAGTAATTTTAATTCATAGAATTAATTTTTGTGAATAATTTCTTTTATTTATTTTCTTGTATTTTTTTATTATTAAAAAAAAAAGAAAAAAAAGTGAATCTACATTTAAAGGTTAGTATTTCTTTTCTTTTTCTCTTCTTTAAAATTCTGTGATTTAATTTTCAATTTATTTTTCTTTGTAATTTTATTTTATTTTATTTTTATTAATTTAATTTTTAGTTAATTTATTTCACGTATTTGTTTTTGTGTATTTTTTTAGTAAGGTTATAATAGCGCAATAAGGTTAGTATTGTAATTTCTCCCTCTTCTTTATTTTTACTTGTTTTGTTCCTATCTTTATTTTTATTTTATTTGTTTTGCATGCATGGTCGTAGGTCATTATTACCTAATCTTGAACCTATAGACCTTGAACTAGAAAGAACACTTCGCACACACAAACAAATTAAAAATAAAATGGATTTGCAACCACAGGAGAGGCCATTTAAGGATTACTTCAGTCCCTTAGCTAATTTGAGCACATCATGCATAAGATACCCAAATGTAGCTGCTAGGAGCTTTGAATTAAAACCTAGTGTGCTAAATTGTCTCCCCACATTTTATGGCCTAGAAAATGAGGATCCATATAATCATCTGAATGATTTTCATGCCATTTGTCAAACTTTTAAATATGAAAATTTTTCAGACGATGATGTCAAACTTAGACTATTCCCATTTTCTTTAAAGGATAGAGCTCGTTCATGGTTAAATACTTTACCTGCCAATAGCATTTCATCATGGGAACAAATGGTTACAAAATTTTTAAATAAATATTTCCCAGTGCATAAAACCAACGCTATTCGCAGGGAAATCTCGGAGTTTACCCAGAGAGAGGACGAGCAATTTTTCGAAACATGGGAGCGATTCAATGGGCTACTCTTGAAGTGTCCACATCATGGGTACGAAAAATGGCACCAATGCCAATACTTTTTGGAGGGATTATTGCCGAATGTGCAAGAATGGCTAATGGCAACAAGTGGAGGAGAGCTGTCAAAAAGTGCATCCGAGATTTGGGAATTCTTTCAGCGACAAGCAGATAATTCCCAACAACGGAGTCGATCACTCAGGAATACTAGAAGAATTAAAGGAGTAAATGAGGTTCAAATTGGCGAGTCAACTTCGGGAATCAAAGAAGTCAAGGAGATGGTTGAAGGTCTTGCTCGACAAATAGCATCGTTATCGACTGCTAAATCAACAGAACCACATGACCATGACTCATACTCAGATCAAGCCAATGCCATAGGTGTAATGAGAAAGCCATCAAATTACAACCCATACTCCAACACATATAACCCTGGATGGAGAGACCACCCCAATTTTTCATGGTCTCAAGGACTCCAACAGAATGGACCAGCAGCTCCAGCTCCACCAATGCAACCAATTCCTCAAATTTCTCAAGCCTCTCAGCCACCATTTAGACCATACAATCAGAACCAAAATTACTCTCAGCCCAGACCATGGGAGGATTCATTCTAGAATCTTAAGAATCTTACTCACTCCACGATTGAGCAACAGAACCGCACCATTGATGGACTACGAAATGAGTTGAGAGCAGGCTTCAACTCACAAGCTCAATCAGTTTCAAGCCTCGAGAAGATGGTGGGACAACTTGCTTCTTCAGTTCAGACCTTGGCAATGACTGTTGAGAAAGGCAAGTTTCCAAGTCAACCAGTGCCTAATCCTAAAGGAGTGCATGAAGCAAGTACCAGTTCACCACAGCAGCATGGAGAGGTCAAAGCAGTCATGACCTTACGAAAAGGAAAAGAAGTCGACAACAAAGTAGAGATGCCGGTGACAAAAGAAAATCAAATTGTACCTGTGAATGTTGAGGAATCATCACCGGAGGAGAAAGAAGAAACCAACCCACGAGAATACGTTCCGAAAGCTCCATTTCCTCAGAGGTTAGCAAAAGGCAAAAATGGAAAATCCACAGGTGAGATTCTCGAAATCTTCAAACAGGTAAGTGTTAACATCCCTTTGCTCGATGCTATTAAGCAAGTTCCATCTTATGCCAAGTTTCTTAAAGACCTTTGTACTAAAAAGAGAAATATGCATGTTCAAAAGAAGGCATTTTTAACAGAAAACGTTAGTTCTATACTCCAACATAAAATTCCTTTAAAATGCAAAGACCCAGGCTCCCTCACTATCTCATGTAGTATAGGGAACCACACAATTGAGAATGCTTTGTTGGATTTAGGAGCTAGTGTAAATCTTTTGCCTTACTCTGTATTCGTGAAACTTGGACTTGGAGAATTACACCCAACTCCAGTGGTGTTACAGCTTGCAGATCGGTCCACGAAAATACCTCGTGGTATTGTGGAGGACGTGCTTATCCAGGTAGACAAGTTTTATTTTCCTGTTGATTTCATTGTAATTGACACTCAACCAATACAGGATTCAAGGAAGCACATCCCCATTATTCTAGGCCGACCTTTCTTGGCAACTGCGGATGCTCACATTCAATGCAGGACTGGAAATATGCAATTGTCCTTCGGCAACATGACTATGAAGCTAAACATTTTCAACATTGCCAAACAACCTCACAGTGCAGATGATGGAATTGTTGATGTGGATTTAATTGAAGCATTAGTTGATGATACTTTTGTTTCAAACCTTAGTGATGATCCTTTACAAACATGTTTAACTCACTTTGGTTTTGATTTTGATATTGACAGATCGGTTGATGAGGTCAACACCCTGCTTGACTCAGCACCATCTATGGACACTAATAAATGGAAGTCAAGAGTTGAACAACTAGCACCATTAGAGAAGCAACTCATTCCATCATCAGAATCACCACCGAAACTCGAGCTCAAACCATTCCCCAACACTTTGGAATATGCGTTTTTGGGAGAAGAAAGCACTCTGCCGGTAATCATCTCATCATCCCTCAATGACGAATAAAAAGGTAAGTTGTTAGATGTTTTAAAAGAGTATAAAGGGGCATTAGGATGGACCATAGCAGACATAAAAGGTATAAACCCAGTAGACTGCATGCATTACATTCACCTTGATGAAAATGTTAAAACTACTAGGGAGATGCAACGTCGGTTAAATCCTAACATGAAAGAAGTTGTTAGAACAGAAGTCCTTAAGCTATTAGACGCAGGTATCATTTACCCCATTTCTGATAGTTCATGGGTCAGTCTTGTACAAGTTGTCCCCAAAAAGTCAGGAGTCACAGTAGTTACGAATGCTGATAATGAATTGATACCCACTAGAGTAACTACAGGATGGCGTGTATGCATTTATTATAGAAAGTTGAATTCTGTCACACGTAAAGACCATTTTCCTTTACCATTTATTGATCAAATGCTTGATAGATTAGCAGGCCATGAATTTTATTGCTTTCTAGATGGCTACTCAGGATATAATCAAATTCCCATAGCACCAAAAGATTAAGAGAAAACTACTTTCACTTGCCCTTTTGGCACATTTGCATATAGGAGAATGCCATTTGGATTATGTAATGCACCTGCTACATTTCAACGATGCATGTTAAGCATTTTTTCTGATATGGTTGAACGATTCCTTGAAGTCTTTATGGATGACTTTTCTGTCTTTGGTGATTCGTTTGATCAATGTTTACATCATCTAACACTAGTTCTGCAGAGATGTATCGAGAAGAACTTGGTCTTAAATTGGGAGAAATGTCATTTTATGGTAAAACAAGGTATTGTTCTCGGTCACATCATTTCGAGCAAAGGTATTGAGGTTGACAAAGCCAAGGTGGATCTCATTTCTAATCTTCCTCCACCCAAAACAGTCAGAGAAGTAAGATCTTTCCTTGGGCATGCTGGTTTCTATAGACGTTTCATTAAAGATTTTAGCAAAGTTTCTAGACCCTTATGCAATTTACTTGCTAAGGATGTACCTTTTATCTTTAATGATTCATGTCTTGTGGCATTTGAAAAATTAAAGCATTTGTTGACATCATCACCCATCATTCAGCCCCCGAACTGGAGCTTACCATTTGAACTCATGTGTGATGCATCTGATTATGCAGTAGGAGCAGTATTAGGACAAAGAGTTGATCGAATTCCCCACGTTATTTACTATGCTAGTATGACATTGAATGATGCACAGTTGAACTATTCAACTACTGAAAAAGAAATGCTAGCAGTAGTGTTTGCATTGGAAAAATTTCGATCTTATCTCATTGGTTGTAAAATAATTGTGTTCACAGATCATGCTGCTCTTAAATATCTTCTCACAAAGAAAGATGCAAAAGCTAGACTAATTCGTTGGGTGTTACTTTTGCAGGAATTTGACTTGGAATTCAAAGATAAAAAAGGGACAGAAAATGTTGTGGCGGACCATCTCTCTCGTCTCCATTTTGACACAATTATAGAACAATTACCATTAAATGAGTCATTTCCAGATGAACAATTAATGAGTGTGGAAGTATTACCTTGGTATGCTGATATAGTTAATTATCTTGTTACAGGTAAACTTCCAGAGCATTGGACCAAGCAAGATAAGGCTAAATTCTTTGCAGAGATAAAGAATTTCTTTTGGGATGACCCATATTTGTTCAAGTATTGTGCAGACCAAATTGTTAGACGATGTGTCCCAGAAAGTGAAATTCAGAATATCCTTTCATTCTGCCATGAACAAGCTTGTGGAGGCCATTTCAGCGCTAAGAAAACAGCGACTAAAGTTTTACAATGTGGTTTCTATTGGCCATCTATATCTCGAGACGCTTACACTTTCTGTTCTTCATGTGATAGGTGTCAACGAATGGGGAGCATTACACGAAGGAACATGATGCCACTAAATCCAATTTTAGTGGTTGAGATTTTTGACGTATGGGGTATCGACTTATCGACTTCATGGGACCCGTCTTTTGGCCATCAATACATATTGGTTGCTGTTGACTACGTATCCAAATGGGTAGAAGCAATTCCATGTAGGACCAATGATCACAAGGTGGTGATAGCATTTTTGAAAAGCAACATTGTTTCACGCTTTGGATTCCCACGAGCGATAATTAGTGATGGTGGTGCCCACTTTTGTAACAAAGCATTCAAAGCTCTTTTGACAAAGTATTCAATCACACACAAAGTGGCAACTCCGTATCATCCGCAAACCAGTGGCCAAGTTGAGATCTCCAATCGAGAAATAAAGCACATATTAGAAAAGACGGTGAAGCCAGACAGAAAAGATTGGTCATTAAGACTTGATGATGCCTTATGGGCATATAGAACGGCTTTCAAGACCCCGATTGGGATGTCACCCTACAGGCTAGTGTATGGAAAAGCTTGCCACCTACCTGTGGAACTCGAGCATCGTGCATATTGGGCCATCAAGAAATTTAATTTTGACATGCAGCAAGCCAGCTCAGAAAGAAGATTACAGCTGGCAGAACTTGAAGAAATTCGCAATGATGCATACGAAAATGCCAAGATTTACAAGCAACAAATGAAAGTCTTCCATGATAAGCAAATTATGAGAAAATCGTTCACTCCAGGTCAGAAAGTGCTTTTATTCAATTCTCGCTTGCACCTATTCCCAGGTAAGTTACGCTCTCGTTGGTCTGGTCCCTTTATTGTCCATATTGTTTTTCCACATGGGGCAATTGAAATTAAGGACCCAAAGAACGGTGTCACGTTTAAAGTTAATGGTCAAAGATTAAAGCCATATCTAGAGTACCAATCACATGACGAAGACACCGAAATAAATTTGAGTGACCCACCAAATTTGAATTGATTTTTTTTTCTTTCTTTTCGTTGATTTGATTTTTCTTTCTTTCTTTTTATTATTATTCTTTTGCTAATTGAAATTGTTTTTGCATAAGTGTGTTTATTTTACCATTAAGTTTTCTCTTATCATTTTTAATCATGAGTCTCATACTTAGACCGTTCCTCCTGAACATTCTTAAACCACTTCAACGTGTCAAAACTCATCTCAAAAGGCAGATTCAATTTTGTAAAACACAACACATTTGGGCTCTACAACCACCAGAGTTAGTAGCCTATGTTGAGGGTTTAGAACGCCAACTCAGAGACATTGAGATAAGTGTTTACGACATCCAGTTGGAGCTTGAGGTAAATTCAATAAGAGGACGATTTTAATTTTCTTTGTGTGTTTTAATTTGTTTTTCTGTTTGTGTGCTTTAGTTTGTTACCCCGGTGAAGTGGCGGATAACGGTACTCCGTGACAATCAAGTCGGTTACTTCAGTTTCCCATAATAACTGATATTCTGAGGCGAAGGTATGGACAGAAACGAGATTCTAGCGAAGCTTCACAAGCGATTCCCTTCACTTCCTCAGAATGCCCTCCTTACGATCTATAAAGCTCGGTCCGAACGCATGCGATTACTCATGAGGAATAACATACCTGCTGACATCCGTTGGTTAATCGAAGCTAAAGTACGATCGGCAGGTGAGTTTCCTCCAAAATTTATTGCATACATGCCTGGTTGTGGTAAAGGAAATTATGCAAGAAAATGACGAGCTCGAAGAATTTCTGTTGCTTGTCATAAGTGTGCCAGAATGAGTTGCAATAAAAACCCATGTTCTTTAGGAATGATGTCAGATAACAGGGAAGATAAGATTCAATTCATTAGGGATGGCTTGAATAAGGAGTCATTGGATGATATCCTTTTGTCTCTTGAAACGCATCCCAGTGGATATGTGCAAGGAGCGATTCTCCAGTTATGGCCATTATTCCAGAAAGAGCATGCACGATATAGTCTCGGGAATCTGACTATAAACGACCCTGTTTGCCAGTTTATAAGAAAACTGGATAGGAAGCCTATCCTCGACCCATAGAGGGCGTTCAAGCCGTTTCTGGACGTAAAACCAGAGGAAGATGTGAGCCACAGTCGCAACTACCTGTAAATATCCTTTTACTTTATTATTTCACTATTGTCTTATTGTTTGCATTATTGTTTTTAATAATTTTATTACTGTTTGCTTTTTTTCTTTTTACTGTTTTCTTTTTGACTTGCGAGCCACGTGCTTTACACGTTATTTGACACTGACATATTACCTCATACACAACCATGACCCACTATCACCGAGATTCTTAAATGTGATTTCTTTTTTGTCAAGCACTCACAAATTGTTTTCGAGAAGTATCACAATGGCAGCTACTCCCAATAGACAATTTAAGAACATTTGTGTGCTTTCTGGATTTACCTATGGCAAACATAAAGAGTTCGTTGAGGCAGCTATAGATCTTGGTCGAAGCATAGCAGCAAGAAAATTACACTTGGTGTATGGAGGAGGTAACCGAGGGTTATCAAAAATGGTCTCAGAAGCAGCTTTTATCATAGGAAGTCAAGTGTTAGGCATCATCCCAAGAGTCCTAAAACCATTGGGCAGTTCGTCTGACTCATCAACTGGAGAAGAGTTGGTCGTCTCAGGTATGCAAGAAAGAATAACTGCAATGCTTAATCATGCTGATGCTTTTATTTTCCTTCCAGGAGATCTTGCAACACTAGAGGCACTTATCACACTAGCATCTTGGGCCCATCTGCACATCCACCAGAAACCCATCGGTTTGTTAAATGTCAATAACTTTTATGATGGCTTTATCGCATTTCTTAACCATGCAATAAAAAACTATTTCATTCCCGCTAATGTGAAAAAACTCTTTATTTGTGCTCACACTGCTAATGAGCTACTAGATCTGTTACAAGCTTATAGACCGGAGCCAGACCCCTGGACCTTTGTGTTGGAGCGACCAAATAATGATGGTAACAGTAGCCGCAGTAAGAAGTACAAATTAGATTTAACTCTCCGCCTGTAAATATTTTCTTCTGTGTTGCACCACCCAGGTGATGTTTTCTAAACTCTACTTCTTTCCTTTACAACATTGAGGACAATGTTTCGTTCTGGTTGGGGGAATGGAATAGTCGACAATTGTGGAATCTTGGTTAAGTTTTTACTAATTTTTTGTTGTAGAAACTAACTGTTGCTAACTTTTTGTATTGAAGATGGCTGAATATGGAGTGTAGTTACTCTAGAAACGCATCTTCATTGTTCGAAAAAAAAAATTTCTTTTTCTTTATTAAGTTTTGATGTTCATTTTTCTTCTTCTTTTTATTTTCTCCTCTATAAATATACATTTTCCAACTTTTGAGTCGAAGATGGCTGAATATGGAGAGTCGTGCCTCTAGAAACGCATCTTCTAAAAAAAAAAAAATCATTTTTCGTTTTCTATCATTTTAAGTATAACTTTTCTAATTAGTTTTTATGCATCATTTTCATATCTCTGCATACATATTTTCCTTTCATGTTTAGAATAGGTTGGGGGGTAGAATGTTGTTTTAAAAAAAAAAAATTATGTGATTTGTTTTAACATTAGATGACATGATTAATTTCAAATTTTAGTATTTGTATTATCTTTGGTCTTAAGTGATGTTACATTATGTTTGCTACTCTACATCTTGATGTCGGAGACAAATATGCGCTGCTTGAAGGAATGAACATGTCATAATAAGTACCAAGTGAGTTTTTGAGCCTATCATTTTTCTTGGAGAGTAACCCTTTTGCCCATTCTTTATACAGCTTAACAGTTTATTATTGTATACACGATCTCTAGATTTCTTTTGAGTTAACCCTTAATAAAAAATTAAAAAAAAAAGTGTGTTGCTACATTTGGAGGCCCATCTAACTAGTAGATATGGAAGGTTATTTAGAGCCCTAAAAGACGATGGAAAGGCTATCTTTGATCCGTTTGAGCCTTTAAAAAAAAAAAAAACAACAAAACAAAAGTTGTTGTTTCAAAAGAATAAAAATAACAATAATAGGTGAAATCCACCTTGCAACTTCCAAAAAATAAAAAAATAAAAAAATTCTTTGCATTTTTCTCAAACAAACATACACTTTGTTTTCCTTATTTCCTTTCTTTGTTAACCATGTCCCTAGCCTACATTACATCCTAATAAAAGTCCTTCCTGATTTTAGGGAACTATAATCTGAAGTAGAAGCTAGTTATATGGGCTAAAAAGATGTAGTGGTGCATATAAAAAAAATAAATAAATAAATAAATTGGGTTGACTAACATTTTTTATTTGACTTGCGATCGTATTATTTTTAAGCTGAGGGCATATTTATTTCATCTTGGTGAGAGCATGTGATATCACTTCTTCATTATTTTCTCTCAATTACCATTCATTGGAGTGACTATTTTTATTGGGTTTAATTTATTTGTAAGAGTGTCACTACTTCCAGTGAGATTTTGGGGTTTGACATGTCATTCTTGAAAGTAGCTATAACAAAGTTTACTGGGCTGATTCATGTGGATGGTTGATGTGGGTGTGATGTTGCTTTAGACTGGAGATAATGCTTATACTTTTATTTGATTGCTATCATTAATCTGATTGAATAAACACAAGTGTTTCTAAAAAAAAAAAAAAAAATCATTTTCAATTTGAATTTTGTTTTCGCTTTATTTGCTAGGGACTAGCAATAAGCTGGTTGGGGGGTGTGTTGAGTGTTAGAAAATGCATATTTATAAAGGAGAAAACCGTCATTTTACATTTCAAGTCTTACTAACAACCCTTACTTTTATGTATTTAACATTGTTGTGATTTAATTACGTGTGTTTTATTTTAATTAAGTAATTTATGTATTTTAGGGGCATTATAGTCATTTCACAATAAAGGAGAGATCAGACGGCAAAACGGACATCACTTTTGAACTCAGGACGGTCGAAAACCTTAGGAGGAGCATAAAAGGAAAAATGACACTATTCACATGTACGGTACTATTCACATATACGGGACTGTATACGTTATTGTTCACGGCACTGTTCACATAGAAGGATCGATGACGTGGCATTGACCGATGATGTGGCATTGACTGATGAGGTGTCACAATCCTGTTGGACTAAAATTCTTATGTACTGTTGATGGTGACGTGGCATCATATCAGTGGACGAAAAATCTCGCGTACGGTGCATGCATCACACAGGATTATTTTCAACCAAACCGCGTTACTGTTCATCCGAGTCAAACCGTGTTACTGTTCATCCGCGTGGTCAAACCGTGGACTGTTGACTGATGACGTGGCGCAATCCTGAGCGTCCAAACTGTTTTTAATCCGATGGCCATGATTTACTCCATGTATCTATAAAAAGGGGGCCTCTCCCCCCTAATTTGATATCTCTGAATCCATTTTTGGGATCCATTTTCTGTAATTCCTTCTCCATCTTGTATTTTCTTCGTATTTTAATAAATTCCCATTTTGCCCCTAGTTCAATTATGAGTGGCTAATTTTCTTTCAAGCTTGGGTTGAAGGTGAAGTCTTAACATGTGTCATGGGCTTAATTTGGTAAATTTATTTTCTCTTCCCCTCTAATTTTTGTGGATGTTTTGACTTCTCGTCGACAAATAATAATAGTCTTGTCTAGATACCGCCTTGGTTACACCGGCTCTCTAGTATAAGGTTATTATTATTTGGCACGATAAGCCCTTAGCACCATATTGATTAGAGCGTGGTTCATGAGGTGTGGATTCCCCCCTCATGATTTAATTGGCATTAATACAGATTATTTAGCCCATGATGCATGTTGATACGGATCCAGATACCCAAGTACGTCATTTCAATATAATTCTCGTCAATTTATTCTCGCCATTTCAATACCAATTTTAGAATTTATTCTCGCCATTTTAATTTAAGTTTTAGCATATTCCAAATCATTTCCACCATAAATCCAATCACCCATTTACAAAATTAATTCTACACAATTAAAATCCACCTCCTCGTGGGATCGACACTCGTCACCATAGATCTATACTACAATAGATTCGTGCGCTTGCGAGTACATTAAAATTTGCACAACAAGCTGGGGAGGCTACTGAATTAAACGGTGAACCATTTATATCAAACGGCTAACTGATAATTTTCAGAATGTCATTCCATACTAATCTTCAACCGTTTAGCAAGAACGGTTAGCACAAATTTATTTTGCAGGTCTCTGAAAATTAATGGCAAATCGATAGTGGAAAACGGTCAACTGATTATTTGAATTTCAGCTCAACGGTTACTTGGACCAGTCAAAACGGATCACCGTTAACCATTATCGGTTAACGGTTAACCAATAATGGTTAATGGTGATCCATTTTTGCCCAAAAAGTCAACAACGACTATATTTCAGCTCCAACTATAAATAAGCTCAATTAAATTTAAACAAAGACTTATCACAATGTTTTCATTGAGCAAATTATAGAGCATACAACTTTCTTTGAGCTTTAAATTCTTATATACATCTCATTCACTCACACTTTAGAATTTCATTCGTAATCAAATATATTGTGTGTGAGATTTATTGTGTAATCTTTTTGAAAATTAAATTGAGAGGTTGTAAAGTGTTGGGATACACTTGGGTTAAGAGATTAGGGATAATCTCTTGTTGTAAAGGTTATTGATATCTTAGAAGTCAATTGTAAGAGTGATTGAAGCCTTGGAGGCTTGCTTAGTGGAATCCTCAAGCTCGGTGAGCTTGGAGGCATGGACGTAGGCATGTGGCAGTGTCGTTAGGGCGCTCCAAATTTAAAACCTTATTACTAGTATAAATAATTGGTATAGAGCGAGTAAGGATCGATCCCACTGTTGTGCAAATTTTATTGAACTCGCAAGTGCACGAATCTATTGTAGAATAGATTAATGGTGACGAGTGTTGATCCCACGAGGAGGTAGATTTTAATTATATGTAGAATTAATTTTGTATGAGGGTGGTTGGATTTGTGGTGAAAATTATTTGGATTATCCTAAAATTGGAATTGAAATGGCGAGAATAAATTGAAGAGAAATCTATTGAGATGACGTACTTGGGTATCTGGATCCGTATCAACATGCATCATGGGCTAAATAATCCTTATTAATGTCAATTAAATCATGAGGGGGGAATCCACACCTCATGAACTACGCTCTAATCAATATGGTGCTAGGGGCTTATCGTGCCAAATAATAATAACCTTGTACTAGAGGGCCGGTAAAACCAAGGCGGTACTAGACAAGATTAATATTATTTGTAGACGAAAAGTCAAATCATCCACAAAAATTAGAGGGGAAAAGAAAATAAATTTACCAAATAAAGCCCATGACACATATTGAGACTTCACCTTCAACCCAAGCTTGAAAGAAAATTAGCTACTCATAATTGAACTAGGGGCAAAATAGAAATTTATTAAAATACATAGAAAATACAAGATGGAGAGGGAATTACAGAAAATGGATCCCAAAAATAGATTCAGAGCTATCAAATTAGGGGGGGAGGCCCCCTTTTTATAGATACATGGAGTAAATCATGACCATCGATTCAAAACAGTTTGGACGATCAGGATTGCGCCACATCATCAGTCAACAGTACGCGGTTTGACCACGCGGATGAACAGTAACACAGTTTGACCTGGGTTGAACAGTGACGCGGTTTGGTTGAAAATAATCCTGTGTGATGCATGTACCGTACGCGAGATTTTTGGTCCATTGATATGCTGCCACGTCACCATCAACAGTACATAAGAATTTTAGTCCAACAGGATCGTGACACCTCATCAGTCAATGCCACATCATCGGTCAATGCCACGTCATCAATCCGTCTATGTGAACAGTGTCGTGAACAGTAACGTAGACAGTAGCATACACGTGAATAATATCGTACATGTGAATAGTGCCATTTTTCCTTTTATGCTCCTCCTAAGGTTTTCGACCATCCTGAGTTCAAAAATGATGTCCGTTTTGCCGTTTGATCTCTCATTTATTGTGAAATGACTATGATGCCCCTAAAATACATAAAATACTTAATTAAAATAAAACACACGGAATTAAATCAAAAGAAGGTTAAATACATAAAAGTAAAGGTGTTAGTTAAACTTGAAGTGTAAAATGACGATTTTCTCCTTTATAAATATACATTTTCTAACACTCAACACACCCCCCAACCAGCTTATTGCTAGTCCCTAGTAAATAAAGCGAAAAAAAAATTTAAATCTAAAATAATATATATATATATATATATATATTTTAACACTCATGTTTATTCAATTAGACTAATGATAGTAATCAAATAAAAGTATAAGCATTATCTCAAGTCTAAAGAAACATCACACCCACATCAACCATCCACATGAATCAGCCTAGTAGACTTTGTCATAGCTACCTTCAAGAACGACATGTCAAACCCCAAAATCTCACCGGAAGTAGTTACACTCTCACAAAGAAATTAAACCCAATAAAAATAGTCACTCCAATGAATGATAATTGAGAGAAAATAATAATAAAAAAATGATATCACATGCTCTCACCAAGATGAAAGAAATATGCCCTCAGCTTATAAATAATACGATCTCAAGTCAAACAAAAATGCTAGTCAACCCACTTTATTTATCTTTTTTTTATTATGCATCACTACATTTTTTGGCCCATATAACTAGCTTCTACTTCAGACTATAGTTCCCTAAAATCAAGATGGACTTTTATTAGGACGTAACGTAGGCTAGGGACATGGTTAACAAAGAAGGGAAATAAGGAAAACAAAGTGTATATTTGAGAAAAATGCAGAGGAATTTTTTTTTTTTTAGAAGTTGCAAGGTGGATTTCACCTATTATTGTTATTTTTTTTCTTCTTTTTTTTTGAAACAATTTTTTTTTTTTGCTTTTGTTTGGCACAACGTCATTGAACAAAATAATTATTTACATTTTTCTCAAACATAAATAGGTGATGGAACTTATAAGACATCGGGTAATACTCCAAATCGGAGTGGGTCAAGATGATAAGTTTAACAAATAAAAGGCTTTTTTTTTCTTTTTTTTTAAAAGGCTCAAAATGGTTAACTATGGATATTTCACAAAATGGATGGCTAGAAAGGCTCAAACGGATCAAAAATGGCCTTTACATCGTCTTTTAGAGCTCTAAATAACCTTCCATATCTACTAATTAGATGGGCCTCCAAATATAGCAACACACATTTTTTTTTCTTCTTTTTTTTTAATTTTACAATTTTTTTTTAAGGGTTAACTCAAAAGAAATCTAGAGATCGTGTATACAATAATAAACTGCTAAGCTGTATAAAGAATGGGCAAAAGGGTTACTCTCCAAGAAAAATGATAGGCTCAAAAACTCACTTGGTACTTATTATGACATGTTCATTCCTTCAAGCAACTCATATTTGTCTCCGACATCAACATGTAAAGTAGCAAACATAGCATAACATCACTTAAGACCAAATATAATACAAATACTAAAATTTGAAATTAATCATGTCATCCAATGCTAAAACAAATCACATATTTTTTTTTTCAAACAACATCCTACCCCCCAACCTATTCTAAACGTGAAAGGAAAATATGCATGCGGAAATGTGAAAATGATGCAGAAAAACTAATTAGAAAAGTTACACTTAAAAAGAAAACGATTTTTTTTTTTAACTAAGAAGATGCGTTTCTAGAGGTACTACACTCCATATTTAGCCATCTTTGACTCAAAAATTTAAAAATGTATATTTATGAAGGAGAAATTAAAAAGAGGAAGAAAATAATTTTTTTTTTATTTTTTTAAAATTCTTTTTTGTTTTTTTTTCAAACGATGAAGATGCATTTCTAGAGTCACTACACTCCATATTCAACCATCTTAACATAAAAAGTTAGCAACAGTTAGTCTTTACAACAAAAAATCAGTAAAAACTTAACCAAAATTCCACAATTGTCAACTATTCCCTCCCCCCAACTAGAACGAAACATTGTCCTCAATGTTTTAAAGGAAAGAAGTAGAGTTTAGAAGACATCACCTGGGTGGTGCAACACAGAAGAAAATATTTACAAGCGGAGAGTTAAATCTAATTTTTACTTCTTATTGCGGCTACTGTTACCGTCATTATTTGGACGCTCCAACACAAAGGTCCAGGGGCCTGGCTCTGGTCTATAAGCTTGTAACAGATCAAGTAACTCATTAGCAGTGTGAGCACAAATAAAAAGCTTTTTCGCATTGGAAGAAATGAAATAGTTTTTTATTGCATGGTTAAGAAAATGCGATGAAGCCATCATAAAAGTTATTGACATTTAACAAACCAATGGGTTTATGGTGAATGTGCAGATGGGCCCAAGATGCTAGTGTGATAAGTGCCTCTAGTGTTGCAAGATCTCCTGAAAGGAAAATAAAAGCATCAGCATGATTAAGCATTTCAGTTATTCTTTCTGGCATACCTGAGACGACTAACTCTTCTCCAGTCAGTGAGTCAGACAAACTGCCCAAAGGTTTTAGGACTCTTGGGATGATGCCTAACACTTGGCTTCCTCTGACAAAAGCAGCTTCTGAGACCAATTTTGATAACCCTCGGTTACCTCCTCCATACACCAAGTGTAATTTTCTCTCTGCTATGCTTCGACCAAGATCTATGGCTGCATCAACGAACTCTTTATGTTTGCCATAGGTAAATCCAGAAAGCACACAAATGTTCTTGAATTGTCTATTGGGAGTAGCTGCCATTGGAATATTTCTCAAAAACAATTTGTGAGTGCTTAACAAAAAGTCATATTTAAGAATCTTCGTGACAGTGGGTCATAACTGTGTATGAGGTGGCATGTCAGTGTCAAATAACGCGTAAAGCACATGGCTCATGAGTTGAAAAGAAAATAGTAAAAAGAAAAAGAAATAATGATAAAATAAATTTATTAAAGACAATAATGGAAAAGATAAAACAATAGTGAAATAAAAACCAATCATGGAGATTAATTCAAGCGGCTGCCTTTTTCTTTAATTCCTTTCGGCCGCCGATCTTTTTTCTTCTCCTTTGCAGCTGCAAATTGTTTTGTATGTGTGGTTGCCAAAAAAGCCCCCCTTGTGTTGCTTCCGCTTGGCCCTTTTATAATATGCTTCAATTGTGGCTTTTATAGGAAGAATTAAATCCAAGCCAAACCGCCACTTTCATGCTTCAATTAATAAGCCAATAATGATTTGCCCATGATTTCCTAAAGCAAAAGGGCTTTATTCTCCTTCCTTTCATGTGCTAGTCACTTTGACAATTTCCTTTTTACAATTTTAGCTTTCATGTAATGGCTTAGCTTGTAATTGGCTTGGCTTCCTTTTTCCAATTTTAGCTCCATGTGCAAGATTAATTTTTCTTGGTCTGTACAAGCTAATTGGAAAATATTCTTTATTTCTTTAATTCTTTCAAATTCTTGATCTTTTGTGCACTTTTGTCTCTCAATCTTCAATTCTTTTCTTATTCTGATTCTTTCAATCAAATTTCTTTCCTGAATACTCTGATTTAATTTCTCTTTAATCCCAAAATATACCTAAAATAACAAAATAAAAAAAACTAAGATAAAAATTAACACAATAAAAATATAATTTATTAAATTAAAAATTAACTAAAATAACTAAAATATTTAAGACCAAAACAAGTAAAAGATGGAGAAATTAATAGTAAAATATATGAAAAATATTCACTTATTAGCACGGTTAGTCGAACCACGTAAAAATCAAGTGTTTGATTTCTCTTCCCTTACTCTTTTATTATTTTTCTTAATTAAATTTATTGTTTTTGTTCTTATTAAGGAAATAGATTTAAATTGTTGTGTGGTTTGCTTTGTATAACATTTTGTAACCCAATTCACCCCCTTCTTGGGTTGCTTAAATAGTATGTCACAAAAGAATACCATTAAAGTTTCAAGTGATCCTTTGCACATTCATGGAGGCACAATTACAAGAGATGGAGCCAAAAAGATGCAAGTTGTTTTAAATGGATCAATTAAGAAAATATGGACTAAAAATGCAATTTAATAGGCAAGACATGATGAATTGGGCTTGAAGAGAGGACAAAGCATTATGGGCATTATTCAAGTTGTTGGGTAGCCAAACACACAATTTGGGTCAAATGTAAAAAGGGTAAGTTCGGAATAAAACTAGTATTGATTGAGTTGGAACTATTAGCAAGCTATGTACCGTTGAAAAGATAATTAAGTTAACTTTCTAATGTAATTTACAGTGCTGCATTTGGAGTTCTCTAGAAGGTGTTATGACCAATTTATTTCAGGCTTAAGAATTCCAACCACTCCTTTGTTTATTCAACTTCATTTCTTTGTTTTGTTTCAAGTTTGTCAATGTGTTAGGTAAGTCTACTATCAATGATGGTGGGCTAGTATTAAGTTTGTCAATGACTAGCAATAATTATGGTAGGCTAGCATTAAGTTTGTCAATGACTAGCATTAATAATGGTGGGTTGGTGAAGACTTTTGAAGCATCCATTAACAAACCTATGCTTCAAGGGTCCAATGTTTCCATTTGTATTTTTAGGATCTTGGGTTTTATTAGCCTATTTAAACTCAACAACCTTGTTATGTAAGACAATTAGAGATGAATGTTATTTTGAATTTAAAATATCATTCTTTCTTTCGTTCTTTTGAGAACTAGTGAACTTATCAAGAATTTACATTCTTGTGGCATTCTAAAATAGACTTATCACGCACCTTCTCATCTAAATCTTGAATGTGGCATGAATATTCTTCTCTATACCTCTGGTTCATGTTTTCTTAAACATTGGGTCAAGGTTTTTGTTTCGCTTAAATCTGTTTAGAACTTTTTTGGGAAGCTGAAACATCAAATTAAGTGTGGGTTTCAAAGTTTCATTTGCGGGTGCGCATCAATTAAGTTGGTTGTTTGAATCTAAATTAGAATGATCCTTAGCAAAATGTCTAAATTAAAATTATCCTTAGCAAAATGACCTCATTGAGTGCAGGGTCTCACTTATCTTTGTGAGGTTCAATTTGTAAAGCTTGAACTGATTTCGTTAAGTCTAACTAGGGTTTTTAATTTAGTCTTTGTTGGTAGACAGTTTGTGTGTTTCATGTTAATAACTTTTTAATTAGGAGTAACACTCTATGAGAATGACCCTTGCTTATATCTATACTCAATAATGATAACATTTAAGGCTAGGGTTTTAAGTGATACAGTTTATAGTTTATCAAATATTGGATAAAAACTTGATAAACTCACTTTAATTAGTTCACCAATTAGCTAGTGGTAACATTCAACAGTAGAAGTCTTATGGATTATACTTTTTGGTAGGTCATCCAACAAATATGTGTCCTTTTTTGCAAGATAGTACTTTAGAGCAAACCAATATTATACGTGGGTATTAGAGCAACATGTTTGACAAAGCAAAAGTACGATCTTTTTTCCAACACCTACTATCCAAGATGGAGAGATCATCCAAACTTTAGTTATTTGGAAAATCAACAATAAGCTAGTCCTAATAGTAACCTTAATCATCCACTAGGTTTCATTGAACCAAGGCAACAACCTTATTATTCTAGGCTGCAGCCTGTTTCCTATAATTAAAGAACATACCTTAAAGATTTGGTTAAATATTTGGCTATCAGTTCTTTGGCATTTCAACAAAAAGAAATGACAACATCAAGAATTTAGAGACATAATTCAACCAATTGGCTAGTGTAGTGGGCAGATTAAAAGCACAAGATTTAGAAAGCATCATCCCAAACTACGATCCAACACAAGAGAGAATGCTAATTTTGTGGCTTTAAGGAGTGGTAAAAATTTAATGAAACATCAAAAAGAGGAAAATTAGCCGCGAATAAGACAAAACAATAAGATGATTTAGTTATTGAGAAAAATAAAGCCACATATTCTACTATGAAGAGTTTAGTACCTAAGGTAACTTCTAAGGTTCTTATTTCTTCTAATGTTCCTTTGTTACATTTTCCTAGTAGATTTAAAAAACCCTAGGATGAAAAATCCAAGAAAGAGGAGCATGAAAGATATATTTTAAAAACCCTTCGTAAAATACAAGTTAACATACTTTTATTGCAGGCTATTGAACAAGTATCACACTATGCAAAGTTCCTCAAAGAGTCATGCACCAAAAAATGCAAGCTCAAAGGTAATAAGGGAATAAAAGTGGAGGAGATATGTATGCTCTTTTGAAAAGAAAGCTTCCATCGAATTGTGAAAGTCTAAGAAGTTTCACCATTCTATGCATAATTGGTAACGCCAAGTTTAAATGAGCTATGTTAGACTTAGGTTCATCTATTAATATCATGCCTTTTCTTATTTATGCTGCTTTAAACTTGGGTGAACTTAGAAAAACTAGTGTTATTGTTTAACTTGCTGATAGATCTAATGCTTATCTAAAAGGATTTTTGGAAGATGTTTTCCTCACTGATTTCTATATTCTTGATACAGAGGATGGTGGATCTCCTATTCCAACTCTATTACTTCTAGAAAACCATTCATGAAAATAACCAGGACTAATATGATTTGTATAATAGAACTCTAATTGTGGAGTTTGATGGAGAGGTTATCCATTTTAATATTTTTGATGCTATGACGTATCCAAGTGATTTAAATTCATGTTTTTTAGCTGACATAATTGATTCTTTAGCACAACAAATAAATTCATGTTTTTTAGTTGACATAATTGATTCTTTAGCACAACAAATCTTTGAGCTTACAAGTGAAATTAGAAATCACCATTAAAAAGTGAGAAAATGTACAAGATACAAGACATTATGAATTGGGTTTGGAGAGAAGACAAGACATTGTGGGCATTATTCAAGTTGTTGGGCAGCCAAATGCACAATTTGGGTCAAATGCAAAAAGGGTAAATTCGGAATGAAATTGGCATTGATTGGGCTAAAACTAATATGCAAGCCATAGATCATTAAAAAGATAATTAAGCTAACTTTCCAATGCAATTTACATAGCTAGATTTAGAGTTCTCTAGAAGGTGTTATGACCAATTTATTTCAGGCTTAGGAATTTCAACCACTCATTTGTTTATTCAATTTTATTCATTTCTTTTTTTTTTCAAGTTTGTCAATGTGTTAGGTAAATCTATCATCAATAATGGTGGGCTGGCATTAAGTTTGTCAATGACTAGCATTAATAATGGTGGGTTGGTGAAGACTTTTAAAGCATCATTTGACAAGCCTATGCTTGAAGGGTTGTTTCAATATTTCCATTTGTATTTTTAGGATCCTGGGTTTCTATTAGCCTATTTGAACTCAGCAATCTTACTATGTAAGACAATTAGAGATTAATGTTATTTGAATTTGGAAGATTATTGTTTCTTTAGTTCTTTTAAAAACTAATGAACTTATCAAAAATTTGCATTCTTGTGGCGCTCCAAATCTAAACTTATCATTCACCTTCTCATCTACATCTTGAGTGTGGTGTCAATATCATTCTCTATGCCTTTGGTTTATATTTTCTTAACCATTAAGTCACTGTTTTGTTTGTCATAAATTTGTTTAGAACTTTCTTGAGAAGTTGAAACTTCAAATTAAGTGTAGGTTTCAAAGTTTCTTGTGAGATTCGCATCATTTGGTATCAAAGCTAGTTTCTAATCAGGTTTGAATGTCTTATTTATTTTGATTATTAAAAAAAAGAAAAAATACAGCAAAAAAAAGATTGCAAAAGGATTCCAGGCTTCCTACTTTCATCAAATTGAATTTTAGTTATTCATTTTCGTTAAAATTGTTTACACATAATACCAATTGTGTTCATTTGCTTGCTTGTTTTCTTTTCTTTAATTTCATTTGTCGCTCTCTGTGTCCTCTTAATTCTTTTTCTTTGTTTAGTGTGCTGGTTTGTCATATTTGGTGTGCCACCTAGGTTTTTCTTGATTTTGTTTATTTGGTTCAATAAAGAACTAAAAGAGAGAATCAAGTGTGGTAAAAGGTAAAAGTTTGTGAGATCATTAGAGGATAAAAGCCAATTTGTGTGCTAAACACGAGAATTGAGTGACATAAAATTGAGTGAAACACGTAAGAGAGTGTTGTGAGGTTTTTTTGCTAACATTCTTTTCACATCACAAATATATCAAAAGATCAGGAAGCTATAGACCAATCAATCATGCTCAAAGCCATGCAACAACAATTTGAGCGCATGAATTTAATGTTTGGAGAGATCCGTGACAAATTGGAAAGGCAAGACACTGCCATTTCCAAATCTAAAAAAGGTGGGCAAACAACCAATAAACTCTCCAATGTAAAGAGGGTAAATCAAGGGGCGTTACTGCCCATGGGGAGAAAAAAAATGGAGATGACCCTAGATAAATTTTGATGACCAGGGCCACCGTTTGACAGGGCGTGGAAAGAAGATTATAGAAGGGCAAGATGTATAGATCATGACTTGGGGGAAGTATCAAACTGAAAAATTCCTTCTTTCTCAAGGTAAAAAATAATCCATAAACTTTATTTTGGGAGTGGGAAAAAAAGTGGGAGCTAGTATTTGATTGCCATAACTACTCGGAGGAGAAAAAGGTAAAACTAACTGTTGTTGAATTTACTGATTATACTATTATTTAGTGGGATCAGCTTGTTTTAAGTAGGAGACGAAATCGTGAAAGACCTATAGACACTTTGGAGGAGATGAAGGCCATCATACAATCTGTTTGTATTTGGCATGAATGTAGAAAATTCTCATCTATTTCTCTCATAAATAAGTGTTTGTGTGTGTGTGTGGAATGGCAGTTTATATTCATAGAAACAAGAACAGGTTAGGGGCTGTGCAATAGCTCAACAACAAAGCATCATCCATAGCAAATCAAAGTGATTAAATTCTTTCCCTTCTCTCTTAAAGCATGTGTTGGACAAATTTGCAGATCATATAGGTTTAAAGCTTAAAATTATTCAACATTAGTATCAGAGCCATAGTCGTTTATTTTCATACAAAACATGAGGGTATCAAGCTTAAATGCTTTCATACCCACTTTTAGGTTTTATGATTTTGCCCATATTTGAGCTAATAATTGTTTACTGAATGCAAGAAAGTTAATCTTTTAGCATTTATGAGCTTGGAAAACTTGGTATCTGTATCTAGTTTAGATAGATATGGCTATCTTTCTTGTTTTGGTGACATAAAATTTTATTTATTCCTCAATTCAGAGATAGTTGATTTTGGCACTTCATATGATGGTTTGTATATGATTGATTTATTTTCTCATATCATTTACATTACATGTATTGGTTTTTATATTAGTTCTAACACCTTATGTTTAGGAGAAATTTAATTATCCATGATCCCACAGGAGCCCTAACAAGCCCCAGAGTAAAATAGATCTATGAGTGGATTTCTATTATTCCTATTATGTATTATGTGAAGCATTTATGTTTAATAGTATGATTTATTATCCTATTATTATTATATGTATACACATTGTATGATTTATTGAGTCATGAGATGTGATTGTCAGTCACTATATGTGTACTCTTCTTGTTAAGTGCTCTACGCATGCTTATTGAAAGTTAGATTGCTCTAGTTGTGTGATGTAGTTAAATTTCACCGCATATCGATAGGTTTTCCCTGCTCTGCTCACACGATGATGATCCAGTAAGTATCACAATTGTTTCTCTTAGGTACTATTTGATGTGTGTGTGCGTTGAGCTACAAGCTCACTATTTTCCTATTATCCCATTTCTCCTAGATTTCTTTATAATTTCATGCAGTTCAGTTTGTAATCAGTTGAGATTGGGCCACCACACGCATTACTGCATGAATTTTATTATAGTTGATGATGTTTTTATATAAAAAATATTCATAAAAAATTATGATGATAAATAATGCTAATTTGAAAGAAAATAAAAACATAAAAATAATAATAGTCAACCACTATATTACCACAAGTTATAGAGATGAGTAATAATGCTAAATATTAAATTTTATTTAGGCAAGGATAAAAATTAATTAATTAGATATGGATATTTTGGACAATATCTTTTAATGATATCATTTAGAATTTTTGGATTAAGTAAAAGGTTAAAAAAAATTGACCTAATAACTTAATCATTTAATGACCAAAACTTTCTATTAAGTTGGAAAAAACAAATGGAATTAATGACTTAATAACTGAAAATTTTTATTAACTTAAAAAAAACAAATGGACTTAATAATTTAACTAATTGAAATTAAATCAATTAAGTCATTAGGTTAAAAAAACAAACAACCCCTAATTTTTTAAGTAAATCTAGTTAGATTTTTGGGTTGTACAATAAATATATGTATTTAGAGTCCTAGTGAACCATAAGTTATAATATGTTTGTAGATTGTAATGAAGATATATATAAATTTAAAATGATTTAAAAACTTTTAACAAAATAATGATTAATTACTGTAGCACCTAAGGTGCTATAAATCAGCACAAGCAGCCTTAGATCCTGCTAAGATCACAAATCAAATTCACCAAGATGCTTCAAGATTGATAACTGCAAAATCTAACTAAGTTTAATCAACAAAATTGGTGATGATTAACCAAACACAATTAAGAAAATAGAAGAATTAGAAAGAACAAGGAACAAGAGAGATTTAACGTGGTTCAGCTAGATTTCTTTAGCTTACATCCAGAGGAGGGAAAATATGATCAACTTTAATTGATTCTCAAGATGATTTACAGAGCAATGCAATGAACCTTAATTCAAGATCTAAACTATCTATTTATACCAGCCTTCTCTTTCTAAACAA
Source organism: Citrus x clementina (assembly GCF_000493195.1). NCBI lineage: Eukaryota > Viridiplantae > Streptophyta > Magnoliopsida > Sapindales > Rutaceae > Citrus > Citrus x clementina. The sequence continues at coordinate 13,011,908 of NW_006262201.1, read as the reverse complement.
CTCTCTACACTCTTGAATCTATTGCAACAGGATCAACTATTTCATAACAGCTTAATAACGAACCCAGAAAGTCCCAGCAACGCACTTGAGTTCCATGTGCTTTAATGGCATTTTAACGAACCAAGTTAGCTGTAGACAAGAACATGATTTTCACATGCTTAACTTAAGGCTAAAAGGCAAGCTTATATGTCGTTCTGAAGAGTGTTATATATACTCATCAAAACACACGAATTAATGTCATTTGGCTTAAGTGAATCCAGCTTCTAAACAGAAGGTTTTATGTTGTTTTAATTTTCTGGATTTGCTTCACACACAACAATTCTCTACCTTGAAACAAATCACCCCTGATCGTTTCCCTCTAATCCTGAGTAATTTAGTAGCAGCCAAGTCCAGCTATGTCCAAGCAAACCTTGAACTTTGCTGTAATGACTACCTTTGTTAACATGTCGGTAGGGTTTATGTCTATCTGTAGCTTCACTATCCTAACCACACCCATGGAGACTACATTTCTTATGAAATGCAGCTTAATATCAATGTGTTTTGTTTTTTTTTTTCATGATGAGGTGGGTTTTTACTCAGATAAATAGCACTTGAACTATCATGGTACACCTCTACAGTCTTCTGATTCACCCCAAGTTCTAAAATCAAGCCTTTCAGCCACAAGGCTTCCTTAACTGCTTCAGTGGCTATTGTATATTCAGCCTCTATTGTTGACAATGCAACAACATCTTGAAGACTTGCCTTCCAATTGATTAAGCAACCATCCAATATATACATGTACCCTATGAGAGACCTTTTCTGTCTAAGTCCCCTACAAAATCATAATCAACAAATCCACATATCCTTCTAGACTTGCATTCTGATCTTTTATACACCAGCTCATGGTCCAGGGTACCACTTAGGTATCTCATCACCCATTTTACAACCCTCTAATGTTCTTTTCTAGGTGAGACAAAATATCTGCTTACTACATTAAGAGCATAAGAGATAT
>NW_006262201.1:12902528-13009815 GCF_000493195.1 Citrus x clementina | reverse complement strand
ACGTGATCACGTCAGTTGTCGCTACTCTTCCTGAGAACGATATACATATGGCCTAGTTAGAACCATGGCATACATCATGCAGCCAACAACATTTTCATAAAGGATCTTAGCCATTTCTAACTTTTCTTCATCTATTTTTGGACATTGCTAACAAGAGAGCTTAAAATATGCAGACAATGGAGTCATCACAGGTTTATAGGAGGTCATTCTAAAGGTTTCCAATACTTTTTTTTAGATATTTTCCATGAGAAAGGAACACAATACCTTTGCTTCTATCCCTCTTGATGTCCATACCTAATATCTTCTTTGCTGGCCCTAAATCCTTCATATCAAATTCAAAATTCAGCATATTCTTTAAATCTTCAATTTCCTCTCTTGATTTGTAGGCAATTAGCATGTCATCTACATATAGTAATAGATATTTGTAGAAACTTGAGTTTATCAGCTTGTAATATACACAACAATCAAAACTACATCTCAGGTATTCATGTGACAGTATGAACTCATCAAACATGAGATACCATTGCCTTGGAGATTTCTTGAACCCATACAGTGACCTTTTTAACAAGAAAACATGATATGGTTTCTCAAAATCCACATAACCCTCAGGTTAAGTCATAAAGATTTTTTCTTGTAACCTTTCATGTAGGAATGCAATCTTGACATCAAGTTTTATGTCATGGACTGCAGTTAATGCTAACAGCACCCTTATGAAAGCATGTCTAACCACAGGGGAGAACACCTCTTTACTAGCTGTAAGACCTTTTTTAATTCTGAAAAATCCACTTACAACCCACTGTTCTTCTGTTACCAAGCTTCTTAACCAATATCTGGGTGTTATTATTTTGAAGGGAGGCTATCTCTTCATCCATAGCTTTCTGCCAGTCTGAATCATATGAACTTTGTATTGCTTTTGCATAGCTCTTTGGTTCATCTGCATCAATATCATGGGACGCTGCAAGTGTATATGCTATTAGATCAGCATATCCATATCTCTGTGGTGGTCTTGTTTGCCTTTTTTCTCCGTCTTTTGCCAACTGATAACCTTGTACTTGACTCTGTCTTTGAGATTGTGGCTGAGTATCACTACACTCTTCATGATCTTCACTGTCTTGATATGAATTTCCATCTTCCTCATATGTTTTTGAATTAGATTGCTCCACTTCAAACTAAACCTTGTTCTGTTCTTGAAGTTTTTTAGCTTTATCCACAGTATTCTTCCTGGTCTCCAAAATAACCTTTTCATTAAACACCACATCTCTGCTTATTATACACCTTGGAGGATCTAGATCGATATACCATAGTTTATATCCTTTAACTCCATCAGGATAGCCTAAGAACTGACCTTTGAGTGCCCTTAGTGCTAGCTTCCCTTGATTGACATGTGCATAAGCAGGGCATCCAAACACTTTAAGATTGTCATAACTTGCTGGTTTCCCATGCTACATCTCAAATGGAGTCTTAAAATCCATAGCAACAGAAGGACTCAAATTCACCAGATAACATGTTATTAATAACGTTTCAGCCCATAAACTTTTGGGAAGTTGAGCCTGAACCAGCATGCACCTCACCTTATCCATCAAGGTCCTATTCATTCTTTCTACTAATCCATTTTGCTAAGGTGTTAACCTAACTGTTTTATGCCTTGATATCCCCTCATTTGCATAATAGCTATCAAATTATTGATTGCAGAACTCAAGCCCATTATTTGTTATCAGTTTCTTTACCTTTTTTTTTTTTGGTCTGATTTTCAACTAAGGTTTTCCATTCTTTGAACTTACTAAACACCTGATCCTTATGTTTCAATACATAAACCCAAACCCTCCTTGAATAATCATCAATCACTAATAGAAAATAATTGTTCCTACCTAATGAATTAGTTTGTGCAGGTCCCCAAAGATCAGAGTGTATATAATCTAGGATGCCAAGAGTTTTGCTTGCTGATTTTTTAAAATTGTTTCTTGTATATTTCCCAAGACACAATCTTCACAAAAATCTAACTCTTTTATCTTATCTTTTCCCAGAACTCCTTATTTCCCAAGCTCTTTTAACCCCGTAACACTAATATGCCCGGATAAGTGCATTTTCATATATTTTGCTATTAATTTCTCCATCTTTTTCTTGTTTTGGTCTTAAATATTCTAGTTATTTTAGTTAATTTTTAATTTAGTAAATTATATTTTTTGTGTTAATTTTTATCTTAGTTTTTTTTATTTTGTTATTTTAGGTAATTTCTAGGATTAAAGAGAAATTAAATCAGAGCATTCAGGAAAGAAATCTGATTGAGAGAATCAGAATAGGAAAAGAATTGAAAATTGGGAGACAAAAGTGCACAAGAGATCAAGAATTAAAGAAATAAAGAATATTTTCCAATTAGAGCTTAGCAAAATTAATTTTGCACATGGAGCTAAAATTGGAAAATGGAAGTAAAAAAGAAAGCCAAACCAATTACAAGCTAAGCCATCACATGGAGCTAAAATTGGAAAAAAGGAGATTGCCATCCAACACGTGAGAGGACGAAAAGAATAAAGACTTTTGGCTTTAAGCATGGCCAATCAAAAGAGTTTGTGAATGAAGACGAAAAAGGAAGCAAATATTTTGCATGACAATTTAAATGGCAAGCACGTTATGAAAGTGGCAGTTTTAGCTTGGATTTAATTATTTCCATGCAAGGATTTAAAAGCCACAATTGAAGCATTATATAAGGGCCAAGCGGAAGCAATATAAGGGGGATTTTGTTTTTTGGCAGCCACACATACAAAAGAATTTGCAGCCGCAAAGGAGAAGAAAAACAATAGAGGAGGCAGCCGTTTGAATTAATCTCTATGTCTGGTTTTATTAACTCTTTTATTCCCAATTTAATTATGTTAGGCTAAATTTTCTATTTGGTTGAAGGTGAATTCAAAACCCTAAACATGCTATGCAATTAAATTTAAATTCTATTATTTAATTTATTTAATTGAGATTGTTTATGTTCTTCTATAATTAATGTTTATGATTTGATTCTTGTCTTGTTTGAGTGGTCAATTAGATAGGACTTGAATAAATTCTATTGCTAAATTAAAATTCTTGATCCTTAATTGTCTAGAGATTTTAATCATAAGTAGCAGGTTAGAATTAGTGATTTCAATTGGAGAACATAACCTAGGTTAAATAATCCGAGCTTGTGTATTTATTGCCTAGATCAACCTAATATCTTTCTCTACTTAACGCTTCCATTATCTTAAATTTAAAGAGCTTGTTTTAAATTATTTAATGGTTAGAGATTAGGTGAAGAGCTTGTTTTGCCTAACGACACACTAAAGAAAGATTGAGACGAACAAAACTTGTTGATGTCTACGGTTGATAGTTTCAATATAAATTGATGATAGAATTGATATATTATGTGCATGTTTGGTCGTGGCGAATGATCCTTTAACTAAAGTTTTTATAATAATTATTTCTTTCACCTTTAATTAGAGTTTTTTTATTAAATTATTATTTTCGTAATTTTAATTTCTTTATTTCTTGCCATTTAGTTAAAATTCATAAAACCCCCCTTTTTATTTATAATTAGCATTTTCTTTAGTTAGATTAATTTATATTAATTATTTCTATTATTATTTTATTTTAAGTCTTGCTTTAGAGTTGATAATAAATATAACTAGCATAGTCTCTGTGGGATCGATCCTTACTCGTTCTGTTCTAATTATTTATACTAGTAGTAAGGTTTTAAATTTGGTGTACCCTAACGACACTACCAAATATTTGGCGCCGTTGCCGGGGACTAGCGTCTAGTTTGTTTATTACCACTCATTTTATTTTATTATTTTTATTTTTTATTTCTTTTCTCAATTTATTTATTTATTTTATTTTAACTAGTTATTTTTTGTTCTATATTTAGATTTTCATGAGCACAGAGGACATTCAATTGAAACTCGAACAACTTAGAGCAACCTCATCGTATTCAGAACTCGATTTTGCCATCCACATTCCACTCTCGAAGACAGAGCCAAGCAGCCCATAACCCGAACCAATGGCTCAGAACAACAACCGAACACTTAAAGAGTTGGCAATTCCTAACTTGGACCAGCAACCCTTATGCATTGAGAATCCAAACCCTCAGGTAAACTTTGAACTCAAGTCTGGGATGATTCATCTTCTTCCTACTTTTCATGGTCTTGCAGGAGATGACCCAAATAAGCACTTGAAGGAGTTCCATGTGGTCTGCTCCACAATGAAACCAACCGGAGTTTCTAAAGAGCAAGTTAAGCTAATGGCCTTCTCATTCTCTTTGGCAGATTCAACTAAGGAATGGTTGTACTATCTTCCGTCCAGTACTGTCACTACATGGAATGAGATGCGTCGGCTATTTTTGGAGAAATACTTCCCAGCATCAAAAGCTGGCAGCATTCAAAAAGAAATTTGTGGAATCCGATAATATAATGGAGAGTCACTTTATGACTATTGGGAACGATTCAAAAAGCTATGTGCCAGCTGCCCCCACCATCAGATAAGTGATCAACTCTTTATTCAATACTTATATAAGGGTCTACTGCTTATGGATAGGAGCATGATTGATGCTGCTAGTGGAGGAGCACTCGTGGATAAGATACCAGAAGCAGCCCGAAATCTCACTACTAATATGGCTGCTAATTCCCAACAGTTCAACACCAGGAACGATCTACTGACACCACCTAAGCGAGTCAATGAGGTAAGTACTACTTTCTTAGAACAGCAAGTTTCAAATCTTACTTCTTTGGTGCAACAATTAGCCCTAGGGCAACAGGTGAGACCATGTGGCGTCTGTTCCATGGTCGGAGATGCGACTGATATGTGCCCTACTCTCCAAGAAAGTTCACATTAGCAGGCCAACGCAGTTGAAGGGTTCCTAGGCCAACTAAGACAAAGGTATGACCCCTATTCTAATTTTTATAGTGAAGGGTAGAAGGATCATCTTAATTTTAGGTATGGGAACCAACAACAAGGCATTTCTAATGTGGCACTATCTCGACCACCCAGCTACCCCCAACATCGGGTGCAACAACCTTACCAAGTTCGTCCACCTCCACCTCCACCTCCTCAAAAGCAAGGTACGTCTTTGGAAAATCTTGTAAAAGCTCTCGCTACTAACTTTATGTAGTTCCAACAAACTACCCAGACACAGCTCCAACATTTAGAGAATTAAATTGGCCAACTGGCCACATCTATGAGTAGGATGGAGACTAGAACTTCAGGAAAGTTACTTTCTCAACCAGAAATTAATCTAAAGGAGAATGCTAGTGCTATGTCTCTTAGAAACGAAAAGCAATTGGAACCATTATTAACTAAGCCATTAAAAGTGTCCACAACATCATTGTACTCTGTGACTAATCCCTCTCTCGAGCCTCTTCCTTTAACAAGGAAAGACGATTCCCACTCTGCATTGCCAGTCGACCTATCTGGCCAAGTAAGTACCCCCTTACCTCAAATTAAGACCCTTTACATTCCTCCACCATTTCCTAGTAGGTTTAAACAATCCAAGAAAGAGGAGCAAGAAAAGGAGATCCTTGAGACCTTTCGTAAAGTAGAGGTAAATATTCCTCTACTTGATGTTATTAAACAAGTGTCGCGTTATGCAAAGTTTTTGAAGGAATTATGTAGCAATAAACGAAATTTGAGTGGTAACAAAAAGGTAAGTGTAGGAGAGAATGTTTCTACTATACTTCAAAGAAAACTTCCTTCTAAGTGCAAGGATCCAGGTACTTTTACTATCCCATGCACTATTGGCAATATCATATTCGAAAGATGTATACTAGATTTAGGGGCCTCAATTAATGTTATGCCATATTCAATTTATAACTCCTTAAATTTAGGTCCAATGGAAGAAACTGGTATAATTATTCAATTGGCTGACAGATCTAATGCTTACCCGAAGGGGGTTGTGGAAGATGTTCTTGTGCAGGTTAATGAATTGGTATTTCCAGCTAATTTTTATATCCTTGAAATGAATGATGAGTCATCGCCCAATCCCACTCCTATTCTGTTGGGGCGACCATTCCTTAAGACAACCTGAACCAAGATTGATGTTCATGATGGAACCCCCACAATGGAATTCGATGGTGAAATGATCTGCTTCAATATCTTTGAGGCAATGAGGTATCCTAGTGATGTAAATTCTGTCTTTGCCATAGATGATATTAATACTTTGGTACAAGATTTCTTTGAGTTATCCGGTAATGACAGTTTTGAAATTTTCATACGCAAAAGTCTAACGAAAGATGATTCTAAAGAACAGACAAATTTGATAAAGTTGGATTGTGAGGTTGAGGAAGCTATGGCGATCTTAGATAGAGCAGTCCTATTACACACCAATGGGTATAATGTTTCTTACATTGAATTACCTTTATTAAACAAGAAACGTTTACCTTCAGTTATGCAGGCACCTACCTTAGAACTTAACCCACTCCCAGAGCACCTGCAATATATTTACTTAGGTGAAAATGAAACACTTCCAGTCATAATTGTTAAAACCCTCACTTTAGATCAACAAGAAAAGTTAATTAAGGTGCTTCGGAATCATAAAACGGCGATTGGCTGGACCATTGCCAATATTAAGAGAATTAGTCATTCCATGTGTATGCATCGCATTTTACTAGAGGAAGGGTCTAAACCAACGAGAGATGCACAACGCCGCCTTAATCCGCCAATGATGGAAGTCGTAAAAAAAGAGATACTGAAACTCCTTAATGTAGGGATTATTTATCCTATTTCTGACAGTAAATGGGTGAGTCATGTGCAGGTAGTTCCAAAATAATCAGGCATCACAGTGGTCAAGAATGAAGAAAATGAGCTTGTGCCAACAAGAGTTCAAACTGGGTGGAGAGTTTGCATTGACTATCATAAACTGAATGCAGCCACTCGCAATGATCATTTTCCTCTGCCATTCATTGATCAAATTCTTGAAAGGTTAAGTGCTTACTCTCGTTATTGTTTTCTTGATGGTTACTCAGATTATAATCAGATCGTTATCACTCCGTAAGACCAAGAGAAAACGACATTCACATGCCCCTTCAGAACATTTGCTTACGACGCATGTCGTTTGGTCTCTGTAACGCTCCTGCCACTTTCCAAAGGTGTATGATGAGTATTTTTTCTGATTTTGTGGAGAACATCATTGAGGTATTTATGGATGATTTTAAGGTTTATGGTGATTCTTTCGACATATGTTTAGATAACCTGACATTTGTTCTTAAATGATGCATTGACACTAACATTGTGCTTAATTGGGAAAAATGTCATTTTATGGTGAATCAAGGTATTGTACTAGGTCATGTTATTTTTGAAGAGAGAATTGAAGTTGATAAATCTAATATAGATCTTATTCGATCCTTATTACCTCCCACTAGCGTGAGGGATGTTCATTATTTTCTTAGTCATATAGGTTTCTATCGTAGGTTTATAAAGGACTTCTCCAAGATAACATTACCCCTCTGCAACTTACTTTAAAAGGATGCCACATTTGACTTTAATAAAGAGTGCCAAAGAGCTTTTAAGAAGTTAAAAGAGGTTTTGACATCGACCGCTGTGATTCAACCACCAAACTGGGATTTACCATTTGAGATTATGTGCGATGCCAGTGACTATGTTGTTGGAGCCGTGTTGGGCCAGCGTGTGGGCAAGCTTCCTCATGTCATCTATTATGCCTCCCGTACATTGAATGATGCACAACTCAACTACTCCACCACGGAGAGAACTTTAAGCAGTTATCTTTGCCTTAGAGAAATTTCGTTTTTATTTGATTGGATCTAAGGTAATTGTTTACTATGACCATGCAGTTATTAGGTACTTGCTCACCAAAAAGGATGCCAAACCGCGCCTTATTCGATGGATACTTCTGTTGCAAGAATTTGATTTAAAGATTCTAGATAAGAGAGGTTCTGAGAATTTTGTGGCAAATCACTTGAGTCGACTTATATATAACGAAGATGCACTTCCATTGCATGAGAACTTTCCAGATGAGCAGTTATTATAGGTAGGTACAGTTACTCCTTGGTATGCAGATATTGTCAATTACTTGGTTACCAAGACAGTACCGGAAGAGCTAACCCGTGTACAAATGGCCAAGATCAAGAGTGATGCCAAGTACTATGTGTGGGATGAGCCATACTTCTGGAAGCATTGTTCTGATTAAGTTATTAGAAGGTGTGTACTCTAAACTGAATTTACTTCTATTCTCACCTTTTGTCATACTTTTGCTTGTGGAGGACATTTTGAACCAAAGAGAACAGCCCTTAAGGTACTTGCAAGCGGTTTTTTTTTTCCATCACTATTTAAGGATGCATATTTATTTTGCAAATCTTGTGATCGTTGTCAGAGAACAGGTCATTTGGAACCTAGAAATCAAATACCATAATCTTCCATTCTTATAGTTGAGATTTTTTATGTTTGGGGCATCGATTTTATATGACCATTTTCTTCATCGTTTGGTAATCTCTATATTGTTCTTATGGTTGATTATGTTTCAAAATGGGTAGAAGCAAAAGCCACCCGAACTGACGATTCTAAAGTTGTGGTAGATTTTATAAAATGTAACATTTTTGCAAGGTTTGAAACGCCGAAGGCAATTATCAGCGATAGAGGCACTCACTTTTATAACAGGCCAGTAGAAGCCCTATTTCGAAAATACAACATCACTCACAAGGTGTCTACATCCTACCATCCACAAACTAGTGGGCAAGCTGAGGTGTCTAATAGAGAAGTGAAATCAATCCTTGAAAAGACAATTAATCCAAATAGAAATGATTGGAGCTTACGGCTTGATGATGCACTTTGGGTATATAGGACCTCATACAAAATGCCTATTGGTATGTCACCCTACAGGTTGGTATATGGTAAGCATTGTCATCTTCTAGTGGAACTTGAACATAAAGCATGGTGGGCTTTGAAACAATGTAACATGGAACTGGACGCCGCCGGCCAACACAGAAAGCTCCAATTGCAAGAATTAGAGGAAATTCAAAATGATGCTTATGAGAGTTCACGAATATATAAGGAAAAGACTAAGGCTTTTCATGATAAGCAGATCTTGAGAAATAATTTTGAAGTTGGACAAAAAAGTTTTGCTATTCCATTCTCACCTTAAGTTATTTTGAAGTTGGACAAAAAGTTTTATTATTCCATTCTCACCTTAAGTTGTTTCTAAGTAAGTTACGTTCTCGATGGGTTGGGCCTTTTGTTTTCCCTATGGTGCTGTTGAGATCAGGAGCTTAAAAACAGGTAAAGAGTTCAAGGTTAATGGTCATAGGTTGAAGCCTTACTATGAAAACTTTCAGACACTCAATGTAAATGAGGCTCCACTTTATGAACTTGTGTACGTTGATGAGTAAAACTTGAGAACCATGTCAGGCTGAGGACAATAAATCAAGCGCTCATTGGGAGGCAACCCAATGGCTGGAGAAAAGATTTTGAGAGCACGCCATAACAGATTTGATCTTTCTCCCTTTCATTTTCATTTACTTTATCCACTCTGTGTTGAATGTTGTTTGTTTCTGTTTGTGTGTCTCATCTCATTTCCCCGTGTTTAATTCTTTCTTTTGTTAGCTTAGGCTTAGATTGAGGACAATGTAAGAATTAAGTGTAGGGGGTGGATTTCGAACTTAGTTTTTGTTGCTTTGTCTTTTTCTTTTTCTAAAAAAAAAAAAAACAACAACATTGTTTTGAAAATTTACCAATGATAAGAATTTGATTGACAATGAATATGGTTCTTAGAAAAGTTGAATATTACCTTAGTTTAAACTTGATTCTTGTGTTGACTTCCTCTTAATTGAGATTCTTTAAACCATGAGCACTAATATCAATTATTTCATAATTTTGACTTAGAATTTGAGATTGATGCAGCCTGAGTTGAGAATTATAGATTGAGTAAATGATTGTTTGTCTTGATTCTTATCTCCACAATTAGGCTTGGCAATTTAGCCCGACCCGATTTTTGGCCCGATTGACCCGACCCTAATTTTTAGGGCTTTGGCCCGAATTTTTAAGTTTAGGGTCGGGTTAGGGCCAAGATTTTAAGGCCCGAACAAATTTAAGGTTAGGGTAGGGCTTAATGCCGGCCCGACCCGACCCGACCCTATTTAAAAAAAAAAAAACTAACACAAGTTAACACACACACACAACATCACACATTGTGTGTTTTTAATTTAATTGCATTGTATTTTTATTTGTATAAGACATGAGTTTTTTTTTTTTTATGTTGTGTTGTTGAATTGAATTGTGTATGACTAAAATGGTTGTGAAATTATATTGTGTGTTTTTAATTTAATTGCAATGTATTTTTATTTATATAAGACATGAGTTTTTTATTTTTTATTTTTTATGTTGTGTTCTTGAATTGAATTGTGTATGGGTAAAATAGTTGTGAAATTACATTGTGTGTTTTTTATTTTATTACATTGTGTGTTTTTCATGTTGGATTTTGGAATTGATTTGTGTGTGAGGTTGAAATAGTTGTGGAAAGTGGATTAGATTGGGTTTGAAATGGTTGAGTAATTGCCGAATTGATTGAAATGGTGGTGGAAAATGAAAATTAAATTGTGGGGTTAATTATTTCGGTAGGGTCGGGTTGGGCCCGACCCGATGTTGGCCCGATTCGGGCCGGGCTCGGCCCGACCCTAACTAAATAGTGTTCGGGCTTTTTTAGGGTCGGGCTTTAAATTTTTTTGCTCGGGTCGGGCTCGGGCTTGGCCAAGCCCGAGCCCGACCCGACATTTTGCCATCCCTATCCACAATACAATGTAGTATACACAGGCACCATAGTCAGAAATAGCTACCTATAACCCTTAAGAGTGAAGCTATCCTTGAGTAATTTGGGCCTATGTACCACTAGTATATATAGGATATTCTACCATGAGAAGAAGGTTACCTTAAGGGGTAGAGTGAAAGCTCTTGAGTATAAAAAAAAAAAAAAAAGGCACACAAATGCCTGTGAAAAAAGAAAATTCAGAGATCAAGATGATAAGATTAGTTTGACCTACTCTTTTCTCTGTTCGAGGCAAAGGTTGTTGATATTGAAGATTTTAGGAATGGATTTTGATCGAATTGATTCACACACACACTAGGAGAATCAAAAGAGAGATGGGATTGACTATTGAATTGAAGTTAGAACTTCGATAATATTTGAAATTTTATTTGAGCTATATCACTTATGCAATCTTTGAGGCTAGTTTTATTTTAAAGTCTTTTGTTCTTTTTCTACTATTAAAAAAAAATGATGTTTGTGGGTATCATCGTTGAAGCCCTCACGAGATGATAACTCGTCCACTAGGGCCACCTAGAGGTTTAAAGGCTTGTTGCATACGCTAAATGCAATTGTGATTTCCTACGAAAGTGGATTAGTTTAGGTTTTCTTTTTATTTTATTTTTGTTCTAGGTTTGCTCGAGGACGAGCAAAGGGTAAGTGTGGGGGAATTTGATAAGTGCATATTTTTCATATATTTTGCTATTAATTTCTCCATCTTTTTCTTGTTTTGGTCTTAAATATTTTAGTTATTTTAGTTAATTTTTATTTAGTAAATTATATTTTTATTGTGTTAATTTTTATCTTAGTTTTTTTTTATTTTGTTATTTTAGGTATTTTCCGGGATTAAAGAGAAATTAAATTGGAGCATTCAAGAAAGAAATATGATTGAGAGAATCAGAATAGGAAAAGAATTGAAAATTGGGAGATAAAAGTACACGGGATCAAGAATTAAAGAAATAACGAATATTTTCCAATTAAAGCTTAGCAAAATTAATTTTGCACATGGAGCTAAAATTGGAAAATAAAAGTCAAAAAGGAAGCCAAGCCAATTACAAGGTAAGCCATCACATGGAGCTAAAATTGAAAAAAAGGAGATTGCCATCCAGCACGTGAAAGGAAGAAAAGAATAAAGCCTTTTGGCTTTAAGCATGGCCAAACAAAAGAGTTTGTGAATGAAGATGAAAAAGGAAGCAAATATTTTGCATGACAATTTAAATGGCAAGCACGTTATGAAAGTGGCGGTTTTGGCTTGGATTTAATTCTTTCCATGCAAGAATTTAAAAGCCACAATTGAAGCATTATATAAGGGCCAAGCGGAAGCAACACAAGGGGGATTTTTTTTTTCAGCAGCCACACATACAAAAGAATTTGCAGCCGCAAAGGAGAAGAAAAACAATAGAGGAGGCAACCGTTTGAATTAATCTCTATGTCTGGTTTTGTTACCTCTTTTATTCCCAATTTAATTATATTAGGCTAAAATTTCTATTTGGTTGATGGTGAATTCAAAACCCTAAACATGCTATGCAATTAAATTTAAATTCTATCATTTCATTTATTTAATTGAGATTGTTTATATTCTTCTATAATTAATGTTTATGATTTTATTCTCGTCTTGTTTGAGTGGCCAATTAAATAGGACTTGAATAAATTCTATTGCTAAATTAAAATTCTTGATCTGTAATTGTCTTGAGATTTTAATCATAAGTAGCAGGTTGGAATCAGTGATTTCAATTGGAGAACATAACATAGGTTAAATAATCCGAGCTCGTGTGTTTGTTGCCTAGATCAACTTAATATCTTTCTCTACTTAACGCTTCCATTATCTTAAATTTACAGAGCTTGTTTTAAATTATTTAATGGTTAGAGATTAGGTGAAGAGTTTGTTTTGCCTAATGACACACTAAGAAAAGATTGAGACGAACAGAGCTTGTTGTTGTCTACGGTTGATAGTTTCAATATAAATTGGTGATAGAATTGATATATTATGTGCATGTTTGGTCGTGGTGAATAATCATTTAACCAAAGTTTTTATCATTATTATTTCTTTCACCTTTAATTAGAGTTTTTTTATTAAATTATTATTTTCGTAGTTTTAATTTCTTAATTTCTTGCCATTTAGTTAAAATTCATAAAACCCCCTTTTGTATTTATAATTAGCATTTTCTTTAGTTAGATTAATTTATATTAATTATTTATATTATTATTTTATTTTAAATCTTGTTTTAGAGTTGATAATAAATATAACTAGCATAGTCTCTGTGGGATCGATCCTTTCTCGTTCTGTACTAATTATTTTTACTAGTAGCAACGTTTTAAATTTGGTGCACCCTAACGACACTACCATGCCCCAATCTTAGATGCCACAGTCTAGTGTTTTCCCTACCAGAGCCAACAATCACACTAGACATGCCTGTAATTGCCTTTCCATCTGGGACATACACTCCATTCTTTTTTAACATTTCATAACTATCTTAGAACCCTTCATAATCAACAAGCTACCAGATTCAAGCTTAATGTTAAACCCAATCTAATCAATCAATCCTAGTGAGATCAAGTTCCTTTTCAAGTCGGAACATGTCTGACCTCTCTAAGCTCCCAAATTGTCCCATCATGCAGTCTAAGACTCATATTCCCCATGCCTTTGACTCTACATACGGCATTTTTTTCCCATCATTATTTTTCCCCCATTTATGTCAAGGTAATCAGAGAAGTAACTTTTAAATGGGCACATATGAAAAGTGCAACCATAATCAAGTATCCATTTACCTCTCTGGAGATCCTCAGTAGCCACACATACACCAGCAAATTCATAACCCTCTTCTTCAACAGTAGCTACATTACCATTTTTCTCTTTTTTCTTGTTCTTATTCTTTTGCTGTCTTTCTTAAAATGGTCTTCCTTGTGACATTGAAATCATTTCAAGTTTTGAGATTTAAACATGTCTTTCCCTAGTTTTTTCTTATTTCCATCATTTTTGTTAATCTTTCTCTTTACTAATAACCCTTTAGCATTCATCATATTTCCATATTTTTCTTGTAACCCTTTTGTATTCAAAGCAGCCTTCACCTCATTTAAAGAAAAAGTTTGTCTTCCATACATAAGGGCATCAACAAAATTGGAATATGACTGAGGAAGAGAACTTACCAGAAGCAAGGCTTTTCCTTCATCATCCAGCCCCTCATCAATGGTTTCAAGAGTATCACAAACTTTGTTAAATTCATCGATATGATCATCAAGAGACAACCCCTCAGCCATATTGAAAGTGAATATTCTCCTTTTGATGTACAATCTATTAGCCAAAGACTTTGTCATATATATCTTTTTAAATTTAGCTCACAGATCAGCGACTGTCTTTTCCTTGGCAACCTCCCTTATAACAGAGTCAGCATGACTCAATATAATTGTGCTTCTGGCTTTCTTGTCTCTCTCGGCAGCCACTTCAGGTGCCTTTGAGGATAATGCACATTTCTCTTCCTTCTTGGTGATAGGTTCAATTGCATCACCTAACCCCTATTTTACAGCCAAAACTTCCATCTTAACCTTCAACATGTTGAAATTATTCTTTCCAGTGAATTTCTCCAGATCAATCTTTATTGACGCCATACTTGTATCTAGTTTGAAGACCAAGATCTGACACCACTTGTGCTACTAGGGTCTAGCTCTGACACTACTTGTACTACTGGGGTCTAGCTCTGATACCAATTGTAGGACCTAAGGTACTATAAAACAGCACAAACGACCTTAGATCCTGCCCAATATCACAAACCAAATTCACCAAGATGCTTCAAGATTGACAACTGCAAATTCTAACTAAGTTTAATCAACAAAATTGGTGATGATTAACCAAACACAATTAAGAAAACAAAAGAATTAGAAAGAACAAGGAACAAGAGAGATTTAACGTGGTTCAACTAGATTTCTCTAGCTTACATCCACAGGAGGGCAAATATGATCAACTTTAATTGATTCTCAAGATGATTTACAGAGCAATGCAATGAACCTCAATTCAAGATCTAGACTGTCTATTTGTGCCAGCCTTCTCTCTCTAAACAACTCTCTACACTCTTGAATCTGTTGCAACAGAATCAACTATTTCATAACAGCTTAATAACGAACCCAGAAAGTCCCAGCAACGCACTTTAGTTCCATGTGCTTTAATGGCATTTTAACGAACCAAGTTAGTTGTAGACAAGCACATGATTTTCACATGCTTGACTTAAGGCTAAACGGCAAGCTTATATGTTGTTCTAAAGAGTGTTATATATACTCATCAAAACACACGAATTAATGTCGTTTGGCTTAAGTGAATCCAGCTTCTAAACACAAGGTCTTATGTCGTTTTAATTTTCTAGATTTGCTTCACACACAACAATTACAATACAATTAAAAAATTAAGAGTGTTGGGTTAAAAATAACATTAAAGCTCTAATAGTTTGGAGGGTAACACAAACTTTTTTTTTGGAGGCCTTTCTATATTGAACAACATGACTCTCAAAGGAATATTAAATAGCTCAAGATTTAGCTATCCTTCAAAATATCTTTAATTTCAACAATTATCAACAAGAATACAAGATCTAAAAAAATAATAATAAAAGGATATCTATTTATTTCTAAAGAACATTACCTAAGCTCCCATGTTTATTAAATCTTATTCAACTATCAACATTTATGAAAAACACAATAAATTTAAGAAATAAGAATAATATTAATTTAAAATAAAATAATTAGAATGATAGCACATACAAAGTTGACTAGTTGAGGTGAATACGATGGTTAGATGATGGCAATAAATTTTGTAGAGAAGATCAGAAAAATTTTATTTGAAGAAACGAAGCAAAAACAATTTTTAGGTGAGTATTGTTGATTCAACATCTATTAGTTTTGAGGTTTTAAATAGAGTTAATAGAATACTAATAATTTTAAATCTAACATTAATAATTTTAATCGAATAATTATTTTTGGAAAGGGAAAGTGTTGATTTTTTTCTTGTAATTATTAACAAGATAAAGTTCAAATGGTTAAAATCATTATTATACCATAAAAATCATTTTTTTAATATTACTTTATCAAATATAGAGATATTGGAGTAATAATAGGGAGATGTCTAAAAACTAGATTTT
The DNA here is from genome assembly GCF_000493195.1 of Citrus x clementina. Taxonomy (NCBI): domain Eukaryota; kingdom Viridiplantae; phylum Streptophyta; class Magnoliopsida; order Sapindales; family Rutaceae; genus Citrus; species Citrus x clementina. The sequence continues at coordinate 12,993,936 of NW_006262201.1, read as the reverse complement.
CCCATAATATATAGGTATTTTTTAAAAAAAGAATTTTAGAATAATTATTATTATTGATTAATAAATAGATACTCAAAAATCCAAAATTTGTAGCCTTCCTAAAGATGGGTCCCAGGCGACCACCTAGTTTGTGTAGCGCTAAAGCCGCTTTTGCATCAAATTATGGGTAAACTTCAGTTTACTTCTACTTTGAATGATAATCTCAAATTTACGCTCTGAAAATCTAAAAATATCAATTTATCTCTATTTACCATTAAGAGATTAATAAAAATAAAAATCATCAATACGAAATCATTTGTCATCATCTTCTAAACAAAAAAAAAAAGGATAAGTTAAAATTTTCACAATTTTAGAGGATAAATTGAAGATTGTTATTTTGATTCTATCTAGAAATGAATTGAAGTTTACCTTTAAGTTATAAGTTAAACAATTTCATTAATTGAGGACCTTGCTTTTTTTGTATAATAAAAATTTCCTAATTTTAGTTTTAACTTTTTTTTATGTAAATAAACTACATGCAAAAGACGGAAAGGAATTACATTAAAACCAAAACTGGATTTCGTTTGGAAGAAGGATTTAATAACTAGATACGAATTAAATCAAGATGTATCAGCATGCATGCATAATGGAAACCAAAAGGGACAAGGAGTATTCAATCATGCAATAACCTTGTACATATAAGATTCGGATTGACTATCAAAGCTTCAAATGACATTAATACTATAAATACCCACATGCTTTATATACATTGTTACCCATTCATATACGCAAAGAAACAAAACTACTTTTGGTTCTACAAGCAAATAAAACATAATAAAGTAGCTAGGGTTGTCATCAAGGTTAGGATTAGTGATGGCGATTGATGCGTACAACGGAAACTCGTTTGGTCTACTGAGTGAAGTAATAGACAATGCTGACATATCGAGGCTGGTAGAAAAGGCCAGGGTGATGGAGCAAGAGAAGAAGGCGAGGATACTATACGATGCTATCAAGAAACGGACAGCTCAATTGGGCAATCTCGTTTCTTGAAGATCATCATCAAGAACACAATCACAATGTTGATGAAAAAGAGATTAAGGCAATAAGCAAGATTGATCATAAACCAGCGGCTAATAAGGCTAGTAAAGCTAAGGCTAAGGCTAAGAAGAGTACTAAAAAGAAACATCATGAAACTAATGATGATGGGAAGAAAATTCAGAAGGCTGCTGTTGAAGATGAGTATCGCAAGCCAATTGTTGAAAATCAGAAGAAGTTTATTAAGTCTAAAAGCTTGAAGGAAATCAAGACGTTTGTTATGTTCTTAATAATTGTGGCAATTCTCATGGCTGTTCTTCCTCATAGGAATGAGATTCCACAAATTATGTTAGATTAATTAATCTATTTATGTTCTGAGCATTCACTTCTGCTATTTGTTTGTTTCTGTAATTTATTAGGATTTTTTATATAGTGTGAATTTCTTTTGTATTTTCAATGGTAACTCAAAGTTGAATTGCTTGAACTCTGTAGTGTAAGCTTTCAATTGAGTCCAATAATATACCTATGGGTCGTGCAAGCTTTCATTTGAGTTTGAGCTATTGATTATTTTTTAATATTATTTTAACAGGTAGAGTCTGATCCCAAACAGAATGAAGTTATTAATCAATATAATCACACACTACGAACTAAATAAAAATTGTTTGAGAAAATCACTCAACCAAAGCTTTAGAAGCAATGAAGTCATTCATCACTCACACTCCAAGTTTAACGTTAGTAAATATTTTGATCTGGTTTTGATTAACCATTAATGATTACCTCTTTAGTCATTACATTTGGGTTTACGTCATAATTTAAAATTTCACTTTGAATAAATTTTAAACTTCGTAAGAAATATTAATTAGCTTTAAATTTTGTTAAAACACAAGTCACCTCAACTTTTGGGTTGATATATCTTGCCATGATGATGAAAGGCATATTACAATTATAGAAGGCTATGGACCTAACTCTTGTTCGAAAACTAGGTTCAGAATTGAGGGTCACCAAATTTTATATATTGAAGGGGTTATGATTTTACCTTCACATGTATTTGTAGTGTGTTAAGAGCTTGTCGTGATCAGTTGCCTTGATCTAATAGGGTGAGTACTTGACAAAAACACTTCAACACCTAAGTTAGGGTTTGTTTAAGTTTGAGAAAAGAAGAAGAATAAGATCATCAATTTTCTTCTTCTAAAGGTGAACAGTGTCCTCAAAAGTAGAAGACCTCTTTTTTTAGAAGCAAGCTTCTATTTATAGATGACGCTATGTTACCCATCATTATCTATACACATGGAAATAGATTTTGTTATGGAAAAACATACATATTTATTCCATATGTGCATACTTCCTTACCCTTTATGATTTTGGGCATGTTTTCCTTAGACAATGGATTCCATAGCCAAATTAGTTCTAATTTCTCCTCCCATCCTCATTTTCCTTATGAATTCCCCAAGAGCCTTATTCCAAATGTTGCGTAATCCGAGATAAATCCTTCTTATTTTTAAAATAGGGACATATGGCAAAAAGTTGTTCCCTGAGAAATTGAATACCAATCGTATAGTTAATAATCATCCTTTGTTTGATGTGGAGTATTATCCCTAACAGGAACCATCCCTTCAATCAGTAGTGGTAGACTTATATAATAGGGGAATTTATTATTGAAGTTTTTTTTTTCTGCCGTTTCCTAGGCTAGCTAACTACTACTACTAGTTCATTTAGAAGTACATATTATAAAAATGGACTAGCAATTGAAAAGCTAAAGCGAGCAATAGCTTTAGAGTCAGCTGTCACGGGAAGATTGCTTTGTGCTGCAACTCATGCGGCACTTAGATAACTTTTCTCACAGAAATTGTTAAATAAACCTATAAAACTTCTCAAGCTAGCTAAGCAAAGATAATTGCGAGAAAGCTAGAGAGAAGAAAGAGTAATATAGCTAAGGAGAATTTTATTATTCGAATGAGAGATTTACAAGTATGCTTGAGGTGCTTGTGCTTGGTGTGTGGTGTATTGTTGTATGGTGTGGTGTTGCCATGCCCTATTAATAGGGAGGCTTGCCTTGGTAGAGCCTTCCACGCAACTTGCGCAACTTGCCTAAAAATCTACTAAGTTCTAGAGAGGTCTAGCAATATACAAGTGTAGAATTATTTAGATAATTGCAAATGTAGGGTGTTGTAGAGAATTCTAGAATTTAGTCGGGCTTGTTCACTTGGACTCGCGGATTTAGGCTTAATCTTGCACCACAACAGAAATGGCTTTTTGCAACAAAAAGATTTTGTTGCCTAAAGTGCCAATTTTGTTGCCATAGGTTATTGCTACAAAAACAAGTTTGTCGGCCCGATCGTCAGCCTAGCACTGTCGCCCTCTATGTTTAACAACATATCAAAACATTTCTCGCCTCAAACTTCCTTTCACAACAAAACCGATTCGCTGTGAATGAGTCTTCAATTTGTTTAGAGAATAATTTGGCAACAAACATTTTTGTTGCGCTAAACAGTTTTACACAACAAAATTATTTTGTTTCTATATAGTTATTTACTACAAAACTAATTTGTTGCGAAGAAATAAAGTACATTTCATAAAAAAACGCGTACCAACAAAGGTGTTTGTTAGCTAAGATCATTTTAGGCAACAAAACTACTTTGTTTCTTTATGTTGAATATTTTACAAATTTGCAATAAATATTTAAATATTTTTAGAAACAAATCAATTTTGTCATTAAAAAATACTACAATTTTTTTAATAATATCATGGTATAAAAGGAAGCAAACCAAGTTCGTTGGGAAAGATACCATTTTTTTTCCCCACCATGACAATAATAAACTAGAAATATATGTTGAGAAATCTAACAAAAAAATCATTAATGTCATTGAACTAATTTAAAAGTTATAGGCCCATTCAGTATCCAAGCTATATATATATACAAAACTGACTTTAAGAATCACATATGATAGTCAAATACAAAAGTGGATTGTCATCTATCCCAAAAATGTAATGAGTAAAAATTATAAACGATCTCTAATTACAGCTACTCCAAACTCCAACTACTTAAAGATATGACATGCACCAACAGTAACCAAAAAGATCAAAGGATGACCAATTCAAAATACCAACAAGTTCAAGATACTCTAAGGACACCATTGAAATGAGTAATCATTGAGTAGCTGAATCTGTAAAGCGAAAAGCGAATCTTTGAGAAGAAAAAAATTGCTGCATCATACCCTCAAATTGGGACAATCTGGACTCCAATTGATCAATAGTCTTCTTTTGCTCTTGAAGCTCAACATCTTGTGAATCCAATCTACTTTGTTGTGAAGATATAATACCATGCAATCTGTCAACCTCAGAAGTATCAATACCATGGTTTGAAGTTGGGCGTGGTCCGTTGCCAAGTCCTCGAAAATAGCTTGATTTCTTTCCAAGTACTTCAATGCATATTTCCCTTTGAGTTAGTGGTTTTGCTTCTTTAGGATCGGTTTGTTGTTGTTGTTATATCTCTACCATTTGGTCCTATACATAAAGCTTCGTTAGTAAATGAAGGAAGAAAAAAAAGAATTTCATTAATTAAATAGTTGAAATTTAATCCATTGGTCATGGAATTAATTTGTATTAAGGCATAAATTGAAAAAAAAAAAGAAACTTGATGTTATACTTATAAATCTAATTATTTGATATTTCAAATAATAAAGTTAATTGGAGCATGAAAAAAAATTAAGAAAAAAAACTCAATGAGTAAACTTTCATCAACAGTATGTAGGTGATAAGAAATAATAAAATTAAAAATTTTATTTCCAACAAAGCATCTTACATGGTTTAAGTGTGCCACCTCATTCACCCAACCTTTTTTCTTGCTGAAATGAGTGACGCGAAATAATTCTATTTCACCATCAACCATGTCATCCTCAAGATAATTAACAAAAGGTCTTGATCCCCCACAATGGACATATGGGAGCTTAGCACGATTAGTTTTGTTTTTGGTAGATTGAGTCTACATTAAAAAAAATAACAGTAGAAAATAAGATACATATACAAGCATATTGACAACTAGTTGGACAATTTAAAGTTCATAATATAAATATCATTGGACCTGGAAACTTGCAGAATTGTAAATGTTATGACAAAGCCAAGCCCAATCATCTGGACATATGCTTGGATATGAATGCTTAAGTGCCTCTTCAAAGGATGGATAATCCAAGTAATGATCATACATCCAATGTCTCATATCACGATATCTCCCACCCATAATGTTATTCACACATCGACGAACATGTGGTAAGTTCAAATCAATCTCAAACTTTGACTGAATTTAGGAAAACAAAGATATCTCAGTTTATAATTTAAAAAAATGACAGATGAAGAATATTAAGAATCATAAGTACTTACTAATAGTCGTTCAAACAAAACCTGCTTTTCTAATTCTGGAATCTTGCTCCATTCCTCATGTTGAAGAAGTGCAAACCTTCTAACCAAATATCCACACTCACTTGACAACATGGAAGAGTACTTATGACCTACTGGCCTATTAGTCTCGGGAGAGATGTAGTTTTATCTTTCCAGATAATTGCACAATGTCATCTGTTTTTTTCCCACGTGAGGGGCCACGTGTTCTTTTCTTTATTGGCTGAATATCTATTATATATATATATATATATATATATATATATATAACGTGTATTGATATAAGAAATAAAATATTGTATGTTATATTTTAAAAAAAATCCTACCAATTAAACTCTTTAAATACCAAATTCTAGAGTTGTAACAGCACCTTGCACAAACTCTTGGCTGGGCATAACAGGCTGAAACTGGGGAATTGTGGATGCGACAACAGTTTCTGCTCTTACACGTTTGGTAACTCTATGTCCAGGACCCATCTAGTAATTATTAAAAATATACATTAGAGTTTATTAATAATCAACATAAAAATAAATCAAGATAACTATAATTTTGTCAAAGAAATTATAACATGAAAGATATTTGAATAAAATTTTCATATTCAATTAATAACAACCACTTGTATTCTTCACAATATCTTATACGCACTTATCAAAATTTTAACCATTAATTCACATTTTTAAACAAGAACTAACTAAAACTAAACAAGAGAGTATAATATGAACAAAACAAAAAAGATAAAAGTAAGCTAAAAGACAACCGTGCATGAAGGAGTGAAAGGACAAGTCAGTTTGATTGCTCAAGAATCCCTTAAGAATACTTAACTGCATGAAAGAAAGATATAAGAGTTAGAATATAAAAGTTAGTAAACCAATAAATTAATATACACTGCTACGTTCCTCTAAGACAAAGAGACCGGATCTCTGCCCTTAGTTGTATCTTTTCTTCTCCTTCCATCCAATCAGAATACTATTTCTGGGATCCAGATCTAGTATTATCTATGAGCCTTTAGATCTGTTGCTAAGTCTGCTATAAAATCACATAATTAAAACATTTTTAGATTAAATTGGTATATCAGCTGGAAAACAGAACGTGCGAGATATTGATCTGTTCTAAGTCAGATCTGGTCTCAAAGGCAGATTAAGTTCTGCATCGATCTGGTAACAACGCCACGTACCTAATTAAATTCTTATTTATAAATTGCAAATTGAAGTTTAAAATTATTATTTAATATGAAATTAATTTATTGGTTTAAATTAATTTAAAGTTTAAAGTTTCAAATGTATGTTTAAATTCTGTTTAAATTTCTGCAATTTAAATTTATATACACTGCTACTGTATTATTATTTAATATGAAATTAAATTTCATATTACACATGTGATTATTTAATATTTAAATTTCCTACTGTATTATTGATTTTTTAAAAAATGATTATGTTATAAAAACTGAAGAAAGAGACATAACCCTTTCAAAGCCTTTTGAAACTATTCATCTATTTTCAGAACACTCCTTAAAGAAATTAAAAGATAAGAATTTTAATTACGTTCATATCAGATTAATACAAGTTGGTATAAAACCCTTAACAAAAGAAGGCCTTAATACCTCCATACTGGCTGTCCTAAGAGATGGGCGATTCATCTCTTTTGATGATTCTTTACTAAGTAGTATAGAATTAAGTCTTTGTAAAGGTCCCATTTCATTCAATTGTTACCCAAACATAACAATTTCTCTAAAAGACAAGAACATTCTAAAAAGCATGATTTTGCAAATCAAGACCCATAATTATCACATGATTGAGGGATCTATCCCAGTTGCATTAATCTATAAAATTTCTTACAAAGCCATGATTTCTGCGTTTAGCACGCAACATAAATTTCAGTCAGAAAAAGATAAAACTCTTCTCTTGCAGACTGACCTGTCTAAAGCCAACACCGTTATTCCAAAACCAATTCAGTGGAAAGATATCAATCTTCCAGACGAATGGATTCTTGAAGGAGCCACTGCTCCAGTGATTCCAAAACAACTTGAGTCTAATACAGAGTTACAAAATGTGACTCAGTATTCTGATGGTAAAGTCAAATTATCATTTAGGAGATCTACATCATCCAGATTCTCCGACAAAGACTCAAGTACGAGTATTCCTACTTTAGAAATGAGATTTTCAAAAATTCCTTCTATTATAAATCTCCCTTTTCAACAAGTACAAAGTCAACCTAGGTTTTCCACTTCGGATATACCTAGTTCTTCCATACATTCTGTCGACTATACAACTAGTGTTCCTCATCCTATTTACACTAGCCGACAACATAAAAAACAACAGGAAGAGAAAGAACCTTCTCCTCCAACTTCTCCTACATTTTCTGTCATCACAGAAAATGTAATTAATGTTATAGAAAAAGATTTTGAATTAGATAAAACTCTTCTTCACAATAATTTTTATTCTAATTCCAATAAAGAAAAAAGACTTTAGTTTTTTAAACATTTCTTAAACCAAAGAAAGGAAATCCAACAAGTTTATTATGAGTTTGTAAATTTGCATAAAGTTCATATATTGTTTTTTGATTGGTTTGAGATGTATGCTTCAGATAACAACATTTCATATCCTTTTAAAGAATCAAACCCCATTACTGTTCGCAAGAAAACCACTTAATGGAATCTTTCTGATAGCGGTAGAATCATAGAATCTGAGCATCCACCTCTTAGGAGTCTGACCATTGAACATGGTGAGCCTCCTGTTGAGAATAAAGCCTCACCTTATAAAATCCATAAAGATCCAGAAGCAGATTTAGATAGCATTATCCAACAGAATAATTTCTGTAATGCTAATCTAAATACGATAGGAAAACAGTTGACTAGGATAGAAAACCAATTCCAGAAGTCAACCATAGCCGTTTCTCCTGTTACATCAAAATCGGATTCAGACAAAAAACTTAAAGAGCCTATTTTCAAACCTTTTCAGGTTTCGAAAACTAGTCAAAAGCTTGTACAAGAGTCAAAATCAGATTTTGCTAAAGCCATTAAAGAACAACTAGATAGAATATAAGCTTCTTCTTCCTCATCTAGTAAAATCCAAATAGCCCCTGATAGTGCCTAATCTAGCAAGATTGGTGTACTAGAACAAGACAATGTTTCTATAGCCTCTTCTGATATGGAAGCATTTAAAGAAGAACCTGTTTCTAAAGCCAAAAAAATTCATTAGGAATAGCCCTACCTACTGTCAAGTCTCCACCTGACCTGACCATAGACAACAAGCCTGTTGCATTAAACCAATCTCGATTTAATGCATCCTCTGTCTATGAATGGAATATTGATGGTATGTCTGAATACAATATTCTAGGATTGTTGCAACAAATGACCATGGCAGCCAATGCTTATAAAACCCAGTCGGGAACGTCTGACAAAGCCATTGCAGAAATTCTCATAGCTGGTTTTACAGGTCAACTTAAAGGTTGGTGGGATCACCTTCTCACCAAACAGCAACAATTAGATATCCTTGATTCTATTCAAAAAGATGAGAATGGAGCCCTCATCCTCGATGAGTTTAATAGTCCAATTCAGGATACTATTACTACCCTGATTCTGACTATATCCCTTCATTTCATAGGTGATCCTTCACACCTAAGAGATAAGAATGCTGAGTTGCTACATAACTTGAGATGTAGGAAACTTAGTGAATTCCAAAGCTACAAAACCACATTCTTTACCAAACTCTTCCTTAGGGATGATGCAAATCATATAACTTGGAAGAAAAAATTCCTTACAGGTTTACCTACCCTATTAGGAGAAAAGGTTAAGAATTCCATAAAAACCCTCTATGACAACCGAATCCCTTATGATGAGCTCACCTACGGTGAACTTGTCAATTTTATTAACAAGGAAGGTTTAAAGATTTGCCAAGACTTGAAACTATAGAAACGTTTAAAATGGGAGCTTAGAAAGTCTAAGCAAGAATTAGGCAGTTTCTGTAAACAATTCAATTATGATCCCTTTAAAGCTTCCGCTTCAAAGGATTGTAATGGTAAGTGTTTTTCAAAACCTTACGAAAAACATTACAAGTCCAAAAGCCATAGGAAATCCTTCCAAGAGTTTAGAGAACCTTCTTATAAGAAACCCTCAAGGCCTTATAAGAGGCCTAACTTCTCTAAAAAGAAGGACTTCAGACCCAAACAAAAAACCTCTTTTAACTACAAAGAAGCCACGTGTTTAAAATGTGGAAGGAAAGGTCACACTACAAAATTTTGCAGAGTTAACAGAAAGCTCCACGAGCTTGGCCTTGATGAAGAAACACTTTCTAAAGTAGCCCCTCTACTTGTAGAGTCTTCTGACTCTGAGTTTTCCATGACGGGAGATAGTGAACCTCTACAGGTTGATGAGCTAATTGACTCGGATACATCTGTATCCAGTGATAGTGATTCAAACACCAAATCTTATTTAAAGAAGATTAATGTCTTGACTAAAGAACAAGAAACTTTTCTTGAATTAGTTAAACATATTTCTGATCCAAATCTCCAAAAAGAATACCTTGATAAACTCTTAAGAACCCTAGAACTTAATAAAACATAAACTTCCAAAGCCCCACTAATTAAAAAGAACACTTATGATCTTACTGAGATTTTGGACAAAACGAAAACAAAGAGAACTATAACTCCTAATATCCAAGATCTTCAAAAGGAGATAAAAGAAATCAAACTCAAGATAAAAGAACTAAAAGAAAAACAAAAAAATGATTCTGAAACCATTTAACTCCTCCTACAAAAACAACTTGAAGATAATTCAGAAAAAGAAGTTGAATCTGATGGTGATAATGAACAAAACGTTGAAAACATTGAATCTATACCCAATGATTTTCTGTTTGTTTTAAAACAAATCACCACAAGAAAATACTTGATTAAAATTACTTTAATACTTCCTAAAGATTTTGAAATTGACACTATTGCCCTTTTTGATACTGGTGCCGATTTAAATTGTTTAAAAGAAGACATTGTTCTTAAGAGATTTCATGAAAAGACAAATAAAAAACTCTCAGCCGCCAATAATTCAAAATTGAAAGTGAAATATAAAGTTAATGCCTCGGTGCATAATAATGGTTTTGAATTTAGGACTTCCTTTCTTTTAACAAATGATATCCATCACACTGTGATATTAGGAACTCTTTTCACCAATCTCATTACTCCATATACTGTCAACTACGATAGTATATCCTTTAAAGCAAAAACCAAAAAACTTGTTTTCCCTTTCATTGAGAAACCTAAAACAAGAAATTTGAATATTGTTAAAGCTTGTTCTGTTTATCATAACCAAATCAATGTACTTCTCAAGTCAAAACAAAATGACCTGATTTGTTTAAAAAAGGATTTGAGTTTACAAAGAATCGAAAACCAATTACAAAATGAATTTGTAAAAAGAAAAATTTCTGATTTTAAAGACCTCATTGAAAATGAAATATGTGCGGATCTACCCTCTGCTTTTGTGGAACAGAAAGCAACATTTAGTAGATTTGCCTTATGAAAACTCTTTTGATGAAAAACAAATACCTACCAAACCCGTCCAATTCAAATGAATATGGAATTGGAACAACATTGTAAAGAAGAAATAAAAGACTTAGAATAAGAGTTAGAATATAAAAGTTAGTAAACCAATAAATTAATATACACTGCTACGTTCCTCTAAGACAAAGAGACCGGATCTCTGCCCTTAGTTGTATCTTCTCTTCTCCCTCCATCCAATCAGAATACTATTTCTGAGATCCAAATCTAGTATTATCTATGAGCCTTTAGATCTGTTGCTAGGTCTGCTTTAAAATCACATAATTAAAACATTTTTAGATTAAATTGGTATATCGGCTGGAAAACAGAACGTGCGAGATATTGATCTGTTCTAAGTCAGATCTGGTCTCAAAGGCAGATTAAGTATTGCATCGATCTGGTAACAACGCCATGTACCTAATTAAATTCTTATTTATAAATTGCAAATTGAAGTTTAAAATTAATGAATTTTGCTTAATTCATATCCATCCTTCGATCCTATTTCCTACTGGTTTAAAGTAATTTAAAGTTTCAAGTTTCAAATGTATGTTTAAATTCTGTTTAAATTTCTGCAATTTAAATTTATGTACAATGCTACGTTCCTCTAAGGCAAAGAGACCGGATCTCTGCCCTTAGTTGTATCTTCTCTTCTCCCTCCATCCAATCAGAATACTATTTCTGGGATCCAGATCTAGTATTATCTATGAGCCTTTAGATCTGTTGCTAGGTATTATTATAACAAAGCATTAAACATGCGATTAAAAGTCAATATCACTATCATCATAATTCTTATTTAACTATTCTTCACTACCAGAGAAATATTCCTCCATTGTTTCATCTTCATCTCCCTCTTCAACAAGTTTGAAATCATTTGCATCATGATCTCTTGCCTTTTCAACATACACATTTAATGAAATTACTTGCGGAGCAACATCATTTCTATTATACAATTGTGCATTAGGATGTTCAAGTTGTACAGAAATAACAAAGTCAGATGACTCATTCTGCTGATACACTTGCTCATTTGCACTCCACCTTCCATTTTCATCTTCATTTAACCTTTCTTTCTCTTGAACATCCCACAAACCCCTATGCTGCACCTTTTCTACAACCTTCCAACCCACTCCTAACTTTGGATCATCGGTATAAGAAACTTGTTGTGCTTGAATAGCCAGCACAAAAGGATCTTCTTTATACCAAGTTCGGGTTATATTGATAGAAGTAAGGTGGAAATCACGATTAATTCTTTTTTTCTTAAGATTAGTGCCAAACCAATCACACTTAAATAGAACTACTCGCCATCCAAGGGGATATATTAATTCTATAACATTACTGAGTGCACCATAAAAGTCAATTTCTTCATTGTCAAGCTCCCCTGGCACCATTACTCCATTATTTTGAGTAGTACGATGCTCATCTCGACTTGTGACAAGAAATCGCACTCCATTCATAATACAACCAGAATAACTAAAAACTCTAACATCTGGTCCACAAGCTAAAGCATACAGTTCATCATTTATTGTTGAAGATCCCTCATCCCGTAATTGTCTCATCTATAAAACATAAACTAATTTATTATAAGCTTGTTATAATAGAGTTAAAAGAATAACTAATTAATTTGACAGCTAGAATTACTTACATGTGCTGCAAGCCACTTGGGAAAAAGTAATTGCTGTCTTTTATTTAAATTAGCACCACTTTCTCTTTGTAATAACCGTTTGTGCTCACTATAATTTCAACAGATATATTATGATATGTTATATATAAATATATTTATATAAATTAAATAAAATGACTAATATATTTTATGCTTACTCTAGGTATTCCTGGACTTCATCACTGTTGTTCAAAACATACCAATGTGCAATGTCGATCTCTTGTTGTGATAACTCAATCTGAGCTTTACCAAAAGGTCGAACATTCTGAGAGAAGACTGAAAGTCCTCCAACTCTTTGTCCACCATCATCATTTCGCTCAACACAATTAAATTTGGTTTCAATAGAATCTAAATATAATGAACAAAAAGACAACGATTCATTTATGATATAGGCCTCGGCAATCGATCCTTCAAGTCGAGCTTTATTCTTTACATAGCTCTTATACCGACCTAAAGCCCTGTTTGACAACAAATGATTAAATTTAAAAAAGTGACTTGTGAATGTAATGTAAATATAATAAAAATATTATAATCAAATAATGTGATTACCTTTCAATCGGGTACATCCATCTTAATGCAACAGGACCGGCATATTTTGCTTCACGTGGTAAGTGCACAGCTAAATGCACCATTATGTCAAAGAATGCGGGTGGGAAAATTCGTTCAAGCTTGCAAAGTATCAATACAATCCCCTCCTCTAATTTATCCAACTCACTCTTATATAGTGTTTTTGCACACAATTGTCTGAAAAAGTTACAAAGTTCAATAATGGCTGAGCAAATATCTTTCCGTAAATATGGACGTATTCCAATTGGAAGGATTTGTTGTAACAAAACATGACAATCATGGCTTTTTAAACCTGATATTTTTGCATCCTTGATGCTAACACAATTAGATATATTTGCAGCATACCCATCTGGAAACTTCACTGACTTAAGAAATTGACAAAATTCTCTTTTTTCATTTAAAGTCAGTGTATATAAAGCATGAGGTTTTAAAAGTTTGTTTCCTTCTTGTTTTAGATGCAACTCTTTCTTTATCTTCAAGTCCTCCAAGTCAAGCCTTGCTTTAACAGTATCATTAGTTTTCCCCTCAATATTCAACAAAGTTCCAACTAAACTATCACATATATTTTTTTTCAATATGCATAACATCCAAAATATGTCTTATTTTCAACTTGGACCAATATTCCAACTCAAAAAATATGCTCTTTTTTGTCCAATTTAAATCACTTGCACTACGTTTTCACTTTCTATCTTTGTTATTTTCATTTTTTCCAGGTCTACCTTTATTTATCTTCTCCAATTGCCTTAGAATGTCATCTCCTAAATACTCCTTAGGTGTTGGATCAAATTCAAAATCACCATCATGTTCTCTACTAGCTCTCCATGAATGACCATGTAGCAAATATCAGCGATGACCCATGTAGCATATCTTACTATTTAACTTTCGTGAAGATGTTTCTACATTACAAACCGGGCAAGCTTTATAACCTTTAGTGCTCCATCCAGATAAATTTCCATATGCAGGAAAATCATTAATAGTCCACATCACTGCAGCATGCATATGAAAAGTTTGTCTAGTGGATGCATCAAAGGTTTCAACACCATGATTCCATAACTCTTTTAATTCATCTATTAACGGCCTTATGTAAACATCAATATCCCTACCTGGTGCTTTTGGTCTTGGGATGAGTAGCGACATCATCATGAATGGATCTTTCATGCATTTCCATGGTGGTAAATTATATGGCACAAGTATAATTGGCCACATACTATAAGAATTATGCATGTTACCAAAAGGATTAAAGCCATCTGTTGCAAGACCCATCCTGACATTACGAGGCTCTTGTACGAACCAAGGATACAACCTATCAAATTCTTTCCATGCTTCCCCATCAGCAGGATGTCTTAAAATACCTTCCTTAACAACTCTCTTCTCTTGATGCCACCTCATATCCCGTGCTGTATGCCTAGATATAAATAATCTTTGTAATCTTGGTTTTAAAGGGAAATAACGTAACACTTTCAGCGGTACTTTCTTTTTACTGCCTTCAAACTTGTACCTCGGTTCACCACAGTATGGACACTTCTCTAATGTCCCATATTCTTTCCAAAATAAAGCACAATCATACTTACATGCATGTATGACTTCATACCCTAAGCCCAAGTACTTCAACATTTTTTTTGCATCATAAGTAGTACTTGGTAGTGTTGTGCCTTCTGGGAATGCCTCTTTCAACAATTGGAGAATCATATCTATTGCTTTGTTGCTCAATTTATTAAGAACTTTTATATGCATTAGCTTGACAATAAAACTCAAAGCAGATAACTTAGAACCAGGAAATAAACTTTTTCCAGCCTTTTCTAACAATCTTGCGCACATTCTAAATTCTCTATTATCATCGTGTATCATGTCAACATTCTCTTCAATATTTGTCTCCGAAGTGACTGCATCCATTGACATTGGCTCCCACATATCATGAATTAAATTATACATTTCAGCATCATCCTCTTCATTGTCAAATGTAAAGGCACTCTTATTACTGGGCATAGATCCTACATTCATTTGACTATTGTCCACAAACTCAGGTTCTTCACCATGAAAAACCCATTTTGTATAGCTTGCTGCAATGCCATATCTTTTTAAGTGGGCTTTGACAATATGCAACGACTTGAAGAATGCATTTTGACATTCTTTACATGGACAATGAACAAGATTATTCTCATTTGCACATTGCTCAGCAGCCTTCATAAAAGACTTGATACCATCTAAGTATTCTTTACATAATTTATTTCGCAAATGCATCCAACTCCTATCCATTGTTCACTGCTAGATACTATAAATTAATATATGTAGGGAACAAAAACAAAAATAAAATAAAATAATTTTACACAATAATGTGGACAATTCTTTAAAAAAAAATGAATTGTACCTGAAAGCTGAAGGTAATAATTAGAATTCAGTTCTTTCTTCAAGTTTTTGTTCTCAGCAAAGAAGAAACTCCCAAACAATTAACTCACCTGTGAAATAGAGTTAAAAATTCAAAAAACTATTGACAAAAGTTTGAGAAAGAATATAATCCTCAAGTATTATTTTATTATTGCAGTATATAATAATTCTTTAGATCAATTAACGGAAAATAGACATTAAAATAATCCATTAACTTTAATTTAACAAATTAAAAATTGAAACAAAGACCCACTTAATAAATAATTAAAGCAAAACCCACTAAACAAAATCAAACTCAGCAGGCCAATATATAAAATAATACTAAATTTACTTGAAGAAATCGTTGTCTTGAGTGGTGCCTTCCAAGTACAAACTCTTTAGTGGCTTAAAGCTTGGGCAGAGAGAATAACTCCATGGCTGGGCGAAAGAAACAAGTGAGAGTAAAGTGGAAATATTCTAGAAGCAATATTTTAATTAAAAAAAATTGGTGACGGAAACTTTACTTCGGTTAGCGCGCGGTTTATTAAATAAAGGGCGCGGAAATAAAAAGCCTCCCACAAAGTCATGTTCTCTTTTATATTATCTTTATATTTTCATTTATTAATTTTAGCCTACATGTTATTTTTTTAATTTTTTAATTTTTTAATTTTTTAATTTTTTAATTTTTTAATTTTTTAATTTATAGAAATCTCCCCAACCTTCATATATAGCTAGTTAAGTGTTGTGTTGAATCAATATTCAATAATACACTTTCAAGTTGTTAGTTGATTTTTTTTAATATTAGTTTCAGTATTTTCCAATAATAATTTATTGAAGACCTTTTTGATCCTCTAATAAATTATACTTACTAGAAAAATTGAATTAATCCAATTTACCAACTTGCGAATACACACACACCCCACTAAGTAATTTATTTAGTTGTCCAATAAAATTGATGTAATTAGTAATGATTCTTCATTCATTTAATTTCCTCTTGCTTGTAATGAATGATAGTGCAATAAAACACTACTACGATCATTATTCATACTTCAATTCATTATTATGATCAATATTATTACTAATCATAATTTTTATATGTTATTATCATTGATATCTTTTTTAAACAAGTAAACCATCATTTTTCTTAGATTTAATGTCATCATTTTAAATTTTGTATAAAATATTATTATAAACCTTATTACCTAAAAAGTAAATTTGGAATAATAATTAAAATAATTTAACAATTTATCAAGATGTGTCAAAAGAGGAATATGGTTGCCAAACAAGAAATACTATACTAATTATAGTGAAACGTGAGGATATAATGGTGCCACATAATAGTTATTGAACATCATATGGAACTTTAGTGCAACAATCTGCTATTAGCAATATTGGAAAATTTAATATTTTTGTTAACCTTTGCGCAACAAAATTAATCTCGTTGCAAAAAACTCTGAGAGCACAAAACAAATTTTCTCGCTAATCACAACTTTTTGCAATATTTCATTTGTTGCAACTGATTCAAGTGTTTGTGTGGAAAAACTTGAGCAACGAAACATATTTTGCTTTCATTAAGCTTGTTAGGCAACAAGAACACTTTTGTTGCCAATCATAGCATAGGGCAAGAAAATATTTTGTTGCCATATATTCTAATTTTCTTGCCTATTCCACATCATTAAGAAGAACAAAATCTGTTTAGCCATAGCGATAAAGACTAATTTTTGTTGCAAGATATGAATTTTAGCAATAAAGTAAATTTTGTTGCAATAGAATTTGTAGCCAATGTTGTATTTTCTTGTGGTGTTGGGTTGCCCACTACTGAGCACACCACGTCTCGCTAATTTATGAAGCGGTCCACTATTGAGCGCACCCTACTATTTAGTGTACTCTGCCTTTGGGCGATCCTTTACTGAGCGCACCTAAGTGTCTTGGCACGCCAATTTAACCTCCTTCGCTAAGGAATTTGAGCGGCCCGCGACACAGCGCTCTAGCTTCCTGATTTTTGCCTGCCATTTGAGCTACACATTGACATGTTGGATACGGCCAATGAAGACTACACTTTGCCCTATTTAGTACAAATTTAATATAAAAGTAATCACTAGATTCAATCCTATCTCAAGATGGAGAGAGGCTTGTATGACAGCATAACTTATTTAGAACTGTTACAACGAAAAATTTATACAGAGAATTGCCCAAACAGTTAATTATTTACGTCTTTAGTGTTGATATCTTATGGTAACGTATACTTGCTCTTCCATTCATTAATTGTGCAACTATTTTTCTTTTTGAATTGATTGTGCAACTGGTTAGGAGTTTGCAACTTAAATTTAATTCAGTAACACTATACTTCTCAAGTTATATTTTATACTAAACTTTTTCGCTCATGGTTATAAAAATTTGTTATTCAATGGGCAAATACTACATCATTAGAAATAAAAAAATAAAATAAAATAATACTTTGGAAGTGTAATACTATTGTTAATCTTAAATTTATTATTAACTTGATGGTACCTTTGGTGCATAGACGACGCAAGACTTTCATGTACCTTAACGTCTAAGATTCAAGTTTCACCGAGGGGAAAGACCCACTGTGAGTGCTACAAACCCTCTGGCACTAGATTAGGCTGCTAAAGGACATAATTAAAGGTAATATGGGGCGGCCATGATGTGGATCCAACTGAAAATCGTGTGCCTATAGTCTTTTTCAGTTCGAAGACTGATGAAGTATCTTCAATTATAATATTAAACGACACAAGTACTACTTGAGCATTCGAACAGGAATCTTAAATAATATTATATGCCTGTCATTTTCCATACCTTAACTTAAAAATTTAAGTTGTTATATAGGTAAAGGTCAAACTTAATTTTTTAAGGTTTGAAGAGCATGTTGTACAGTTAACAAAAGCTAATTAATTACTTAAACCCAATGCTAATTATTCAGTTGACTCGGTGCCTTATACAAGAAAAATGAGGAGTGCGTGCATACAAATGACCAGCTGGATACAATTGATGTATCACTTATTGACTTTCAATTTGGCAACAAAGAATTAATTTTATTACTTTTAGACATTATAAATTCTTGATTCGTAACAAATGGAAAGCAACTAGTAAATAATTATCGAGGTGAGCGGCAAGGTAACATGTCTTTACACATAACACTGCATCCCGCTAGGATTTTACCCTAGCCCCTGTGCACTCAAGTACGGGTATGTGTCTCAGTATAAGGGAAAAGTTGGGATTCTATAACTCTTTCTCTCTCAATTATTTTGTTGTGTAATGGTAGATATTTCTCCCACTCATATGAATGTGATGGTTAAAATCTGACCAGTAACATAATAGACTTATCTAAGAAAATATGGAAGAGATCTGTTAATTATATGATTGATTGTATGTTCGTTTTATGTTTTCCATATTCCTGAATAAATTGGGTATTTGGGCAACATAGAATAATATGAATGAAAGTTTATTATCACTTTTTACTTTTATCACAATTTGTCGCTAGCACCAATCATGCAAGAGAATAAGCTCCTTTTATAACGGATAGTTTCGTGGTGATGATTGGTCTCAAATAATTAAGTCTAATATTAATTGTTTATTGTTTGATCGTGCAGGCACTAACTAATAGTTAGAATCTTATATCAAGAATTCAACACATTAAATAAGAGGTTTCATCTAAAATTTCACATAATTATGTATTATATTTCGCTTTTCGAAGCAACTGAGGAATCATTCATGTAATGATGAATATAAAAGCTATTTGTCAAATGTCAACGGATTTTGTTTCAAGTAATAGCTAGTTTTTTAATTTATAGTATCCGACTCTGAACTTGTAACGTACATTCTTTACACATTGTGGAATATTTTTAATTCAATTAATTTGGATCCATTCATACATCCCACCGTCCCTGGAACATGATACCAATTGTTAAGATCCGTTTTCACATAATGAGATCAAATAATATTTGGCTACTGTGCAACAATGGAAGATCAAACTTAATCGACATCATTTACAAGATATAACTGACTGATTGGTGCTACATTTCGATTATGATTTAAGTTAAATATATATTGAGATGTTCTAGCATAGTTGAGTTGGTGATGTATCTTAATAAATCTTTTACGTGTATCAAATTGGATGATTTTCAAGTAATACCTTCTTTGGTAGGCTGTCCAAATTTGAATCATGAGGAAGTACTGACTTAAAAATCAATTTGGATTTGTACACCCTCCGTAAAAAAAAAAAAAAAAAAAAAAAAAAAAAAAAAAAAAGTAGATATCAGTGACCATAACACAAATAATGATCTAATGAGTATTATTACTCATGTTATGATGAGTAAGTTAACATGGTGTTGTTGTGTTGTTTGATTAATTCACGATGTAACGAAGCACTACAAAATCTGAAATTTCAAGTCCCTCGCACTTCCATCGCTGAAAACTGTAGTGTCAAAGAGCCATATTATATCCAGGACACAAATTTTGTTTATCTATTGCTTTATGAATAAAATTGTGCAAGTTGGTGATCATCATTGTACGTGCAAAAGCAAATGAAACGAACTCGATGGAACTTGTTGCATACAGCTCGAAATCAAATCATTTCTATATATAATAATACAAGGAAAACGTTTTGAATAAAGAATAATAAATTGATGGAAACAGGGGAACTAATGGTGTAGTGTCGAACCTATAAATACCCCATATCACTTGCAATTCAACAAAACATTATTTCTACTAGCTTTAATAACCAACAATGGCTGCTATTAAATCTTTTGTTGTGTATTTTGTGTTAGCTGCTGCTGCTATCATCCCAATAAATGCACAGCTGACTCCTAATTTTTATGAAAAAATGTGTCCTCAGGCATTGCCAACTATAAGAACAGTTGTTCGAAATGCCATAACAAATGAGACTCGCATGGGAGCATCATTACTTCGTCTACACTTCCATGACTGCTTTGTCAATGTAAGTGTACTTTAGATTTTAGGCCCTCAGGGTTAATCGAGTCAATCAGTTTTTTTTAGCTGGTTAGTAGAGTTCGAACCCCGAAAGAGTTAGGAGGTTAAAAAACATTTATAACTATGGTTAATAATTAATTGATATTTGTAATTATGATTATAGCTGTAATTATGTTTGTGTTTTTTGGATAGGGTTGTGATGGATCACTGCTTTTAGACGACACAGCCAACTTCGTTGGAGAGAAGACGGCCATACCCAATAATAATTCCGTCAGGGGATTTGATGTGATTGATGAAATAAAACAAGCAGTTAATACAGCTTGCAAAGGCAACGTGGTCTCATGTGCAGATATTGTAGCCGTTGCAGCTCGTGATTCAGTTAATCTTGTGAGTACACACTTATCTCATTTTTGTATCGGTGGATGATCATATAGAATCCTAAGGAGTATTTATCTCTATGTCTGAAACTATTGTTTATTTTGTCGACCATCTGAGTTTTGAATCTTAAGAGATGTACGTAAAATTTTGATTTAAGCTTTGCCAATCCATCGACATTTTTTTTTCAAATAATTATTTATTTTAAAAAACACTTAAAACAACTGAGTTTGTGCTTATTAATGGCAAACTTTCCTTTAGTCTCTAGGGTTCAGTTTACTTACAAAGTTAATCTCTATCTTTTAAAACCCAAAACGTCCTTGCTATTGCTTTTATAGACGATGGACACCCAACTTTTCTAAGGAAAAATAATATTTTTATATTATATATACAAATAACAAGTAAAAAGGAAAAATACTTAAATTTTAACGGAAACTTGCCTATGATAAAGATGTTTTGGATAATTATATTAAAATGCAATTAATTTGCTTTAAAGGTACGGTAGCTCAAGTTTACTAAACATCTGTTTGTCAAGCATCTACTAACTTATACTTGACAGTTAATAGTTCTATTACACAAATATCTTCAGGGCTTAATCCCAAATATATGAGACGAGTATATTGCTTTTTGTGATTTCAGTTAGGAGGTCCATGTTATCCAGTACAATTAGGAAGAAGAGATGCAAGAACTGCAAGCTTCAATGATGCAAATGCCAATCTACCTTCCCCATTTTCAAACTTCTCTGTGCTTCTTTCAAGCTTCCAATCACAAGGCTTAAATCTCCAAGACCTAGTTGCTCTCTCAGGAGGCCACAGCATTGGACTTGCTCGCTGCCCATCATTTCGGAACAGGATTTACAATGACTCAGATATAGATCCAGTATTTGCTGCTTCCAAGCAAAAGAATTGCCCAGTAACCGGAGGAACATTCAACACAGAACCACTTGATGCAACAACTACACTATTTGATAATCAGTACTTTAAGGATTTGATAGCATCAAGGGGTCTCCTTCATTCTGATCAGCAACTTTTTAAAAATGATAGCAGTGATAGTGATCGGCTGGTGCGAAAGTACAGTACAAATCCAATTTCTTTTGCATCAGATTTTAGTGCTTCCATGATCAAGATGGGTAACTTGAACGTACTTACTGGTAATAATGGAGAAATCAGGATGAATTGCCGAAGAGTTAACTAGCACGTGTAATTTACTGGTTTCAAGAATTGCATTTCTTGATCTGACCATTAATAATAAAGTTGGTTTCTATGTGATGTTAATGATGAAACATATAATAAAATCTAATTGCCGGTGTTTTTAATTTTTTTTCATGTGAAATTTGAACAATTGTGCATTTACTAAAATTTGAAGATATTTGAATACAAAAACATATTTATTCGTAAACATATTTTTCATATAATCAATTACATTAATTGGCAAGGGAAATGAGGTTTTAAATTTTTAATAAGGTAAAAAAATGATGGTTAATTTATATGGAAAGAGTTTTACATGAACTTAGTTTAAGGGGTCCGGCTACGGTGCAACGGTGGTACGGAACCACCGTTGCATCCAGCCGTTGGATTCACTTGGATAGACGGATCCATTGGGATCCAACATTGGATGCAACAGTGGCACGGTACCACTATTGTACCATAATTTTCTCTTAGTTTAAGTCAAAGTTATACTCAAATGTACAATATCGAGGGTGTGTTTGGCACACCACATTACATGGGATTGTATTACCTTTTTTTTTTTTTGTGAGAAGAGAATTGTATTGATTAATGTAATTAAATTTCATGCTTGGTAAATATTCTTGTTCACATTATGGTGTATTAAAATACATCATGTTGCGAACAATGCCGCATCAAATAAACCTAGGGGTCTGATTTGTGTAATACCACGTTGTTCATATTAGTTTTTTTTTCTAAAATAAAAACTGAATAAAAATATATAATATTAAATAAAATTAAAAACTCAACTGTGTTGCCATCGACAACAGTTCAACGGTTGCCGGTCGTTGGTGGCTGCTGCATAAATTAGTGTTTTAGAATTAAGCAATGGTGCAATTTTGCCGACAAAAGAGCTTTCGTTTGCCTTAAATTTACGGTTAAAATTTTGAAAACTGAAACTTTGCCTGCATATCTATAGCAAATGAAAATTTCTTTCCCAGTAATAGTTGCACCATTGCATAGCCTGATAATAAGAATTTTAATTGTATCAAAATAAAGTTCAAATGATACTGAAGAAGGATGGCCAGCAACTGCTTATAGTGGTCGATGGGTCAAAAATGCTCATTTTAATTATAAAAATTTAAATTATTAATTTAATATAAATGATAAGAAAATATAAATAAATCTTAAATTATTAATTTAATATAAATTAAAATAAAAAATTTATGTTACATAATGCAGTCCATATTACACTAAATATAGGATTATATTATACCTTAGTACAAGATGATGCAATATAGCTAATGTAATAAAGCTAAATACTATACAATATAATGTGCTAAATGCACCCCAAATATACAAATCTAAATATAAATGTTTATTTTTAAATTTTTCTTAGTTATTGAATAGAATATATTAAAAACATGGTGTTTGCATATTTATCCTTATAATTTCTTTGAAAAAAAGTTTTAAAAAGGAAAAACATGATGGATCATATTTTATATGGACATAAATTACCATGAATTTAGTTTAAGTCAAAATTAAACTCACCCATATTTTTCATTGTTAAGGCTACCTTTATGATTGCAGTTGAAATGTTAAGGAGACTTATCACATAAGTTTTGATAGAACTAGTTTATGCTAAATTTTTTAATAGTTATTGTAATAGTTCAAGCCCAACAACCAAGTAGATATTGTTTCATTTAGACGCAAAGTCTGTCGCGGTTTTATTATCTAGCTTTACAATTCAAAATGCATTTTTTTAATTAAGAGAGCTCAATACTTATAAACTAGTTCAGGAATTGTCTCACTAGTAATGTGGGATATTACATGCTTCCCCCATTCAGGACCTCGCATCCTCGTGAGGGTTATTGGAAACAGAATGGAACTAAATCATATCATTATCATATCCATTCACACATCGGGTCGTGAGTCAGTTTCGATACCAACTGCAACAGCCTGAGGCCAATAACCAAGTAGATATTGTCTGCATTAGGAACACAGTTGATCCCAGTTTTGTTGTTGGGTTTTACAACTTAAAACGTGTTTACTTAGTTAGGAGAGTCCAAGGTGTATAAACTAGTCCAAGAACTCTTTCTTTTGCAATGTGGGATGTTGCAACTATTTATTTTATAAGTTTCTCGTTTCTAATAATAGTTTTTAAAGTAGAAAGCAGGTTGCTTTTTAAGGTCCCATTGACGAATGAGGTAGAAACTCTACAAGCAGCATATTTTATAAATTTTGACAAAAATGATGTTTGGTCAATTTTTTAAAAACTGCTTATTTAAGTTTTTTTTTTCATTTTGATAGAAAGAAATTTCCAAAAGCATGTAGAGAGTTACTTTTTGTAAGCAACTTATTAACTTAAGCCACAACACCTTTTTAAAGTCCTTATCATAACCTTACCATAATAAAAATATAATTATGTCTTTTTTTTTCATAAACCCTAATATATAAATAGAAGGAAATCTAAACTTATGTCTATTTAGTCATTATATAGTAAAACAGCAATTTCATGATAAAATTTACCAAATACTTGTACTATACTTTTCAAACTAACAGCAATTGCAGCGACATAATTTATCAAATACTAATCTATTTTTTTAATCAACAACTTATTTCATCCACATAGCAAAAACAACTTATTTTATTAGTCACAAGTATCCTAAACTGGTCGTAATAGCAGCTTATTGACTAAGTCATCAAACACTTTTAAAATTTCTATAACAACCTTATTATTTTAATAAAAAGACGACTATGTCATATTTTTTCATAAACACTACTAAAAATCATAAACCCTTTCATATTACCACAACTACATATTACTTTTTATTTAATTTTAAGTTATTTATTATTGTATTACGCAATGAACTTTATCATATTTAATATAATATTTTACAAGGTTCATAAGATTTTAATTATTTGAGTTTCTTAATTTAAATTTTTGTGTCTAAAAAACATTCTAGAAAATTTATTATACTTACTCTTAAACACATACATATGGTAATTATAAAATGAGGAACAATTTAATAACAAATTTTACTAAATTCATATAATCTGCTTTTGAAACTTAATAGTAACTAAAATAATACAGTTTATCAAAAACCTAATCACTTTTTTGTTCAATAATTTATTTCATTAATACATTAGAAGCAACTTATTTTGTCACCCACAACAATCTCAAACTGGCTATCTCTCTCTCTCTCTCTCTCTCTCTCTCTCTCTCTCTCTCTCTCTCTATATATATATATATATGAATCAATCTGAATCATATTTCATGTCCAGTCAGAAATCAAACAAACTATTATTAGAGTAATATTATAAAATGGTAGAATGACACATTTTGGTCATAATTAAAATTTTAATTTTGCCATAAATTTTTAACACCTTTGTTCGTTACTAGTTTCAAAACAATTATAGAAATAATATATATATATAGCAAGAAATTTTTCTTTCCAGATTACATGATTTGCATCATCCCTTAGAAATAGTCTGGTGAAAAAAGAGGTTTTGTAACTTTGAAATTCACTAAGTTTCCTACATCTTAAATTATGTAGTAACTCAGCGTTTTTATCACGAAGGTGTGAAGGGTCACCAATAAAATGGAGGGAAATGGTTAAAATTAGAGTAGCAACAGCATCCTGAATTGGATTGTTGAACTCATCAAGAATAGGGACACCATTTTCATCGACTTGAATGGAATTTAGAATTTCTAATTGTTGCTGATTAGTGAGAAGATGATCCCACCAACCAGCCTTTGGGGTTGGTGGGATCATCTTATTTATAACAAATAAATTAAATAGTTTAATTTTATTTGTAGAGGTGTAAGAGATCATCAATCTATGATGAATCCATAAATTAGTAAAATAAATTTTAGAGAAATGAAAGTGTCATTCTCTTGCAAGAACTAGCAATTAAGAAACGTGTATTAAGATTACAACACAGCAGATTTCACTTTATCTGTAGTTATGAGAAATAGAAAAATTAAAGAAAATGCTTACTGAATATTAATCCAAATCTAGTAACACGATCATCATGATCATTATTCGCTTAATATTCAGGACATAGGAAAAAAAGAAATAGAAATGAACGACTTTGTTCAAAGCTAATTAATAAGGCCCCAATAGAATTCAGTTTATTTTGCGGCAGTTGGTGCAAATCTGCCCATCAGTCCCCGTCAGTGGGCTAAGGTTCCCCATTTTGACCATTGCATTGGCGAAATCTGCATAAAACGTTCCAATGATGGTGCTGTAAGTGGTGACTTGAGAGTCAGTTGAGCCGCCATTGAAGAGCCTGCTGGTCTGAATGAAAGACACCTTTGTTATTCACCAAGTCCTGGAAATAGCCATTGTCAAATAGAACAGAGCTGGTGGCATCTAATTGAGAAAGGTTGTCATCGCCGCCTGAACTTGGACAGTTTGATTTTAAAGATGTTGCAAATTCTGAATCAATGTTTGTTTCATTGTAGATTCTTTCTCGAAACAATAAGCACCTAGCTTGTCCTATTGTGTGAGCTCCTGTATACGACCAGAATTTTGATATATAATTAATCATACACGAAATAAGAATTATAGAAATTAAAGAATATGGCTGCTATCTAGCTAGTTGTGTTAATAGTTGACTTGGGATATTCTCATCAGTACCGATTCTTTTGTCTAGCTAGTCCTTGTCACGTGATAAAGTAGAGTGAGCCCACTCGTAGGTGACTCTAACTCTAATAGTATATAAAAAACCCATGAGCTAACTTAAACTCAAAAACTAGCTTAAGAATTGAGAATTGCCTCACTTATATTATTAACCTAGTAATTATTCTCAGTTGATGTGAGATAATATCTTCAATACATATCAGTATTTATCTAATCTTATGTTGATCATTCTACAAGGTATATACATGTAACTAAATTCTACCATGCGTACAATGTTATTAACGCACTCGTAGATCCGCTGATACTAGAGGCCTTTTTTGGTCGTGCAGGTGATGAGATATGATTTTGAAAGATTAGTGCAGCTTAGATCAGCACTAGGTCTAAGTTTATTAATCTAATAATAATGTTATTACCTGAGAGGGCCACCATTTCTTTAGCACTGAATCCTTTCTTTGCAAAGTTAGAAATAAGGTCATTAAGATCCATAAGAGGGGATGGAATATTAGTATTTACTGCACTGGAACTTGCCGTTGTCGAATCTCTTCTACCTAATTGAACTGTCCATGAAGGCCCCCCGAACAGAACAAAAATGAATATCTGATTAATTAATTAATTAATTTTGATAAATAAAATTCCATTATACTAATAATAACTGCTTGGCCAAAAGTTTAAGCTGATAAGATAGGGTTTCATATGCTTCCCTATGTGAAATGTTTGTAGGCTAAAGATTAGGGGAAAAAAAAGGAAAAAGAAAAAGGTTTTGGATGTACCAAAAGACAAGAGCTTAAAAGTGAATCAAGAAATTGAATGAGCTTATAAGTTGAGAGAATTGAATTTAATTGTGTTAGAGAAACCGTTTAACCAAAATTAAGCCTAAGTCGATGATAAGAATCCAACAATAATAATAAAGAAAAGTGCTAAGATTTTGGGCCTGCAGTTATTACTATTAGGTGACAATAATCTCAAGTAGTCATTAATGCAATTTTCGCTTCACTTACAGCAACAACGGAATCTCGAGCAGCAACAGCTAAGATGTCTGCGCAAGAAACAACACCAGGGCAGAGACTCTAAACTTTAGATTTAACTGAATCGATCGCTTCAAAGCCTCGTATTGAATTCGCATTGGCGTTGGCTGATTTCTCACCAGTAAAACTTGAAGTGTCATCTAATAGAACTGATGCATCACAACCCTGCAAATTGAGGCATAAACGAAATTTAATTAAAAATAAAAGTTACCATAATACACTATCATATGCCCAACTAATCAAATTGTAAGATAACCATATTGATAACAAAAATGTATTAATAATAAATTTCCTTCAGTTTTATATGTGGTTTGAGCTAATTATTCAGTTCATCCCTATATTTATAAAATTATCTAAAACACCTATGTTGTTACTATCGTAGCAATCAAATTTAATTTTTAAGAGTAAAGTAGTATTTTCGCATGATATATAACTTAAAATTCAAATAAATCTAACATACAATAGGTGAAAAATAGATGAAAATTAAGTAAATTTTAACATAAACAAACAGACAACTGGACTTTTTGGAAAATTGTAATTTTGAAAATATTTTGGACTTGATGTAAATTATAAGGAGCATTTACCTTAACAAAAATAGCTAATGAAAAGAGATTATTTTGAGTCATGATTCTACTAATTAATACTGTTTTAGCACCTCACTATGTACAAATTAAATAACATATACAAAGAAAGTTTGTCACTCAAGCATTACTATGATAATGCGTAAATGAAACTCTATTATGCGTTTTGGGCGGATGCATGCATGCAAGTTTGCAATTGCAAATCGCTTTCGTTGAAAGTGAAAAGAAAGAGAGAGGGAGAGATAGAACGTGCATTAACAAAACAATCGTGGAAATGGAGACGAAGCAAAGAAGCTCCCATTCGATGCTCCTTTACCACTGCATTGTGTACTATAGACTTGATGGTAGATAGGGCTTTTGGGCAAGTATTATCATAGTGATTTGAGGATAATTGTGCAAAGGCCAGTTTAGATAACAACAAAAACATGATGAAGCAAGTTCCATAAAGATGTGAGTGAGACGACATTATCAAAAAGTACTCAAGGAGACACCAAAGTAATTCAGCAGAGCTTGTGTTTTTGTGCTTGGTGAATGATATGTGATAAATCAGATGCTCTTATATGGAGGATGAATTATTGGTTCTAGGTCAAAAGAAAAAAGATTTTGCTAATTTTTTATTAGAAACTATTAAAAATAATGGATGCATTCATTGAGAGTTGGAAACTCCCCACCATCTTATATCGATCCCCACCATCTAAAGTCATGTAAATAAAAATTTCGATATCTTTAGTACATGGGTATATAACATTGTATAGTTTAAAATTTAATAATTAACTATAAAGTCTTATGTAACAATTATGAATTAGTTTAATTTCTAAAATATGAGCACAAAAATAAGAAATAACTATCAACTAACCAAACTTTCGTTATATTTTACAAATAATTATTGCACATCTCAAGTTTTAAATCAGATTTTAATTTTTTGAAGCAACTCAGAAAAGGCATCATAAAGCTTAGGAAATCTAGCAAAATCTTGAGAAATGTCGGGGAAAAGATTATTGGGTTGTATTATAGAAGACTGTATTTTAACATTTTGAGTAAATTGATTGAAGTCTTGCATTTTGTTTTATAAATTACAAGATAATGTTGGGTGCCCAAACTATATTAGAAGTCAAAAATATAAAAGAGGATTTGTCATCGTCTGAAAAACTTAATGGCGGTTGGTAAGTGTGTGAACAAAATGGTCACAAGGAATCTATCAAGTCAAAAACTCGGTTCAAATTAGATTTCTTAATCTTTGCAGATAAACATAGTTCTATACATGGATGTTTTTGCAAATGTCCCAAACTTTAGAATCTTCCAACTACTTGTAATGCAACTTAAGAGCACTACCCCAAAAAAGAATTAATTAATATAGTTGAAAGCAAGATACAACGTCTCAAACGTTCATATCAATCTTGAATACAAAGTCTTAAACTTTCATAATAATCTTGATATTAAATCGGCGAATTACTGACTGGTGGCAACACCAGGCCCACACTACAAGAAAACGGATCTACTATGACAGGTAAAACTGTCATAGTAGGGGGTGGATGACGGTTGTTCATACCGTCATTGTAGCCAGCGTCAAGAATTGATGATAGAACAATACCCGTCACAACCTGTGATGGATATAACCAGTCACACAACTATCATAACTTTATTTAAAAGGAAATATAATAATTTTTAATTTGACCCCTTTTTTTCATTTCGCATGCTATATTTTAAATTTTTAGCGGAAAATCTTAAATTTGGCGCAAAAATGAAAATTATAACTAATTGAATTTTTTTTACAATTAATTCTGAAATTAAATTTATAATTAATAAAAATGGCTATTTTGTTACTACCATGAAATGCTTGTCATTTTAATAAAAATCTTGCAATTGATTTAGAAATTAAAATTTCATAATTTAGTTAATTAATTCGATTGTTAAAATGAATATCGCAATTAAAAATTCACTAACAAAGAAAATGAAATGAATAACACTGAATAATTATCGATAATTGTCAACAAACATAATTTAACCAAATACAAATGACAAGTCCAACATAAATAGAAGAGTATTGTAACAACATAAAAACCAAATTTCAGCAACATGTAGAAGGCTAGCTGTTTTGAGACTAATGAACCATGATCAGTCTGTTTCCAGCAACACAACAAAGCCAACAACACTGATCATACCAAAAAAAAAAAATTCATTCTAGCAATTTTAGTGAAGCATACAACAAATACCAATCTAAGAAGAAGCTAAAATCGTGCAAAGATGCACCAATACTCAGGACATGTTTTTGCATCAAAGAAAAAAGATGGCCAACTCCAGCAATACCCACCATCTTCATCAAATTCCAACATAGCAAGTGTGACAAGCTAGGTAACTGCACAAGTAAATATAACATCATCAAAACATGGTGGGGAAAATGATCTTAAAACATCTCTCTTGCAATTACCACAGACTTTTTTGAAAGCTCACTGATGTGATGCGATGGAGCTTCTTTTATGATATGCACAACTTTTGGTTTGGCTTTAAGCACAATCAAAATCCAAAGATATCAGTGAAGCAAGCAAACATGCAGCTGGCCGCTCTAATTGCATGCACGTGTGCTACACTAACTATTGAATCCAAGTAATACATAGTAGAGGTTGTCATATCAATTATAAGAATTCCATAAGGTCTAAACAAAAGTGTAAGTATATAAGGCTGCATGAAAAAGAATTGAGTGAGATTTTGGTGTTTTGAAAATAAGACTTGAGTACCTAAAGTGATTTTGAGGCAATGTATGATATAATTAATTCTAAGTGTAAGCAAATGATAAAAGTAAATTAGTAAATTCATCAAAGAAATGAAGTTCACGCCTTTCCTCATGGAAAGCTTTTCAAGCAATCTTAACTCCTACGTGCTTGAATGGAGAATGAAACACTGCAAATCAGATGAAAGATTTGACTGCTAACTATAAGCAAAGGCGCAGACTAAACTAAATTTCTTTAGTAATGAAAGTATTTATGTGTATGTTGACTACTTAAGTATAAGACTAGAATAGCAACAAATTTTAAGATGCTGATATGCAAATCAAAAGTAATATAGGGAAATCAAAGTAATTCTAAAACAGAGCAAAAAGGTTACTATCATTGTGAAAGGTGACTTTTTCATATGTTTACAATGATCTGATAAAAGTATATCATATTATTGAATAAAAAATTTGATGGATGAAAATATGCAAATATACTACAATGAAACATCTGAAAATTGCATCAAACAATTCCTCGCAACCCTTAATTTTTGCAGCTTTATATGATACCTAAAGTGTCTATTTGTATGCAAGAATGACAAACTATCAATGCAGTTAACACTTATTTTGGACAATCAACAAGTCTGGAAGCTACAACTACAATTATCTAGTTGTAGGATCATTATTAAAATGCTACAAAACAGAAGTAGAGAAAGTACGATTAACCATATCATCTGTAGAGCAGCCCTTAGTCCATTGTATAAGATCTCATGATGCTATTGATGTTTGCTAATAGAAAATGAAAAGGTAAAACCCAACTCTCTGTCCACCAAGTGAAAAATAAAATCATCACATTGAGTAGCAGGAAATATGATTAAAATGCAAAACCATTCTTGGCATAAGGCTCTGGAGCATAGATTGATAAGTAAATCATAGGAATTGAAAAGAAAAGTTGCAAAAAGCATATCTAATAGATAGAGTTTTAATAATATATCCAGGCTGGTCAAAAAGGTAAAATAAATTCCTGCACATCCTACAGCTAGCTTCAAAAACTCATTAAAATTTCAATATTGAAGCTATTCATACGATACCAATTGCAAATGAAAGATTAATAATATATAAAATGGATTGGAACGGCATTTTGCAAAAAACCACAGCCAATAGACGCAGTCTTTATATCCAAGTTGGTTAGAAAGGTGAACTAATATGGATTGGAAAGAAATTTTGCAAAAAACCACAGCCAAATTCAAAAAATTATAACTAATTGAGTAAGCAAAACTAAGCTAAGCAAATAAGGCCTTTGCAACAAAAATTGTACAGTAACTAAATGCATACAAAAACAGAGCATCAAAGTCAAGCTAACCTCAGAAGTAGCATTATTATCTACTAAAGTCTTTGCTCCAACAAATGTCCATGAAGCAAACATGTTACTTGTCCTCAAAGAATCAAGTATTAAAAGACCCAAATCGACTGTGTTGGCTGCGATAACATCAATGGAAGCATAGGTGCAAAGCCCTCGGCCAACAAAGAAGATCGACCGCGCAAGAACTAAGAAGAAAATAATTGGATCCCCAATTTGAAAACTGGACAAAATGTTAAGGTGATTAGCCGCACAAGAACAAAACCGAAATCATTCTAAAGGTTCAGATTTCGTTCATTTCAACAAACTAGTACATTTGTGCACATAACTTTTAAGGAAAAATTCCATTTTTCCAACACAATGAACAAATTTTAGATAAACCTTTAGTGCTTAGAACTACACCTTTAGTGTTGAAATTGACAAAAAAATTTAATTAAATTGAAATGCAAGAGAAAATAAGGAGAATAATTACCTGTGTTAATAAAAAAATTGAGCTTAATCAATGGTGAGTTTTCAGTTAGGGTTTTGAAATGCAACGGTGGCAGCACACGTTCAGTGGGTTTCTCATGTGGATCTCAATGATGGCCAAATCGATGGCGGGTGACAAGGCAAATCGATGCCGAGACATGAGACAAAATCAACGCTGTTACTAATGTAAGGGTTTGAGGCGATAGGTTGTTACGAGAGTGAAACCGTGTGAGGGTGAGAGATGTTTGAGTTTTGGATGAACACTTGGGAAAAAAAAACCGATATGAAGTGTTTTGTGTTTATTCATTGTTATTTGCTTTTTCTCTAAACGCCACCGTTTCTTTTTTTTTTCATTTTTGATTTATCTTTTTTGACAAAATCATTTTAAAATTTTAAGTCAAATCACTATCATAGACTAGTCATTAATTTATGATAATCTAAATATTTATCACAAATCAGTCTTATTATTATGATAGAACAAATTTTTATCACAATTTTATCGTATTTTATTGACATAAAATTTTTTTATCACAAGTCTGTCATATTTCTGTAAAATAAGAGACTTAGGCTAAGAACCGTCATACATGTACCTGTCATCGTAGATCATTTTTCTTGTAGTGCCAGGGGATCAATTTATTGTTTATTTCGTTTCTCTTTGAGCACTTTTGAATTGCGTCACATCCCATCCTACCTACACCCAGCCCCCAACAACATTTCTTTTTGACAAATGACAATTGGCTTAATAATGTTATTTGATTCTGTTTCTTATGTTTTAATAAATAAATAAACAAGTAAGCAAATTCCGTTCTCAACCATGCATCAAGCTTTGTGATGGTTACAATCTTGATTATTTTACATAGAATTCGAATAGGAGATTATTAGTTTTTCCTTTTTAAAATTAATATATACTATTTAACTTTTATTTTTTTATCATAGTTCAATAACCTCCTTGACATCATAATTTTACTATATTATTCTTATTTTCAAATACACTTTTATTTATATTTATTATAAATTAAAGGAAAAATGACACCTACACCCCAAATTTGAGAAAATGCTCATGTAAATCCCAAAGATTTCAATAACGGACATCATTACCCCTTTTGACTATAATATCCTTTGACTATTAACTTAAAAAGATTGAGTCCAGTATTATATAATAAATATAAGGGAAAACAACACATACCCCCTTAGTTTTTAATAAGGGACACAATTATTCCCTTTTAACTACAACATCCTTTAGCTCTATTAACTTAAAAATATCGACTCCAATGTTTTAAATAAATATAAATATAATATCAAAATAAATGTAACTTCACATACATTTTAAGATAATTTCAATATTTAAAAAAGCTTTTTAATACTTTACAATCTTATATTATATTAACCTAAATTTTATGATAAATAGGATCATAATATTAAAATAAATATATAAAACTTTAAATTATTTTCAATATTATATAAAATAATTTTAATATTATTAATATATGATATATTTTATTAATTATAAAATATATTTAACCCAAAGATTTATTTAAATTTTATAATAAATAAAAATATATTACCATAGTAAATATAATAGGCTACATTTTAAAACTTATTTTATATATTAAAAAATTCTAATATTATTAGTCTATTAGAAAATTAAAAAACTTAAAATATCTTTATTTTTAAAAAAAATTTTAGGGTTAATTGTTTTAGTGATTATCTACAAAGGGAATTATAGTCAAAAGAAGGTGTTAGTATATAGAAAAAAAAAGGGGGGGTAGGTTTCCTTTTTAAAATAAAATATATTTATTATAAGAAAAAATTAAAATAACAAAAAGTATAAGAAAAATATCTTATTATTAATTTTTTATTCACACTAAAAATATATTTCTTATTTTTAGTACTTAAATTTTTTATTTCGGTTTCCATTTATATGATTTATGTAATTTATAATTAATATTAATAAAAGTGCACTTGAAAATATGAGTAATGTAGTAAAATTATGTGTTAAGGGGATTATTGGCTATTATGAAAACAATAGAGAGGGTATGTGTTGATTTCAATAAGGGAACTGTTGATTTCCCATTCGAATTCTATGCAAAAGAATATTTTACGTTCTTCTCTATTTATTTAGCTTATTAATGAAAAATTTAGTAACAATCAACTAAATTTTTTAGTAACAATCAACTAAATTTTTTAGTAACAATCAACTAAATTTTTATCACGCATTATAAAAAAACAATTATACAAAATTTATAAATATTCTAATTACCATTTTAAAATTTATAAAATGGCACCTATGCCATTTTTCTGTCCTTAAATGTATAAAGTACATAAAGTTACACAATTTCTTTTTCACATTCCTATTATGTTTATCTCACGCAAATGCAATGCTTTTTTCCTTTTTAATGTCAAAATATAATCAAAACCCGGTAATTCAAAATCTCTTTCCTTGCCATTTTTTATTTACTTTCTTTAGTTCGTACATGCTTTTAAATTTTATTCATTTATATATATTAAAATATTAGAGGAAACTAATTTAAGAATTCAAATTATATAAATAATAATCTTCTTTCCCATAATTTGAACAAATAAGGAAAGAATGTAAATTAAATCATAATTCTATTCTAAGTGAATAGGAAAGAATTTAAATCAAATTAGAATTTTAATTGGTTTAAATGCCTTACATCAATTAAAATGGAAAGTCGGTAATTAAAAGAAAGAGACAAAGGCATGCTTTTAGAATTTGGGGCTTGCGTTTCAATCTTTGAGTGGATGATCGAAACGTGATTTTAACTTCATTTTCTCCCAAATTTGGAGGGTAAGCTCTTGGTATTGCCTTCTGCAATCCTACTAGTCTTGATTTTTGTGATATCCTCTTGTTGGTTGTTATTTGAAATACACAATTATTAGAGAGACAAATATTAGGTTGTTATTATAAGGTAGGATTGTTAATATTGTTAATGTTATTAGCATCTACTGTTATCTAGAGAAGAATTTTGTGTTGTAATCCCATTAATATAATGGAAGATTATATCGAACTACAGTCTCATGTTTTTTCTCATTTTGGGTTTTCCACGTAAAAATGTATGCCTCTTGTGGTTGATTTAATTCTTTGGATTGTGTTAGATTATTTTCTAACTATTTATTTGTAGATTATTTTCTACCTATTTATTTGTGGTGCACATCCTATTTTAATCACATAAAGAAGGAAAGTGTTTTGCTTCCACTTAATATGCAGTTGCTTGTGTGAGTTTTTTTCCTAATAGAGTGGTATCAGAGAATCAAGTTTTGCATTATTTCATTACTTGTGTGGTTAAGATGGAGGAGTCTTTGGCATGCATGATTAAATTAAAATCATGGAATTATGGTATTTGGAAGTCTAGAATGGAAGATTTGCTATTTATGAAAGACTTCCATGAACCCATTGAAGACGAAAAAACTAGACCCGCCGCCGATTTAGATGATAAGAAATTGGCTCAATTAAACCAGAAGGTTGTGGGTACTATTAGATCATAAATTGATCAGAGTGTGTACCACGATGTCATGAAGGAATCCAGGGTTGATGTTCTTTGGAGAAAATGATAGACGATTTATGAGCAGTCGACAACACAAAATAAAGCCAATATGATGAAAAGGCTTGTTAACTTGAATTATAAGGAGGGTGCAGTATAACAGAACACACCAGTGAGTTTCAAGCCCTGGTTTATTAGTTGACTACTATGAAAATTATTTTAGATGATGAGTTATAAGCATTAGACATGGTTACAGATAGGATTAGGAATAAAGAATCGAGAAGAAAGAGTGTTGAAGCAGTTCCTTCTGAGTCAAATACATTTGTTTCAGAAAAGCAAGAAATGTGGGGGAGAAGCCAAACCAGAAATTCCCACCAGCAGAACAATGATAACCCTAAAGGAAGATCTAAGTCCTAGAAGAGAAACATGAAGTGCTTTTATTGTCAAAAGATAGGTCACGTTAAAAGGGAGTGCAGATTATGGAAAAGAGAATAGGCGAAAGAAAATGGTGATGCTCAGAAAAATGACAATTAGGACACTACGGCCATAGTTAATGGTGATATAAATATTGTTTATGATGAGAGCACTATGAATCTCACTTGTCATACCTGTGATTGGGTGATTGATTTGGGTGCTTCGCTTCATGTTACTGTACATCATGATTACTTCACATCCTATGTTAATAGTGATTATGATCATGTTCGGATAGGAAATGATGTGGCATCTAAGATTGTGAGCATCTAAGTTATTGATTAAGGATGTCCAACATATACCAGATACTCGCCTTAATTTAATCTCTATAGACAAGCTTAATGATAATAGTTATACAAACCAATTTAGTGAATGAAAATGGAAGCTCACTAAAGGCGCACTAGTGTTAGGTAAGGGGAGGAAAATAAACACTCTCTATGTGATAGAAGCCAAGATCAAGAAAGAAGATGTGAATATAGCTGTAAAAGATTTTGACATTAAGATATGGCACAAAAGGCTTGGTTTTATTGGTGAGAAATGGCTAGAAACTCATGCAAGAAAAGGATTTCTACCCAGTTTTGCAAGTATATACCTCAAGACTCGTGTTCATTGCTTAATTAGAAAGGCCTAGAGAGTATCATCTAAAAGCTTTTCTCCATCTAGAAAATCACAAATACTTGATTTAATTCACATTGATATTTGCAATGATGTAAAGTAGATCAATAGGAGGTGCACTTTATTTTGTGATTTTTATTGACGATTGTTGTAGAAAAGTATGGGCTTTTGTTTTAAAATCTAAAGACCAGGTGCTTGATACGTTTAAGTTCTTCCATACTTATGTTGAGAGAGGGACATGAAGAAAATTAAAATGCGTCAAGACAGATAATAATGGTGAGTATAGAGGGTCATTTGAGAAGTATTGCATATCTCATGGAATTAGGCTTGAAAAGACTATACCAAAAACCCACAGCAGAATGGTGTTGCAGAAAGAATGAATAGAACAATTAAAGTAAGGATCAGGTGTATGCTTTCTAATGCTAAACTTCCTAAATCTTTTTGGGATAAGGCTATGCGTACTGCAATTGATTTGATTAACTTTTCTCTTTTATCTCCATTAGATGGTGATGTGCTTGAGAGAGTTTGGATTGGAAAAGATGTTTCTTATAAACACTTTAAAGTGTTTGGTTGCAAAACATATGTTCACATCCCTAAAGATGAGAGATCAAAGCTTGATGATAAAGTTGAGAAATGCATTTTCTTAGGCTATGGACATTAAGAATTTGGGTACAGGTTATGGGATCAAGTGGCAAGAAAATTTATCAAAAGTAGAAATGTTGCGTTTCTTGAAGATCAGATAGTTGGTGATGCAAAGAAAAGTGATGAATCTAACAATGATGTTTTAGCATAACTAGTTGAGCAAGCACCCTTTTGAACTACCTACACTACCAGTTAAGCCAGAATTGAGAAGATCCTTTAGAGAACAGCCACCTTCCACTAGATATCTTCTACATAAATACATTATACTTACAGATAAAGGGAAGCCAAAGTGTTTTGAAGAAGTCATGCCCCACCAACATAAAAGTGAGGAGGTTAAAGCCATGCAAGAGGAAATGAAATCCATGAATGAGAACCACACTTATGACTTTGTGAAATCGCCTAAGGAAGAGAGGGCACTGAAGAACAAATGGATTTACAGATGGAAGACTAGAAATAACTCGCAACAATGGTATAAGGTTAAATTAATTATGAAGGGTTTTGGTCAGAAGAAATGTGTTGATTTTGAAGAAATATTTTCTCTTGTGGTGAAGATATCTTATATATACATGGATTAACATGAAGGGTTCAATATCAAAGGCAATGAAGAACTTACATGCATGTTGAAAAAAAAAATTTGTACGGCCTGAAACAAGCACCAAGATAGTGGTATAAGAAGTTTGAATCTTTCATAGAGAATCATGATTTTAACGAGACAATTTATGATCATTGTATTTTTATGAAGAAGTTTGGCAATAATGATTTTATCATTCTTTTACTTGATGTGGATGACATGTTGATTGTTGACCAAGATGCTAGTAAGAATAACAATCTGAAGAAAGAGTTTAGCAAGCCTTTTACAATAACTAATTGATTCAAATGCGTCCCACATTATTTGTTGGGTCCATCTCATTTAGTTAGCCCAAGACCAAAACTTTATAAGCGATTAAAAAAAATTAAAGGGGCTAGCTAATTGAAATTTTTATTGAAATTAGGTTTTAAAAGCATTATATAAAGGAGCAAAAGCATGCAGCAGCAACTTTTGTGCGTGAAAATGGTGAGAGAGAAAGAAGGAGACAGTAGTGTGCCTTTAGAAATTGGGGGCTTATGTTTCAATTTTTGATTGGATGATTGGAATGCGATTTTAACTCTGTTTTCTCCCAAATTTGAAGGGTAAGTTCCTGACATCACCCTCTACAAGCCTACTAGTCTTGATTTTTGTTTTATCCTATCATTAGTTGTTATTTGAGATACCTACTTATTAGAAAAACATTTATTAGACTGTTACTGTAAGCCAAGATTGTTAAGATTGTTAAAATTCTTGATGTTATTAACCTCTAGTGTTATCTAGAGAAGAATTTTGTACTGTAATTCCATTAATATAGTGGAAGATTATATTAGATTACGGTCCCATGATTTTTTCTATTTTAGGCTTTCCATGTAAAAATAAATGTGTCTCTTGTGGTTGATTTCTTACTTTGGATTGTGTTAGATTATTTTCTATCTATTTATTTGTGGCACACATCCTATTTTAATCACAAAAAGAGGAAAATAGTTTTTTTTTCACTTAATTTGTAGTTGCTTGTGTGAGTCCCTTTTCGAACATTATTAAATTTTAATAGTAAAAGTAAAATACGTTTCACTCACCTCTATATCACCATGCATTTCTCTCTGTAAAAATTGCCAATGAACTAAAGATTACGCCAAATAGCCATAAGAGAAAATATTTTCTAGATAAATCTGATTAATAAAACAACTATAAATAAGGGGGAAAAAAAAGCAAATGTAGGAACCGTTTCTACCTTTTTTACATTTATCATGCTTGAAATTTTGTTACTTCATAATTTAAAGAGAATTGGCAAAGGATAGATAACCACCGTTTCGATTTACTGGCTAACAAAGAAAAAATGCAGAGAAGTGTTATTGTATGTACTTTAACTTGTAGTAGTAACATCCATCCAAAAACCATTGGAATAGAAAATTCATTTACAAAGAGAAGAGAGAGGATTGAAGGAGATGAGAGAAAGATAAGTGCATAACTTAAAGAAAGAAATGTGTGAATGTCGTGAACACAGTGTTAGGCAAATGAAATCTTTTGGGTGTTGTTGGACATTTCAAGAAGAAATTAAGGAAAATGGCTGATTTAAAATTCAGTTCATCCCAAGAGCCTGCAGCTTGAATGCTCATTTCATTTGTTAGCTAAGCTAAGGTGGCTTTTTAATTTTTAGTTACTTGAAATTTAGTTTGGAGATCTTCCTTCCCAAATCAAGTGTAATTTTAATCTTTGAATGAAATAATTTAGTTAAAAAAATAAAATTAAATGAATATGGGGAGAGAGAGGCTTATTTCACGTTTACACGTTTATTGTTTACTGTTAAATATTTTGTGGGCCTACGTCTAATTAATTAATTTTTAGAATAAAAAAATTGTATGTTATTTTAGTATTAATCATTCGATGAACTTAACTTTAATCTAGTGGTTAAAAATTTGTGTTCAAAATTGTGTTTAAAAGTATACCTAAATTAAACATACCGGTATATTGTTGGATCATAACTTGTTTTTCATCCAAGTCCAAAAAACACAAAGACTAGCCTATCCCTTAGAATTTTCTAAGTTATGTGAGCTTAGGTGGTAGGCAAGGTTGGTGTGGATGGGTGAAATATGTGAATTGGAATGAGTTAGATTGATAATTAGTGTGATGGTTGAGAATAAAATAGTAGTTGTGATTAAATTTTTTTAGTTTATGTGTCTGGTTATAATTAAGTTTTGGGTACTATAAATAGTCTTGTCATTTCTGTTGTGTGTATCAAATCTAAGAAGAAGTATAAAAATTTAAACAAAGCTTTTGAGAGTGATTTGTGAGAGTGTATGAATTGTTCTTATAATGTTCTTGAGCTTTCTTTAATCAAAATTTATCTTTTATCCTTCGAATTCTCCAACAAAGTGATATCATAGCTAGTAATCAGTGCTTTAAATAGCAATATAGCATATCAAATCGAAGAGCTCGACGAGAGGAACACGATGTTACAAAAATCAGTCCAATCGGAATATGAATGCACCTGTAATCACTACCAAAAGTTTGATGTCCCAAAACTGAGTTGATTCACCAAGTTGAACCAATCTAAACACATTGATCCACACCGAATCAAGTCCAACCAAGATAAGTCAAGCCAGACCAACTCAAGCCAAGCCAAGTGAGCTGAGCTAACCATTGATCATTGACCAGTCGTTGATCAATGTTGACCATTGACCGAAAGCTAATGTGAGTCTCTTAAAAATTTGTTATTCAATGGGCAAATACTACATCATTAGAAATTAAAATAATACTTTGGAAGTGTAATATTATTGCTAATCTTAAATTTATTATTAGCTTGATGGTACCTTTGGTGCATAGACGACGCAAGACTTTCATGTACCTTAACGTCTAAGATTCAAGTTTCACCGAGGGGAAAGACCCACTGTGAGTGCTACAAACCCTCTGGCACTAGATTAGGCTGCTAAAGAAGATAATTAAAGGTAATATGGGGCGGCCATGATGTGGATCCAACTGCAAAATCGTGTGCCTATAGTCTTTTTCAGTTCGAAGACTGATGAAGTATCTTCAATTATAATATTAAACGACACAAGTACTACTTGAGCTTTCGAACAGGAATCTTAAATAATATTATATGCCTGTCATTTTCCATACCTTAACTTAAAAATTTAAGTTGTTATATAGGTAAAGGTCAAACTTAATTTTTTAAGGTTTGAAGAGCATGTTGTACAGTTAACAAAAGCTAATTAATTACTTAAACCCAATGCTAATTATTCAGTTGACTCGGTGCCTTATACAAGAAAAATGAGGAGTGCGTGCATACAAATGACCAGCTGGATACAATTGATGTATCACTTATTGACTTTCAATTTGGCAACAAAGAATTAATTTTATTACTTTTATACATTATAAATTCTTGATTCTTAACAAATGGAAAGTAACTAGTAAATAATTATCGAGGTGAGCGGCAAGGTAACATGTCTTTACACATAACACTGCATCCCGCTAGGATTTTACACTAGCCTCTGTGCACTCAAGTACGGGTATGTGTCTCAGTATAAGGGAAAAGTTGGGATTCTATTACTCTTTCTCTCTCAATTATTTTGTTGTGTAATGGTAGATATTTCTCCCACTCATATGAATGTGATGGTTAAAATCTGACCAGTAACATAATAGACTTATCTAAGAAAATATGGAAGAGATCTGTTAATTATGAAAATATGGAAGAGATCTGTTAATTATATGATTGATTGTATGTTCGTTTTATGTTTTCCATATTCCTGAATAAATTGGGTATTTGGGCCACATAGAATAATATGAATGAAAGTTTATTATCACTTTTTACTTTAATCACAATTTGTCGCTAGCACCAATCATGCAAGACAATAAGCTCCTTTTATAACGGATAGTTTCGTGGTGATGATTGGTCTCAAATAACTAAGCCTAATATTAATTGTTTATTGTTTGATCGTGCAGGCACTAACTAATAGTTAGAATCTTACATCAAGAATTCAACACATTAAATAAGAGGTTTCATCTAAAATGCCACATAATTATGTATTCTATTTCGCTTTTCTAAGCAACTGAGGAATCATTCATGTACTGATGAATATAAAAGCTATTTGTCAAATGTCAACGGATTTTGTTTCAAGTAATAGCTAGTTTTTTTAATTTATAGTATCCGAATCCATTCATACATCCCACCGTCCCTGGAACATGATACCAATTGTTAAGATCCGTTTTCACATAATGAGATCAAATAATATTTGGCTACTGTGCAACAATGGAAGATCAAACTTAATCGACAGCATTTACAAGATATAACTGACTGATTGGTGCTACATTTCGATTATGATTTAGGTTAAATATATATTGAGATGTTCTAGCATAGTTGAGTTTGTGATGTATCTTAATAAATCTTTTACGTGTATCAAATTGGATGATTTTCAAGTAATACCTTCTTTGGTAGGCTGTCCGAATTTGAATCATGAGGAAGTACTGACTTAAAAATCAATTTGGATTTGTACATGCTCCTCAAAAAAAAATTTAAAAAAAACTTCTCTTAATCAATTACTTATTTACATCCCTAATTAACCAAATCCATACTATTTTGTATAGTTGTTTAGCGGTACGTAATAAGTAGATATCAGTGACCATAACACAAATAATGATCAAATGAGTATATTATTACTCATGTTATGATGAGTAAGTTAACATGGTCTTGTTGTGTTGTTTGATTAATTCACGATGTAACAAAGCACTACAAAATCTGAAATTTCAAGTGTCAAAGAGCCATATTATATCCAGGACACAAATTTTGTTTATCTATTGCTTTATGAATAAAATTGTGCAAGTTGGTGATCATCATTGTACGTGCAAAAGCAAATGAAACGAACTCGATGGAACTTGTTGCATACAGCTCGAAATCAAATCATTTCTATATATAATAAAACAAGGAAAACGTTTTGAATAAAGAATAATAAATTGATGGAAACAGGAGAACTAATGGTGTAGTGTCGAACCTATAAATACCCCATATCACTTGCAATTCAACAAAACATTATTTCTACTAGCTTTAATAACCAACAATGGCTGCTATTAAATCTTTTGTTGTGTATTTTGTGTTAGCTGCTGCTGCTATCATCCCAATAAATGCACAGCTGACCCCTAATTTTTATGAGAAAATGTGTCCTCAGGCATTGCCAACTATAAGAACAGTTGTTCGAAATGCCATAACAAATGAGACTCGCATGGGAGCATCATTACTTCGTCTACACTTCCATGACTGCTTTGTCAATGTAAGTGTACTTCAGATTTTAGGCCCTCAGGGTTAATCGAGTCAATCAGTTTTTTTTAGCTGGTTAGTAGAGTTCGAATCCCGAAAGAGTTAGGAGGTTAAAAAATATTTATAACTATGGTTAATAATTAATTGATATTTGTAATTGTGATTATAGCTGTGATTATGTTTGTGTTTTTTGGATAGGGTTGTGATGGATCACTGCTTTTAGACGACACAGCCAACTTCGTTGGAGAGAAGACGGCCATACCCAATAATAATTCCGTCAGGGGATTTGATGTGATTGATGAAATAAAACAAGCAGTTAATACAGCTTGCAAAGGCAACGTGGTCTCATGTGCAGATATTGTAGCCGTTGCAGCTCGTGATTCAGTTAATCTTGTGAGTACACACTTATCTCATTTTTGTATCGGTGGATGATCATATAGAATCCTAAGGAGTATTTATCTCTATGTCTGAAACTGTTGTTTATTTTGTCGACCATCTGAGTTTTGAATCTTAAGAGATGTAC
Organism: Citrus x clementina; assembly: GCF_000493195.1. NCBI lineage: Eukaryota > Viridiplantae > Streptophyta > Magnoliopsida > Sapindales > Rutaceae > Citrus > Citrus x clementina. The sequence continues at coordinate 12,949,574 of NW_006262201.1, read as the reverse complement.
GTAAAATTTTGATTTAAGCTTTGCCAATCCATCGACATTTTTTTTTCAAATAATTATTTATTTTAAAAAACACTTAAAACAACTGAGTTTGTGCTTATTAATGGCAAACTTTCCTTTAGTCTCTAGGGTTCAGTTTACCTACAAAGTTAATCTCTATCTTTTAAAACCCAAAACGTCCTTGCTATTGCTTTTATAGACGATGGACACCCAACTTTTCTAAGGAAAAATAATATTTTTATATTATATATACAAATAACAAGTAAAAAGGAAAAATACTTAAATTTTAACGGAAACTTGCCTATGATAAAGATGTTTTGGATAATTATATTAAAATGCAATTAATTTACTTTAAAGGTACGGTAGCTCAAGTTTACTAAACATCTGTTTGTCAAGCATCTACTAACTTATACTTGACAGTTAATAGTTCTATTACACAAATATCTTCAGGGCTTAATCCCAAATATATGAGACGAGTATATTGCTTTTTGTGATTTCAGTTAGGAGGTCCATGTTATCCAGTACAATTAGGAAGAAGAGATGCAAGAACTGCAAGCTTCAATGATGCAAATGCCAATCTACCTTCCCCATTTTCAAACTTCTCTGTGCTTCTTTCAAACTTCCAATCACAAGGCTTAAATCTCCAAGACCTAGTTGCTCTCTCAGGAGGCCACAGCATTGGACTTGCTCGCTGCCCATCATTTCGGAACAGGATTTACAATGACTCAGATATAGATCCAGTATTTGCTGCTTCCAAGCAAAAGAATTGCCCAGTAACCGGAGGAACATTCAACACAGAACCACTTGATGCAACAACTACACTATTTGATAATCAGTACTTTAAGGATTTGATAGCATCAAGGGGTCTCCTTCATTCTGATCAGCAACTTTTTAAAAATGATAGCAGTGATAGTGATCGGCTGGTGCGAAAGTACAGTACAAATCCAATTTCTTTTGCATCAGATTTTAGCGCTTCCATGATCAAGATGGGTAACTTGAACGTACTTACTGGTAATAATGGAGAAATCAGGATGAATTGCAGAAGAGTTAACTAGCACGTGTAATTTACTGGTTTCAAGAATTGCATTTCTTGATCTGACCATTAATAATAAAGTTTTTTTCTATGTGATGTTAATGATGAAACATATAATAAAAGCTAATTGCCGGTTTTTTTTAATTTTTTTTCATGTGAAATTTGAACAATTGTGCATTTACTAAAATTTGAAGATATTTGAATACAAAAACATATTTACTCGTAAACATATTTTTCATATAATCAATTACATTAATTGGCAAGGGAAATGAGGTTTTAATAAGGTAAAAAAAATGATGGTAAATTTATATGGAAAGAGTTTTACATGAGTTTATTTTACGTCAAAGTTATATTCAAATGTATAATATCGAGGGTGTGTTTGACACACCACATTACATGAAATTGTATTACTTGTTTTTTTTTTGTGAGAAGAGAATTGTATTAATTAATGTAATTCAATTTCATGTTTGGTAAATATTCTTGTTCACCTTATGGTGTATTAACATGCATCATGTTGTGAACAATGCCGCATCAAATAAACCTAGGGGTCCAATTTGTGTAATACCACATTGTTCATATTAGTTTTTTTATTTTCTATAATAAAAACTGAATAAATTATATAATATTAAATAAAATTAAAAACTCAACTATGTTGCCGTCGACAACAGTTCAACGGTTGCCGGTCATTGGTGGCTACTGCATAAATTAGTGTTTTAGAATTAAGCAATTGAGCAATTTTTCCGAAAAAAGAGCTTTCGTTTGCCATAAATTTACGGTTAAAATTTTAAAAACTGAAACTTTGCATGCATATCTATAGCAAATGAAAATTTCTTTCCCAGTAATAATTGCACCATTGCATAGCCTAATAAAAAGAACTTTAATTGTATCAAAATAAAGTTCAAATGATACTGAAAAAGGATGGCCAGCGACGGCTTATAGTGGTCAGTGAGTGAAAAATGCTCATTTTAATTATAAAAATTTAAATTATAAATTTAATATAAATGATAAGAAAATATAAATAAATCTTAAATTATTAATTTATTATAAATTAAAATAAAAAATTTATGTTACATAATGCAGTTCATACTACACTAAATATAGGATTACATTATAGCTTAGTACAAGATGATGCAATATAGCTAATGTAATAAAGCTAATACTATACAATATAGTGTGCTAAATGCACCCCAAATATACAAATCTAAATAATATGTTTATTTTTAAATTTTTCTTAGTTATTGAATAGAATATATTAAAAACATGGTTTTTGCATATTTATCCTTATAATTTCATTGAAAAAAAGGTTTTAAAAAGGAAAAAAATGATGGTTCATATTTTATATGGAAATAAACTAACATGAATTTAGTTTAAGTCAAAATTAAACTCACCCATATTTTTCGTTGTTAAGGCTACGTTTATAATTGCAGTTGAAATGTTAAGGAGACTTATCACATAAGTTTTGATAGAACTAGTTTATGTTAAATTTTTTAATAGTTATTGCAATAGTTCAAACCCAACAACCAAGTAGATATTGTTTCATTTGGACACAAAGTTTGTCACGGTTTTATTATCTGGCTTTACAATTCAAAATGCATCTTCTTAGTTAAGAGAGCCCAATGCTTATAAAACTAGTTCAGGAATTGTCTCACTAGTAATGTGGGATATTACATGCTTCCCCCATTGAGGACCTCGCATCCTCGTGAGGGTTATTGAAAACAAAATGGAACTAAATCATATCATTATCATATCCATTCACACATCGGGTCGCTAGTCGATTTTGATACCAACTGCAACAGCCTGAGGCCAATAACCAAGTAGATATTGTCTGCATTAGGAACACAGTTGATCCCAATTTTGTTATTGGCCTTTACAACTTAAAATGTGTTTACTTAGCCAGAAGAGTCCAAGGTGTATAAACTAGTCCAGGAACTCTTTCTCTCATGATGTGGGATGTTATAACTATTTATTTTATAAGTTTCTCAATTCTAACAATAGTTTTTAAAGTAGATAGCAGGTTGCTTTTTAAGGTCCCATTGGCGAATGAGGTTGAAACTCTACAAGCAACATATTTTATAAGTTTTGACAAAAATGATGTTTGGTTAATTTTTTAAAAACTGCTTATTTAAGTTTTTTTTTTTTCATTTTGATAGAAAGAAATTTCTAAAAGCATGTAGAGAGTTACTTTTTGTAAGCAACTTATTAACTTAAGCCACAACACTTTTTTAAAGTCCTTATCATAACCTTTCCATAATAAAAATATAATTATATCTTATTTTTTTCATAAACCCTAATATATAAATAGAAGGAAATCTAAACTTATGTCTATTTAGTCATTATATAGTAAAGCAGCAGTTTCATGATAAAATTTACCAAATACTTGTATTCTACTTTTCAAACTAACAACAATTACAACGACATAATGTATTAAATACTAAGCTACTTTTTTAATCAACAACTTATTTCATCCACATAGCAAAAACAACTTATTTTATCAGTCACATGTATCCCAAACTAGCCATAATAGTAGCTTATTGAATAAGTCATCAAACGCTTTTAAAGTTCCTATAACAACCTTATTATTTTAATAAAAAGACAATTGTATCATATGTTTTTCATAAACACTACTAAAAATCATAAACCCTTTCATATTACTACAACTACATATTACTTTTTTATTTAATTTTAAGTTATTTATTATTGTATTACGCTATGAACTTTATCATATTTAATATAATATATTATAAGGTTCATAGGATTTTAATTATTTGAGTTTTTTAATGTAAATTTTTGTGTCTAAAAAACATTCTAGAAAATTTATTATACTTACTCTTAAACATATACATATGGTAATTACAAAATGAGGAACAATTTAATAATAAATTTTACTAAATTCATATACTTTGCTTTTGAAACTTAATAGTAACTGAAATAATATAGTTTATCAAAAACCTAATCACTTTTTTGTTCAATGATTTATTTCATTAATACAGTAGAAGCAACTTATTTTGTCATCCACAACAATCTCAAACTGGCTCTCTCTCTCTCTCTCTCTCTCTCTCTCTCTCTCTCTCTCTCTCTCTCTCTCTCTCTCTATATATATATATATATGAATCAATCTGAATCATATTTCATGTCTAGTCAAAAATCAAACAAACTATTATTAGAGTAATATTATAAAATGGTAGAATGACACATTTTGGTCATAATTAAGATTTTAATTTTGCCATAAATTTTTAACACCTTTGTTCGTTACTAGTGTCAAAACAGTTATAGAAATAACACACTGTTTTAGAATATATATATATATATAACAAATAAATTAAATAGTTTAATTTTATTAGTAGAGGTGTAAGAGATGATCAATTTATGATGAATCCAGAAATTAGTAAAATAAATTTTAGAGAAATGAAAGTGCCATTCTCTTGCAAGAACTGGCAATTAAGAAACGTGTATTAAGATTACAACACATGGCAGATTTCACTTTATCTGTAGTTATGAGAAATAGAAAAATTAAAAAATGCTTACTGAATATTAATCCAAATCTAGTAACACGATCATCATGATCATTATTCGCTTAATATTCAGGACATAGGAAAACAAGAAATAGAAATGAACGACTTTGTTCAAAGCTAATTAAAAAGGCCCCAATAGAATTCAGTTTATTTTGCGGCAGTTGGTGCGAATCTGCCCATCAGTCCCCGTAAGTGGGCTAAGGTTCCCCATTTTGACCATTGCATTGGCGAAATCTGCATAAAACGTTCCAATGTTGGTGCTGTAAGTGGTGACTTGAGAGTCAGTTGAGCCGCCATTGAAGAGCTGCTGGTCTGAATGAAAGACACCTTTGTTATTCACCAAGTCCCGGAAATAGCCATTGTCAAATAGGACAGGGCTGGTGGCATCTAATGAAGAAAGGTTGTCATCGCCGCCTGAGCTTGGGCAGTTTGATTTTAATGATGTTGCAAATTCTGAATCAATGTTTGTTTCATTGTAGATTCTTTGTCGAAACAATAAGCACCTAGCTTGTCCTATTGTGTGAGCTCCTGTATATGACCAGAATTTTGATATATAATTAATCATACACGAAATAAGAATTATAGACGTCAAAGAATATGGCTACTAGCTAGCTAGTTGAGTTAATAGTTGACTTGGAATATTCTCCTCAATACGGATTTTTTTGCCTAGCTAGTCCTTATCACACGATAAAGTAGAGTGATCCCACTCGTAATTGACTCTAACTCTGATACCATATAAAAAACTGATGAGCCTAACTTATACTCCGAAAATGGCTTAGGATTTGAGGATTGCCTCACTTATGTTATTAACCTAGTAATTATTCTCAGTTGATGTGAGATAATATCTTCAATACATATCAATATTTATCTAATCTTATGTTGATCATTCTACACGGTATATATATGTAACTAAATTCTACCATGCGTACAATGTTATTAATGCACTCGTACATCCACTGATACTAGAGGCCTTTTTTGGTTGTGCAGGTGATGAGATATGATTTTGAAAGATTAGTGCAGCTTAGATCAGCACAAGGTCTAAGTTTATTAATCTAATAATAATTTTATTACCTGAGAGGGCCACCATTTCTTTAGCACTGAGTCCTTTCTTTGCAAAGTTAGAAATAAGGTCATTAAGATCCATGAGAGGGGATGGAATATTAGTATTTACTGCACTGGAACTTGCCGTTGTCGAATCTCTTCTACCTAATTGAACTGTCCATGAAGGCCCCCCGAACTGAACAAAAAAGAATATCTGATTAATTAATTAATTTTGATAAATAAAATTCCATTATACTGTTAATAACTGCTTAGCCAAAAGTTTAAGCTGATAAGATAGGGTTTCATGTGCTTCCTTATGTGAAATGTTTGTAGGCTAAGATTAGGAAAAAAGAAAAAAAAGGGAAAAAGAAAAAGGTTTTGGATGTACCAAAAGACGAGCTTAAAAGTGAATCAAGAAATTGAATGAGTTTATAAGTTGAGAGAATTGAATTTAATTGTGTTAGAGAAACCGTTTAACCAAAATTAAGCCTAAGTCGATGATAAGGATCCAACAATAATAATAAAGAAAAGTGCTAAGATTTTGGGCCTGCAGTTATTACTATTAGGTGACAATAATCTCAAGTAGTCGTTAATGCAATTTTCACTTCACTTACAGCAACAACGGAATCTCGAGCAGCAACAGCTAAGATGTCTGCACAAGAAACAACACCAGGGCAGAGACTCTCAACTTTAGATTTAACTGAATCGATCACTTCGAAGCCTCTTATTGAATTCGCATTGGCGCTGGCTGATTTCTCACCAGTAAAACTTGAAGTGTCATCTAATAGAACTGATGCATCACAACCCTGCAAATTGAGGCATAAACGAAATTTAATTATAAAAAAAAAGTTACCGTAATACACTATCATATGCCCAACTAATCAAATTGTAATATAACCATATTGATAACAAAAATGTATTAATAGTAAATTTCCTTCAGTTTTATATGTGGTTTGAGCTAATTATTCAGTTCATCCCTAAAAAAAAGTTACCGTAATACACGTATGTTGTTACTATTGTAGCAATCCGATTTAATATTTAAGAGTAAAGTAGTATTTTTGCATGATATATAACTTAAAATTCAAATAAATCTAACATATAACAGGTGAAAAATAGATGATAATTAAGTAAATTTTAACATAAACAAACAGACAACTGGACTTTTTGGAAAATTTTAATTTTGAAAATATTTGGGACTTGATCTAAATTATAAGGAGCATTTACCTCAACAAAAATAGCTAATGAAAAGAGATTATTTTGAGTTATTATTCTACTAATTAATACTGTTTTAGCACCTCACTATGTACAAATTAAATAACATATACAAAGAAAGTTTGTCACTCAAGCATTACTATGATAATGCGTAAATGAAACTCTATTATGCGTTTTGGGTGGATGCATGCATGCAAGTTTGCAATTGCAAATCGCTTTCGTTGAAAGTGAAAAGAAAGAGAGAGGGAGAGATAGAACGTGCATTAACAAAACAATCGTGGAAATGGAGACGAAGCAAAGAAGCTCCCATTCGATGCTCCTTTACCACTGCATTGTGCACTATAGACTTGATGGTAGAGAGGGCTTTTGGGCAAGTATTATCATAGTGATTTGAGGATAATTGTGCAAAGGCCAGTTTAGATAACAACAAAAACATGATGAAGCAAGTTCCATAAAGATGTGAGTGAGATGACATTATCAAAAACTACTCAAGGAGACACCAAAGTAATTCAGCAGAGCTTGTGTTTTTGTGCTTGGTGAATGATATGTGATAAATCAGATGCTCTTATATAGAGGATGAATTATTGGTTCTAGGTCAAAAGAAAAAAGATTTTGCTAATTTTTTATTAGAAACTATTAAAAATAATGGATGCATGCATTCATTGAGAGTTGGAAACTCCCCACCATCTTATATCGATCCGTTAATATTCTCAAATGCAGCTCACTAAAGTCATGTAAATAAAAATTTCGATATCTTTTAGTACATGGGTATATAACATTGCATAGTTTAAAATTTAATAATTAACTATAAAGTCTTATGTAACAATTATGAATTAGTTTAATTTCTAAAATATGAGCACAAAAATAAGAAATATCTATCATCTAACCAAACTTTCGTTATATTTTACAAATAATTATTGCACATCTCAAGTTTTAAATCAGATTTTAATTTTTTGAAGCAACTCGGAAAAGGCATCATAAAGCTTAGGAAATCTAGCAAAAACTTGAGAAATGTCAGGGAAAAGATTATTGGGTTGTATTATAGAAGACTGTATTTTAACATTTTGAGTAAATTGATTGAAGTCTTGCATTTTGTTTTATAAATTACAAGATAATGTTGGGTGCCCAAACTATATTAGAAGTCAAAAATATATAAGAGGATTTGTCATCGTCTGAAAAACTTAATGGCGGTTGGTAAGCGTGTGAACAAAATGGTCACAAGGAATCTATCAAGTCAAAAACTCGGTTCAAATTAGATTTCTTAATCTTTGCCAATAAACATAGTTCTATACATGGATGTTGTTGCAAATCTCCCAAACTTTAGAATCTTCGAACTACTTGTAATGCAACTTAAGAGGACTATCCAAAACAAGAATTAATTAATATAGTTGAAAGCAAGATACAAAGTCTTAAACGTTCATATCAATCTTGAATACAAAGTCTTAAACTTTCATAATAATCTTGATATTAAATCGGCGAATTACTGACTGGTGGCAACACCAGGCCCAGGGGATCAATTTATTGTTTATTTCGTTTCCCTTTGAATACTTTTGAATTGCGTCACATCCCATCCTACCGAGACCCAGCCCCAACAACATTTCTTTTTGACAAATGACAATTGGCTTAATAATGTTATTTGATTCTGTTTCTTATGTTTTAATAAATAAATAAACAAGTAAGCAAATTCCGTTCTCAACCATGCATCAAGCTTTGTGATGGTTACAATCTTGATTATTTTACATAGAATTCGAATAGGAGATTATTAGTTTTTCCTTTTTAAAGTTAATATCTACTATTTAACTTTTATTTTTTTATCATAGTTCAATAACCTCCTTGACATCATAATTTTAGTATATTATCCTTATTTTCAAATACACTTTTATTTATATTTATTATAAATTAAAGGAAAAATAACACCTACACCCCAAATTTGAGAAAATGGTCATGTAAATCCCAAAGTTTTCAATAACAGATATCATTACCCCCTTTTGACTATAATATTCTTTAACTCTGTTAACTCAAAAAGATTGACTCCAGTGTTTTCTAATAAATATAAGGGAAAACAATACATACACCTCATGGTTTTGGGGAAATAGTCATGTAAACCCCTTAGTTTTTAATAAAGGATACCATTATTCCCTTTTAACTGCAACACCCATTGGCTTTGTTAACTTAAAAATATTGACTCCAATGTTTTAAATAAATATAAATATAATATCAAAATAAATGTAACAATATATATATTTTAAGATAATTTCAACATTTAAAAAAGTTTTTTAATACTTTACAATCTTATATTATATTAAACTAAATTTTATAATAAATAGGATCATAATATTAAAATAAATATATAAAACTTTAAATTATTTTCAATATTATATAAAATAATTTTAATATTATTAATATATGAGATATATTGCATTAATTATAAAATTTATTTAATCCAACGATTTATTTAAATTATAATAAATAAAAATATATTACTATAATAAATATAATAGTCTACATTTTAAAACTTGTTTATAAATTAAAAAATTCTAATATTATTAGTCTATTAGAAAATTAAAAAGCTTAAAATATGTTCATTTTTAAAAAAATTTAAGGTTAATTTTTTAATTATTATCTACAAAGGGTATTATAGTCAAAAGAAGGTGTTAGTATATAGAAAAAAAATTGGGGGGTAGGTGTCCTTTTTTAAATAAAATATATTTATTATAAGAAAAAATTAGAATAACAAAAGGTATAAGAAAAATATCTTATTATTAATTTTTAATTCACACTGAAAATATATTTCTTATTTTTAGTACTTAAATTTTTTTATTTCAATTTCCACTTATATGATTTATGTAATTTATAATTAATATCAATAAAAGTATATTTGAAAATATGAGTAATATAGTAAAATTATATGTTAAGGGGTTATGGACTATTATGAAAACAATAGAGATGGTAAGTGGTATATGTTGATTTCAATAAGGGAACTGTTAATCTCTCATTCGAATTCTATGCAAAGGAATATTTTACGTTCTTCTCTATTTATTTAGCTTATTAATGAAAATTTTAGTTCATTAAAATTTAGTAACAATGAACTAAATTTTTACCAGGCATTATAAAAAACATTATACAAAATTTATAAATATTCTAATTACCATCTTAAAATTTATAAAATGGCACCTATGTCATTTTTCTGTCGTTAAATGTATAAAGTACCCAAAGTTACACAATTTCTTTTTCACATTCCTATTATGTTTATCTCACACAAATGCAATGCTTTTTTTTTTCTTTTTTATGTCAAAATATAATCAAAACCCAGCAATTCAAAATCTATTTCCTTGCCATTTTTTATTTACTTTAGTTCGTTCATGCTTTTAAATTTTATTCACTTATATACATTAAAATATTAGAGGAAACTAATTTAAGAATTTAAATTATATAAACAATAATTTTCTGTCCCATAATTTGAACAAATAAGGAAAGAATGTAAATCAAATCAGAATTCTATTCTAAGTAAATAGTAAAGAATCTAAATCAAATAATAATCCTAATTGTCTTAAATGTCTTACATCAATTAAAATGGAAAGTCGATAATTAAAAGAGAAATAAACTAATTGGTTTCTCCACTAGCCTCCTCAAAAAATGAGAAAGTATTCAAAAAGTAAAGTAGTATATTTTCCAAATGGGGAAGTATCTGAAAAAGGAAAACAATATATCTTCCAGCCATAATGTGCAAACCAACTTCCTATTTCATGGAAGTGATTATTTAGAAACTTAAAGAGCCTGAATAATACATTTATCATGTGTGATTCCTTCAATGGGCCTCTACGAATTTAATTAAGCCCAAGTTGCTTCAATCAACCTATTAAGTGCTTCTTTGAATTTTTTTACTCGAGTTTTTATGACGAGTCCATTGGGAACTTGAATAGAATCTGAACATACCTCATCCCACGTGCTTGTGACAGTTTTTTCATCAATCTCATCATTTATTTACATTTCAATTATAATTATATTGCCATTTTTTGGCAAGATTTTCAAATAACTTGAATCACATTTAAGGGAAAGATAGTAGCTAAAAATCAAGCATCCACTCATTCTCAACATCAATGACAATACTCCACATCTCTAGCTACAATAGTCCAGCAACAGCCTCTTGTATTTGAATGCCTACACAAAAGAGCAATATACAAAAATATTATACAATAAAAGAAAATACCCAATGTTCTAGAAATTCAACTTCATCAAGGACCATATATACATATAAAACTATGTGTAGGTTTGTAATTCTAATAACTAATTAATTCACATGTGTCCCACATTATTTGTTGGGTCCATCTCATTTGGATGGCCGAAGCCCAAAGTTTTACAAGTTTGAGTAGTTAAGCGATTAAAGAAAACTTAAAGGGGCTAGACAAAATTTTCATTAAAATTAGGTTTTGAAAACATTATATAAAGGAGCAAAAGCAAGCAGCAGCAACTTTTGTGCTTGAAAATGATGAGAGAGAAAGAAATAGACAATGGTGTCCTTTCAGAATTTGGGGCTTGCATTTCAATCTTTGAGTGGATGATCGAAATGTGATTTTAACTTCATTTTCTCCCAAATTTGGAGGGTAAGTTCTTGGTATTGCCCTCTATAATCCTAATAGTCTTAATTTTTGTTTTATCCTCTCGTTGGTTGTTATTTGAAATACCAACTTATTAGAGAGACAAATATTAAGTTGCTATTATAAGCCAGGATTGTTAAGATTGTTAATGTTATTAGCATCTAGTGTTATCTAAAGAAGAATTTTTTATTGTAATCTCATTAATATAGTGGAAGATTATATCGAACTACGATCCCGTGATTTTTTCCGTTTTGGGTTTTCCACGTAAAACTCCATGCCTCTTGTGGTTGATTTATTGCTTTTGGATTGTGTTAGATTATTTTCTACCTATTTATTTGTAGTGTACATCCTATTTTAATCACACAAAGAAGGAAATAGTTTTTGTTTCCACTTAATTTGTAGCTGCTTGTGTAAGTCTCTTTCCCAATATAGTAGTATCAGAGCATCAAGTTTTGTGTTATTTCATTACTTGTGTGGTTGAAATGGAGGAGTCTTCGACATACATGATTAAATTAAAATCATGAAATTATGGTATTTGGAAGTCTAGAATGGAAGACTTACTATATATGAAAGACTTACATGAACCCATTAAAGACGAAAAAGCTAGACCCGCCGATTTAGATGATAAGAAATTGGCTCAATTAAACCACAAGGTTGTAGGTACTATTAGATCATGGACTGATCAAAGTGTGTACCACGATGTTGCGAATGAATCCAGGGTCGATGTGCTTTGGAGAAAATGAGAGACGATTTTGAGCAGTCGAGACCACAAAATAAAACTAATTTGATGAAAATGCTTGTTAACTTGAAATATAAGGAGGGTGCAGTATAACAGAACACACTAGTGGGTTTCAAGATTTAGTTGATCAGTTGACTACTATGAAAATTATTTTAGATGATGAGTTACAAGCATTGGATATGGTTACAGATAGGATAAAAAATGAAGAATCTGAAAGAAAAAGTGTTGAAGCAATTCTTTCTGAGTCAGATACAATTGTTTCAGAAAAGCAAGAAAGGTGGGGGAGAAGTCAAAATAGAAATCCCACCAGCAGAACAATGATAACCGTAGAGAAAGATCTAAGTTCCAGAAGAGAAACATGAAGTGCTTTCATTGTCAAAAGATGGGTCACGTTAAAAAGGAGTGCAGATTATGGAAAAGAGAACAGGCAAAAGAAAATGTTGATGCTTAGAAGAATGACAATTAGAACACTACAGCCATAGTTAATGGTGATATAGGTATTGTTTATGATGAGAGCTCAGTAAATCTCACTTATCATACTAGTGATTAGGTGATTGATTCGGGTACTTCGTTTTATATTACTGCACATCATGATTACTTCCCATCCTATGTTAATTATGATTATGATCATATTCGGATGGGAAATAAGGGGGCATCTAAGATTATGAGCATCTAAGTTGTTGCTTAAAGATGTCTGACATGTACCAGATATTCGCCTTAATTTAATCTCTATAGACGTGCTTAATGATGATGGTTATACTAACTAATTAGGTGAATGAAAATGGAAGCTCACCAAAGGCGCCCTAGTGTTAGCTAAGAGAGGAAAGTAAACACTCTTTATGTAATAGAAGCCAAGATCAAGAAAGAAGATGTGAATGTAGCTGTAAAAGATTTTGACATTGAGACATGGTACAAAAGGCTTGGTTATATTGGTGAGAAAAGGTTAGAGACTCTTGCAAGAAAAGGATTTCTACGTAGCTTTGCAAGTATATCTCTCAAGACTCGTGTTCATTGCTTAATTAGAAAGGCACAGAGAATAGCATTTTAAAACTTTTCTCCATTTAGAAAGTCACAAATACTTGATTTGATTTACACTGATATTTGTATGATACAAAGTAGATCAATAGGAGGTGCACTTTATTTTGTGACTTTTATTTACGCATGTTGTAGAAAAGTGTGAGCTTTTCTTTTAAAATCTAAATACCAGGTGCTTGATATGTTTAAGTTCTTCCATGCTTATGTCAAGAGAGGGACGGGAAGAAAATTAAAATGTGTCAGGACAGATAATAGTGGTGAGCATAGAGGGCCATTTGAATAGTATTGCAAATCTTATGGAATCAGATTTGAAAAGACTATACCAAAAACCTACAGCAGAATGGTGTTATAGAAAGGATGAATAGAACAATTAAAGAAAGGATCAGGTGTATGCTTTCTTATGCCAAGCTTCCTACATCTTTTTGGGATAAGGCTATGCGTATTACAATTGATTTGATTAACCTTTCTCCTTTATCTCCATTAGATAGTAATGTGCCTGAGAGAGTTTGGACTGGGAAATATGTTTCTTATAAACACTTGAAAGTATTTTATTGCAAAGCATATGTTCACATCCCTAAAGATGAGAGATCGAAGCTCGATGATAAAGTCAAGGTGTAATACCTCAATTCTCCTAAGGGTATTTAAGTCTTTTTAGTTTTTAGTAATATTTTTACCCTAGTATAAATAGAACAAAATGTCTTTTCCATTAGGAGAGAGGGAGAAAGAGAAATCGACTAAGAAAAAAAAAAGAGAGAGAGATGGAGAGAAAAGAAAAGAAAAAGAGAAGAGGAAAGTCATCTTCTTTGTTCTGCCATGAGCAACACATGAGATCTAGTTGCATAATTTGAATTGGGTATTGTTAAGAGAAGATTTGGATTTGGAGGTAAGTTTTAATTCTTAGTTTCTATTAATTTGTTGTGGAAAAGCATGATTGCAATAAAAGTAGAAACCTAAGATTTTGCAGAAATATGCTGATAGTGAATTATTACGAAAATCATAGTAATTTGTACAAATTGATTTTGATTACGATTTTTGGATATGTTAAACTATAATCGTCTAGAATGTTTTGACACTTTTTTCAAGTTAATCGAATAAGATTTCAATTAATTACGATTTTTCAAGTTCAAATCTGAAAACCTAGAAATTTCTGATTTCAGTGAAGAACATGAATTACGATTTATTTTTACCATAGCTAGATGTCTTCAAAAATTATGAAATTTAGATTAGTGATTTTTGTATATGTCTAGTGTGATTCTGTAAATTTTCATGATTTTAGGATAAAGCAATAAAGTTTATTGTATTTTTAGAGCAAGTGTGTTTAAAACAGAAACTTGTTTGACAATATTGATGATGTCTGAAACGTCAATTATTTTCAATAGTTTTGAAAGAAATCAAGTTATGAAATTTTTATCAAATAATTTTCAATATGTTCGTATATGGTCTGTAAAATTTGAGATTTTTCTAGTAAGGGAATAATTTATTAAAAATCGGAGAACATGGACAGTTCTGTTTTGAATGCCAATTATTGAGGACATTTGAGGTTGAGCTTATGAGATGTTTAAATTGAGATATTTGAGGACATTAGAGTTTATTATTGAGATTTGTTTATATCTTCTGAGAAATTTATTGATGATTTTAGATTGATGATATCAATACGCATTTGTTACATGAGGATGCCAAGAGTAAACTTGACTTCAAAACGAATCACAATAAATAATATATATGTTTGACTTGTGTGAAAAAAACCTATTTTGATATGTATGAATATGGGTTTACATATCTCTGCCCATGTGTTTATGTGATGTGTTGTTATGTGTTAGGCGTGATTATGTACATAGGCATATGAATGTGTGATGATTTATTGGCATAAGCATGAAAATGCATTAAGTTTTCTATGAATGAAAAAATGGATTTTAGCAAACGGAATTTCTGATTTATTAGATTTTACTTTGGGGGCCACCTCTTGAGACTATACAGGGGCCACCTCTTTAAACTAGTCGGGACCACCTCTTGAGGGCCAAAGCGTCACAAAGTGTCACACATGATGCAAACTGCCACACACAGTACAAAGTACCACAATTGCAGAATATGTATTTTATTGAAAGAAATGAGAAAGTTTCAAAAAGACAAAAAGAGATTTTTATGAATTTGTTTACAATATTTCCAAAAGATCATGACATATCATCCATTTGCATTATATATAAGTATGTATGTATTTTGGTATAAGAAAAAACTAATTTGCTTACTAAGTTTTGTACTCATTACAGTTTATTGTAATTCAGTTTTCAGAAGTCAAGATTGATTCGTGATGAGTGAGAAGTTGAAGATGGTATATGGTATGGCTAAATTTTTAAGTTATTCCGCTAGCTTTTGTATTTGAGGCTCGAATTTTATCGGTTGTAAAGAGTTTTTTTAATTCATATGTGAGTTGTTGACAGATTTGCCCTTGGAATTCGGACTGGGATGTTACACAAGGAATGCATTTTCTTAGGCTATGGACATGAAGAATTTGGGTATATATTATGGGATCCAGTGGCAAAAAATTGATCAGAAGTAGAGATGTTATGTTTCTTGAACATCAGATAGTTGGTGATGATAAGAAAAGTGATGAATCTCAATCATCTCTAGAGATTCCTATTATTCCAACTTCAATTTCTCCACTTGTAGCTCATGATGATCACAGAGGAGCTGAAAAGGATAACAATGATGATCTAGCAGAACTAGTTGAGCATGCACCTTTTTGAACTACATACACTACCATTTGAGCTAGAATTGAAAAGATCCTCTAGAGAATGGAAACCTTCCACTAGATATCCTCTACACAAATATGTTATGTTTACATATAGAAGGAAGCCAAATTGTTTTGAAGAAGTCATGTCTCATCAGCATAAAAGTGAGTAGGTTAAAGTCATGCAAAATTAGATGAAATCTTTGAATGAGAACCACACTTATGACTTAGTGAAACCGCCTAAGGGAAAGAATGCATTGAAGAACAAATGGATTTACAGGTTGAAGGCTATAAATAACTCGCAACAGCAGTACAAGGTTAGATTAGTTATGAAGGGTTTTAGTCAATAGAAATGTGTTGATTTTGAAGAAATATTTTCTCTTGTGGTGAAGATGTCTTCTATATACATGGAGCAGCTTGAAGGGTTCATTGTCAAAGGCAAAGAAGAACTTATGTGCAAGTTGAAAAAAAATTTGTACGGCTTAAAACAGGCACCAAGACAGTGGTACAAGAAGTTTGATTCATTCATGGAGAATTATGGTTTTAACGAGACAATTTATTATCATTGTATTTTTATAAAGAACTTTGGCGATAATGATTTTATCATTCTTCTACTTTATATGGATGACGTGTTGATTGTTGGTCAGGATACTAGTAAAAATGACAATTTGAAGAAAGAGTTTAGCAAGTCTTTTGCAATAACTAATAGATTCAATTGCATCCCACATTATTTGTTTGGTCCATCTCATTTGGTTAGCCCAAGACCAAAGCTTTATAAGCGATTAAAAAAATTAAAGGGGCTAGTTGAAATTTTCATTGAAATTAGGTTTTGAAAACATTATGTTAGCCTATATGGCTATAAATATTGATTTTGATGATAACAAACCACATGTATTTATTAAGCAAAGATTTATGAATTGTGCTTTTATAATAAGAAAATGATGTTATGGAATTAAAGCATTTTGGACTAAAATGAAAGTAATTTTAAAATCTTCGATAGTGTTTTAAATTTCAGATTTAGACCTATTTGAAACTATTTAAATATTTTGGGTCATTCTATAATTTCACAAAGTTTAGGTGATATTATAATTTTAGAAAGTTTTGGGATTAACGAAGCATTACTTAGAAATTCTGAAATTGGACCTATTTGCAAAGTTGCATAACTTTTTAGGTCATACTACAGTTTTTATAAAGTTTTGGGGTCAAACTAAAAATTTAGGAAAAATTTCACTGTAGCAGGTTACTGTAGCAAGCGACCATCCAGATTCTGAAAATCAGAAATCCGGATACGGGCAGTAAGCATCCAGAACGAAAACGGCTTACCGGATTTCGTAACTGGCAAGCCGGATAGGCAAAATTCAAATTTTTACCTTAACGGTAACATAAATCCGGCTTACCGAATTCCATAAACGGCAAACCGGATACGCCTGGAATGTGAGTAACGGCTAGTTTTTGAGCTCAAACTATAAGAACTCAAATCCAACTCATTTTGAAGCTCTCCAACAAGCAAAAACAAAAAGCACACGTGATATCTTGAGCCTTCAAACTTGCGAAATACAAACATTGAATCTTTTCTTGTTCTTCATTTTTGAATATCTACTCATTGAGTTAGTTTCATTGTAACCTTCATTTATTCATCTCAATTGTAAGAGTTTGAGTGTGTGAGACACTTGAGTGAAGAGATTGGGAGATAATCTCTTTGTTGTAAAGGTTTATTGACACCTCGAAGTCAATTGTAATCGTTGAAGCCTTGGAAAGGCTTGGATAGTGGAATCCTCAAGCTTGGATCGCTTGGAGGCGTGGACGTAGGCGGGGATTGCCGAACCACGTAAAAATTCGTGTGTTTGTTTCTCTTCTCCCTTACTCTTTGATTATTGTGCTTTTCTTGAACTTATTGCTTTTAATTTTTATTAAGAAATTAGATTGCTTGTTGTGTGGATTTGCTAGGATAATTTTTAAATTTCCAATTCACCCCCCTCTTGGGTTGCACACTTATATTTCACATTATATAAATGAGCGGAAGCAAGCGGCATCAAATTTTGTGCGTGAAAATGGTGAGAAAGAAAGAAAGAGACAGTGGCATGATTTTAGAATTTGGGGGCTTGCATTTCAATTTTTGATTGGACGATCAGAATGCGATTTTAACTCTGTTTTCTCCCAAATTTAGAGGATAAGTTCATGGCATCACCCTCTACAACCCTACTAATCTTGATTTTTGTTTTATCCTATCATTAGTTGTTATTTGAGATATTCACTTATTAGAAAGACAAATATTAGGTTGTTACTGTAAGCCAAGATTATTAAGATATTTTATGTTATTACCCTCTAGTGTTATCTAGAAAAGAATTTTGTGTTGTAATCTCATTAATATAATCGAAGATTATATCGGATTACGGTCTCATGATTCTTTTCGTTTTAGGTTTTCATGTAAAAATGTATGTCTCTTGTGGTTGATTTAATGCTTTGGATTATGTTAGATTATTTTTTACCTATTTATTTGTGGTACACATCCTATTTTAATCAAAAAAGATGAAAATAGTTTTTTTCCCACTTAATAGCTTTGGATTGTGTTAGATTATTTTTTACCTATTTATTTGTGGTACACATCCTTTTTTAATTACAAAAGAGGGAAATAGTTTTTTGCCCACTTAATTTGCAGTTGCTTATGTGAGTCTATTTCCCAACATTATTAAATTTTAATAGTAAAAGTAAAATATGTTTCACTCACCTCTATATCACCGTGCATTTCTCTCTGTAAAAATTGCCAGTGAACTAAAGATTACGCCAAATAGCCATAAGAGAAAATATTTTCTAGATAAATTTGATTACTAAAACAACTATAAATATGGGGAAAAAAAGAAAATGTAGGAATCGTTTCTACTTTTTTTTCATTTATCATGCTTGAAATTTTGTTACTTTATAATTTAAAGAGAATTAGCAAAGGATAGATAACCATTGTTTCGATTTACTAGCTAACAAAGAAAAAATGCAGAGAAGTGTTATTGTATGTACTTTAACTTGCAGTAATAACATCCATCCAAAAACCATTAGAATAGAAAATTCATTTACAAAGAGAAGAGAGAGGATTGAAGGAGATGAAAGAAAGATGAGTGCATAACTTAAAGAAAGAAATGCATGAATGTCGTGAACAAAATGTTAGGCAAAGGAAATCGTTTGGGTGTTGTTGGACATTTCAAGAAGAAATTAAGAGTAATGGCTGATTTAAAATTCAGTTCATCCCAAGAGCCTGTAGCTTGCATGCTCATGTCATTTGTTATCTAAGCTAAAGTGGCTTTTTAATTTTTAGTTGCTTGAAATTTAGTTTGGAGATCTTCCTTCCCAAATCAAGTGTAATTTTAATCTTTGAATGAAATAATTTAGTTAAAAAAATAAAATTAAATGAAAAAGAGGAGAGAGAGGTGTATTTCACGTTTATTGTTTAGTATTAATTTTTTTGTGGGCCAAAATCTAATTAATTAATTTTTAGAATTAAAAAATTGTATGTTATTTTAGTATTAATCATTCGATGAAGTTAACTTTAGTCTAATGGTTAAAAATTTGTGTTCAAAATTGTGTTTAAAACTATACCCAAATTAAACATGCCCATATATTGTTTGATCATAACTTATTTTTCATCCAAGTCCAAAAAACACAAAGCCTAGCACATCCCATAGAATTTTCTAAGTTAGGTGAGCTTAGGTGGTAGGCAAGGTTAGTGTGGATTGGTGAAATAGGTGAATTGGAATGAGTTAGGTTGATAATTAGTGTGATGGTTGACAATAAAAGAGGGGTTGTGATTAATTTTTTTTAGTTTATGTGTGTGGTTATAATTAAGTTTTGGGTACTATAAACCCTTGTCATTTCAGTTGTGTGTATCAAGTCTAAGAAGAAGAAGTATAAGAAATAAAACAAAGCTTTTGAGAGTGATTTGTAAGAGCATGTGAATTGTTCTTGTAATGTTCATGAGCTTTCTTTAATCAAAATTTATCTTTTATCCTTCAAATTCTCCAACAAACTAGTATCAGAGCTAGTAATCAATGCTTAAAATAGCAGTATAGCATATCAAATCAAAGAACTCAATGAGAGGAATGCGATGCTGCAAAAATCCTCCCAATCGGGGTATGAACGCACATGTAATCACTACCAAAAGTTTATTGTCCTAAAACTGAGTTGATTAACCGAGTTAAACCAATCTAAACGCATTGATCCACACGGAATCAAGTCCAACCGGGATAAGTTGAGCCAAATCGAGCCAAGCCAAGTGAACTGAGCTGACCATTGACTGTTGATCAGTCGTTGATTAATGTTGACCATTGATCGAAAGCTGATATGAGTCCCTCTTAAGGTTTTTCAACGTTTTGAACTCATTTACGCATTCAAAATTTGTAAATTCTCACACAATTTTTAAATTGTGGCAAATAGTGGCATTATCTCATTCTAAGTGCCACAATTGAAAGAAAGCAAGTTTGACAATTAGAGTATTAAAATGAAGGCTCTATTGGGTGTACATGATATATGAAAAGTCATGGAAATACTTTACTACAAAATGAAGCCACTTTAACTGTGGCACAAAAGGAGAATTTAAAAGATTTGAAAACGAATTAGAACAAAGTAAAGTATCTCACCTTTCAATCATTAGATGAAGATGCTTTTAAAAAGATTGTTGGTGCAACCTCCTCAAATGAAGCATAGGAGAAGTTAGAGACCTCTTATAAAGGAACAAAACAAGTTAAGAAGGTTCGTCTCCAAGCACTACAAGGAGAATTTGAGTTCTTACACATGAAGGCTTCCGAGTCGATTTTTGACTATTTTACTCAGGTTGTGACATTTTCCAATGAATTAAAAAGAAATGGTGAACAAGTATAAGAGCAAGGATCATTGAAAAGATACTTCGATCAGTAGACTCAAAGTTTGACCATATTGTTGTGAGAATCGAGGAAATAAAAGATTTAGAGGCTATAACGATCAAACAACTTCAAGGAAGGTTACAAGCCTACGAAGAAAAACTAAAAAAGAAGTAAGGAATTGAAGAACAGCTTCTCAAGATGAAAAACATTCCAAAAAAAGAAAGAATAAAGCTCTGAAATGAGAGAAGTCATTATGTCCGAAACAAAGGTCAAGGACAAGGCAGAGGTTGTAATCATAGATGAGAATGGAATTTTAACAACTTCAATTGTGGAAAAGGAGAAAGCTCAAGCAGAGGACAACGTAAAGGCAATCCAAGATCAAGGCATGACAAATCCCAAGTACAATGCTATAATTGTCAAAAGTTTGGGCATTATGCTTCAGAATAGAGAGCTCCAAGTACTAGAATTGATAATAGAGTAAATTATGTTGAAGAGAAGAATTGCAAATATGGTACATTTTTTCTAGCACACAATGACACTAGGGGAAGTCAAGAAAATACATGGTATCTTGACATAGGTGTTATCAATCATCTGAGTAAAAACAAAAGTATGTTTGTGGAACTAAATGAATTTGTGAATGGTAATATTGTTTTTAGAGATGATTTAAAAGTACTAACAAAGGGCAGAGGTAACATTTTTTTTTCGTGCAAAAGATGCGGCCACCAATTAATTTCAAATGTTGACTATGTGTTCAATATGAAAAGCGACATCCTCTATTCCGGTCAACTTTTGGAAAAAGATTACGATATTCACTTAAAAGATTATAGTCTTTTTTTCTAAGAAATGACAAAGGAAACCTAATTACAAAGGTGAGAATATCGAAGAATATAATATTTCCTTTAAATATTCAAAATGATGTTGTAAAGTGTCTCAAAGCTTGTCACAAAGATCCAATGTAGATTTGACATCTTCGATATGAGTATCTTAACTTTAATGGACTAGAGCTACTATCAAAGAAAAATATGGTGAAAGACCTAACTTAAATTAATCCTCCTGATCAAGTTTGTGAAGGATGTTTATTTGGCAAGCAGTTTAGAAAGAGTGTTCTAAAGAAGTCAAGCTCAAAAGTCATTTAAGCTTATGCATGATGATTTATGCGAACGAATCAAACCAAGATCTCTTGGTAAAAGTAACTACTTCCTTCTCTTTATTATTGTTTTTTTAAGAAAAACTTGGACATATTTTTTAAAGCAGAAGTAAGAAGTTTTTGAAGTTTCAAAAAGTTCAAAGCTATAGTGGAGAAAGAAAATGGACACCAAATTAAAGCTATGAAATTTGATCAAAAAGAAGAGTTCACTTCCAAAGAACTCATAAAGTTTTGTGAAGCAAATGAAATCCGATGCCATTTAATAGTTCCAAGATCTCCCTAACAAAACATTGTTGCAGAAAGGAAGAACATAATCATTTTAGACATGGAGAGTAAGAGACTATCTAAATAATTTTGGGTTGAAGCTATTGATGTGCAATCTACCTATCCACTGATCTTCAACAAGAAGTGTATAGGGCAGGGGTGCAATAAAACCTACCCGGACTGGATCTGGCCTGAACAGGGCTAATCCAGTCCGGGTTTTGCCCAGACCGCATATACAAAAAGTACAATTCTAGGTACTGAAATTCAATACCTGAACATTTCTAAGTCCAAGTCCGGTTATGGCACCAAAAACCTGAAACTCGGAATCATGCTTGATTTTTTTATAAGTTAAAAAAAAGAAAATATAAATACAATACACCCAAAATCGAACTGAATCCTAATTTTCAATCCTATTGTTAAGCAAACATAAGCAGTGTTGTTGGCTACCGCACCTCCAACTCACCAACACTCCAAGCCAGGGGCCACCACTCAATATTCCTAGGAAACATAAGCTACCAACTGCAAAAAGCAAACACCCCAAACAAACACTCAAAGCCAACACTAATTGCAAAAAGCATCCTATATATCCTACAAAATAGTAGGAATATTTTGATTAGTCGAGATGTAATTTTTTATGAGAAAGGAGAATGGGATTTTGGCTCTGATGTGGATGATTTCAACTTTTTGCCTAATGAAAAAGATTATCATACATGGATAAAACAAATAGAAGATCAATAAGAGCCAACTACTTTACTTATCTCACCAATATACTACATGTTGAGATTCACCACCATCTTTTCTTAAATGAAAGAACCAAAGAATGTACAAGGAGTCTTCAAGATCTCTATGAGGTAACTGAAAGACTTGGCAATCTCACTCTTTTTTGCCTCTTTGTTGATTGTGAGCCAATCACCATCCAACAAGTTATATAAGATGAAAAGTAAAGAAAAGTAATGGATGAAGAAATCAAAACTATCGTGAAGAATGACACTTGGGAACTTGTTACTCTTCCCAAAGGTCACAATGCAATTGCTGTGAATGGGTATACAAGATGAAGATAAATGACAAAAGAGAAATTGAAAGGCACAAGGCGAGGCTACTTGCAAAAGGCTATAGTAAAAAAGCTAGCATTGATTATGATGAGATATTTGCTCTTGTAGCCTAACTTGAAACTATCGTACTTATTATTTTTTTCGCTGCTCAGAAAAAATAGAAGTGAAGTCTAATTTCTTAAATATGTTCCTCACATAAGAAGTTTATATCAAACAACCATTAAGCTATGTGGTGAAAGGACATGAAGACAAAGTTCTAAGATTGAAGAAAACTATTTATAGATTAAAGTAAGCACTAAGGACATGGAATAGCATAATTGACAAGTATTTTCAAGAGAACAGTTTCACCAAATGCTCATATAAACATGCTCTCTACGTCAAAGAAAAATATGGAGACATTTGATTGTGTGCCTATATGTGGATGATTTCAACTTCATTAGAATTAATCTAAGCTTATTTAAAGAGCTTAAAAGAGTGATGATCAAAGAATTCGAGATGACTGACATCAGATTGATTGCATATTACCTCAGTATTGAAGTCAAGCAAAAGAAAAAATGCATATTTATCTCCGAAAAAGCTATACAAAATATATTCTGAAGAAGTTTAAGATGAATGATTGCAAGCCTACAAGCATGCCAGTGGAATGCAAAGTCAAGTTATCCAAACATAATGAAGGCGAAGGTGTAGATCCAATATTTTTTAAGAGTTTGGTCATAAGCTTACATTATTTGACATGCACGAGACTAGATATCTTTTATGTTGTTGGACTTGTGAGTCAATACATCAAGAATCCAAAGGCCATCGGTTTTAATGCTGCAAAAAGAATCATTTGCCACATCAAAAGTACAGTTAATTTCAGCTTGTTATACTCATTTTCTAATGACTGCAAGCTTGTTGGATATCGCAATAGCGATTAAGATGGAGATGTAAATGATCGAAAGACCGCCACAAGATTTATGTTCTTTATGGGAGACATTGCTTTCACATGGATATCAGAGAAGCAACATATTGTTACACTCTCAACTTGCGAAGCTGAGTATGTGCTGCTACTTTATCTATTTGTCATACAATTTTTCTAAGGAATTTGTTGAAGGAGTTGGGTATGCCGCAAGTAAAGACAATTGAGATTTGTATAGATAACAAGTCAGCGATTACTCTATCCAAGAATCCAATCTTCTATTATCAAAGCAAACATATCGATATTTGTTATCATTATATATGGGAGTGCATCAAAAGCAAGGAAATACGAGCAAAGTATGTCAAACCACATGATCAAATTGCTGACATTCTTTCTAAGCCACTAAGCAAGAAGATTTCTTCCAGTTGAGAACTTTATTGGGTGTTATAAAATAAGTTTAAGAGGGGTGTTGGATCATAAACTTGTTATTAATCCAAGTCCAAAAAACACAAAGCCTAGCCCATCTCATAGAACTTTCTAAGTTATGTGAGTTTAGAGGGTAGGTAAGGTTGGTGTGGTTAGTGAAATAGGTTAAGTATAATGAGTTACATTGATAATCAGTGTGATGGTTGAGAATAAAGGAGTGGTTGTGATTAACATTTTTTTAGTTTATGTATGTGGCTATAATTAAATTTTGGGTACTATAAATACCCTTGTCGTTTGTGTTGTATGTATTAAGTATAAGAAAAAGAAAGCATGAAAAGGAAAACAAAGCTTTTGAGAGTGATTTGTGAGAATGTATGAATTGTTTTTGTAATATTCTTAAGCTTTCTTTAATCTAAATTTGTGTTTTATCCTTCAAATTCTCCAACATATACAAAATATCAGTAGTTCAAGTGGTTATTGACTATTTAGGTATTGACTCAGTCATTTCTCTTACAATTGGACAAATTAGGGGTGTTCAGAATCCAATCCAATCCGCTCAATCCATCTAATCCGTAGAAATCCAATCCGTGAAAATCCAATCCATGGATTGTTGGATTGGATTGGATTGAAAATTTAAAAATCCGCAGTCGGTGGATTGGATATGGATTTATTTCTATAAATCCGTAAAAATCTGTAAATCTACAAAAAAATAAAAAAATTAAACTTGTAAATATGGCATTATACTTGCTAATAAATAAAAAAGTTAAAATATAGTTACATTAGTGTTACATTAACACTATATTATACCTTATTCGATAATAATATAAAATAAAAAAATATAACTTCCTAAACAATTAATTTTTATGTATTGATCTAAATAAATGAGATGTTTTTTCTTTTTGGTGTATTATATTTTAAAACTTTGAATGTATCTTCTAACTTTATTTAAACAATTAATTTATTTAAATCTTATTTAATTTTGAATTTGATCAGTAGTAAAATTATTTTTATATTAATTTTTTATTTAATTAGTTCGTAAATAGGACATAATTAAAATTTTTTAGTTTGCAAACCAATCTGGATATGGATTGGGTTAAATCCGCATTCGATCCGCAAACATATGGACCAATCCATGGATTGGATTGGATTAAAAATTTATAACCCGTAAAATCATGAATCGGATATGAATTGATGTTGAATCCGCAAAATCCGATCCGCGAACACTCCTATGACAAATGGTCCAATGATTCATTCGCTTTTCTTAAAATTGGACAAGTGTCTAATTTCACTTTTCATTAAAATCCACAGATAATAATTTTGTCTTATTCATTCACCAAGGTATTATTTTGCCCACACTTTAAACATATTTACTCTCAAATACCATTTGCTTCTCTATTTAGATTCTAAACTGCCCTTCTTTTTTTGTGAACCATTTCACCTCCTTCTCAATTCACACTTGCTATATTAACTTATCAAGACAAAGCTATGAAAGCAGCTATTTTTATTGTCTTTCCAAATACATGACACTGGTTTTGTATGCGGCACATACTAAGGAAGATTTCTAAAAAGCTTAGCCATATGATAAAGAAAGATGTATTTTTATGAGAATATTCAGTGATTGTGTTTACAAACTCATGGTTGGAGAGTTTGAGCTTGAAGGGAATGAAAGCCTAGGATCATTAAAATAAGATCGCAAGTTTAGAGTGCCTACTTATATGAGCGGTACATTCTTTGCTGGATTATCTACAACCCAATGGTCTCAAAGCATCAACTCTTTTTTTTTTTTTACAAATATGTAAGCAAGAAGACATCATTAAAACAATTTGTTGAATAGTACAAAGTGGCTTTATAAGATAGGCAAGAAAAGGAAGCTTATGCAAGTTTCAGTACATGCCATAAGAAACAGTGTTAAAATATTCTTCATCCTTTGAGAAACAAATGCCCACATACACATGAAGTTTTGAAGAAATGTCAAGTTTAATTTTTAGGAGTGTTAATATGTTTCTAATCACAAAAACTAGAAGTTGACACATTAAAAACCATTGATGTTAAAGATTTTGAGAAAATGCAGCTTTTGTGGTAAATTCAGAAGTAAAGAGTCGTGAAATTAATTATTTATGTCAAATGTCTAAGTATGATGGATTTCTTTGCAGGCATGTGATACGTATTCTCCAATATCTTGGCATTTTTAATGTTTCACCTCATTGCATATTGAAGCGATGAATAAGGATGCAAAGAGTTTGGAATCTACAATTCTACAAGTAATATCCAAAGTGAATCCAAAGAGCAACATTTCAACCAATTATGTAATCAATCAACAAAGTTGAGTGAGGAAGGCTCCTTATCTAGTGGAAATGTTTCAATATTGTACATTGTGGGTTACGGGATGCATTGGGGAAAAGTGTATAGGGTGAATCATTCTCGCAAAGAACATGAAGTTGAATAGGATGGAGCTTACGATGTTGGCAAGGAAAATATTGATGGTAAGTTGTTGCATGATATCTCATTATTTGATCCACAAATATCAAATACAAAAGGAGCTCCCAAATGAATGAAGAAAGTGTTGGGAAAATATGCTCTTTAAAAGCATATGTGTTTATTTAATTGTAATAAACAATTTTTTCTGATTAATAAAATAAATGAGGTATTTTATTCAAATATCTTAATTGCATTAATATTTGTATTAAAGTCCATTTAATCATATTATATGTATTTATGTGATCACCATGTGGATTCACAGAAGACATAAATACAAGTTATCTTATGATTAAATAAATTTAGTTCGCAGTTGATAAATAAAGTTGGGCACTTTATTTAGGTATAGACTGTAATAAATTCATTGAATGATTTGTCTTAATCATGTATGAATTTATTGATGTAGTACGACTACATTGAATAGGATCACATATGAGATTTAATTAACTTTGTAATAACTGTCAGACTTATTAAATCTCATAGGCGTTGATTTTACTGTAATCTTAATCTTGAGTTAATTATGATTTCATGATTGTGATTGTTATTTCATTTGAGTTACCTATGGGCACGACACATCCTTGTGATCAAGATTACCCGGTATCTTGGTGGGAGCAATTATGAGTATTGGAGTTATGGATTAACAATATAGAATTTGTACAACACATCTCTTGATAGGTTTTCGGTACTTGATCATAGAATTCTCTGGCCAGAGTGTGTCAACATATTTAGTATGTTGAAAATGATCATTAGAGAAAACCAGTAAGGATCAAGGAATAAGATGTTATTAAATTGATTGGACAGTTGAGATATCAATTTAATTAACGATGTGGTACAAAGGATTGTGCAGTAAAGAAATCAATGTGGCTTGAGACGAATTATTATTCGAGCATACAATTATGGAAGTCAGTTCCAATCTTTTAGTGGAGTAGATTTGGAATTAAATAATTGGGCTAGTTTAATTACATGCCTAATTATTGTAGCCACTATTGTATGTTCCCAAATGATCCCCGGGTTAGCTCATTTAATTGATTGCACCACTACTGGACTAATAAGTAAGATAACTAGCAATTTGGGTCAAAAGCCTAAATATATCATTTAGTGGGAGGCTCCATTTAATTAGCTTTTGTATAAGGGGCCTTATGTTATTTTACAAGGTGGGTCCCCTATTGAAAAAGCAAATAACGTGGGTTTTGATTTTTCATTATTTGGAGCCTAGGGTTTTCACTAAAGGGAGATATATAAGGCTTATTTTTCTCAACAGAAAAAAGATAGAAGCCACTTTTACAGATCAGAGAAAAAGATTTTTCTCTCTATTGTTGAGAGAAAAATTTTCTCGTGCTAGTTGCTTTGGTAGTGATAAAGGCGCCCACACGTCAAGTGCAGATCGAACCTGAGTCATAACCTGGAAGATCATTGGAGACTGTTCGTGATCTAACAAGCGTGGTGGTGACGGATCGTGATCTAACAGGAGTGGTGGTGGCGGATCGTGATCTAGGAGCCTAAAACACTTCAGCAGGAAAAGCCAACTCGGATTTTCAAGGTACGATTTCTAGATTACGTATTCTTATATATTATATGAGAGCGGTCCATAAAAAGGTTTTATAAAAATTTAAAAACCGGATTTTTCCCTACAGAAAGTAATTGAGAAATGAAAAGAAAAAAGGATACCCAACACCAAGTTGAGAAAAAATAGTTAATTAACATATACATACGCACACACCCACATACATACATATATAAATACATATACACATACAAATACATACATACGTACATACATACGTACTTACATACATATATAGATGTGTGTTGTGCGTGTGTGTGTGTGTGTGTGTAATCATTTTCAGGTGCGGACGTCCGCATTTTTCTTAATGTGGACATATTTTTAAATCGTGCGGTTTAAAAGAGTTAGTTATTAAATGAACTATAAAACTATGCTATTTAAAATGGTTAAAAATAAATTCTTTTAAATCCCACTGTTTTAAAGTATGTTTGTATGATAAAAAGAAAATAATGGCGTCCGCACTAAAGAAGAACTATATATATATAGGTTTGGCAACAAAAAGTCGCTAGTCCGATCTTGTATTTCGAACATCCACTTTCTGCATACTATTTGTTTCTTTTCTTCTTTGAGCCCTTCAAGAAATTTTCAAGTTGAGATTTCAAGTACCAAATCGTTAATACCAACATTTGTATTCTTTCTAAAAGGATAAATCATAAACTTTATGGTACTGTCTTTACAATAATTGTAAGTGACTTGAGGTTAGAATTATTTTAAAAAAAAACGAGAGAGAGAATTATAAAGTTCGGTATTGATAATAATCTACATTTAGTTTTTTTATTCAGAACAATGGAATTATATCTTTCTCTAATACTATTATTATTCAAAAAGAAGCTACAGAATTATTAAGATTGGTATTGGTCAATTTTTTAGCCATAAACATTAAAGAGGGTTTGGATTCGAACTATTCAATAGCTTTTCGCATTCATGTAGATTGTGTTGGCCATTCGTGTCAAATGGTGACCGTGTGGGCTGGCTGGCGGTGGTTCCATACAATGTGATTTTTTTTAAGAATAAAATTATATTTTTAATAAATGTAAAGTATTTAAGAATAAAATTGTATTATTAAGTAAAAATTAGCCGTTTTTTAAAGTTTAAATTCTACTGGACCGATAAAGTGAGATTGGAAGGATATTAATTTCAACGTAAGTTGATTAAATAAAATCAAGAATGGAGTTTATTAATTTAGAAGACGTTAATAGGTGACTTTTGGACATCTCATCTTATGGAGAGTTTTATGATATATATGAACTTAACCCTTGTGTAATTGCTAATTATTTAGTGTTGAAAATATATAAATTAAACCGATATCGACTTGCTTGCAAGAGTGGGATGTGTGAGATTAGCAAATTCTTATGATGCCATTTATTTGGCCTTTGAATGTGATTGAAAGAGATTATGCAAAAATTTCGAGTGATGATAAAACTAAAAGCTTTTGTATAAATTTATTTTAAACAAAGTAAGGTAGTATAAATTAACTGGTTACATGAAAATAAAAATAAATTATGTCAATCAAAGGATATTCAATCCAACAAATTAAATTATGCGACATTAATTACTCATTTTAGAACAATAAAACTGCCGCATGGGTTCTTTGATTGTTAGGTTAAATTCTTAAAGTTTAATGACATTAATGGATTAGCTGAAAAATAAAATTAGTTATGAGAATCATTATGATTAATCATTTTAGAATATTAAAACTACCATATATGTTCGGACAAATAGTTTCTTTTGTACAAATTAAGTTAATAATTTACATGACATTAATGGATTGGTTGAAAAATAAAGGTAATAATAAAAATCACTATGTGTGGCCCTATGAAACTTTAATTCAACCAATCCATTCACATCATGTATGCTGGTTGCATCATTGTTTTTAATTTTAAATTTTTAATCAACTCACAACAAAATTATTTCTTCATACATTGGGAATGAAGAATAAAACTTAAAAGACTCTTTACAATATAAATACAAAGGTGAAACGAAAAGTCATTTGTAAGACAGTTTAATTGGGAAAAAAATAATAGTAACAATAATAGGGACTTAGTTATGGTGGAACTGTGGTACCATACCACAGTTGCTTTCAGCCATTGGATATAACCATTAGAAGAGATCCAATAGCTTAAAGCAATTGTGGTATGGTACCACAGTTGCACCATAGCTGGATCTCAATAATAAATGGCTTGCAAAGCTACTAAGGATCTGTTGATAATGTGTAAAAGTACGGGAAAAAAATTTCTTAGGGCTTGGATATTGGTTCTGTCTATATCTGAGTGGCACTTGCTAGATTTGACGTTGATGCTCCTGTGGTAGGAATACCAAGATTGGGGTATATAAAACCTCCCAAAACTAATAAGAAGAATTAGGATCTTGAAAGTCACTCAGTCTTTTGGCCGAGTGGTTAGGGCTTGGAGGGCAGCATTTTGAAGTATTTTATTTCTTAATTATATTATATAATTAAGTAAAGGTAGTCTTCTCTTTTACTCAAGTACAATATTAGTGAGGATTAAAATCTGGACAGAGTTCTGTAAGTATTGATATGTAAGTTGTAAATAAATTACTAATTATTTATTTATTGACATTTAATTTATTATTAGGTTGACAAGTGTGGAGTAGGAGGACCCATCGCTGGAGCACAGAATCAGGACCTTGACTTGGTATGTTTTAATTTAATTTATTTCGTCTAATTTCTAAAAAGAATAAATAAATGAATTATTGCTTGCTAATGTGCAAAGTGGATTTATAATTTCATCTTTGTCTCTCTAATTTCTATTCTCTTATAAACCGTGTTGAACCGGGACAAGACAGCTGATAAACTGATCTAGAAATGTAATACCCTAACTTTGCTACCTTCAACTTGGACAATGCTCTCTTCTTCTTCACTCTGTTTCTCTGCCCCTTCTCTTGTTCTCTTCTCTGTGTCTCTCCGATCTGAGATTTTATTATTTGTTTATAAGTTGGAAATGGAAAAGACGAGCTCTTCTCTGTACCCCTAAGAGCCACCTTACTCCTAAACTCTCACGGAAGCCGGGTTCATAGACCACGCCACATTTGAAGTCAATATTCAGTAACAACCCACTCAAATCCATTCTAACTAGAGGCAACAAGTGGGAAGGTGAAAATCCCGCTAGCCATAAAAAGTTTGTCATTATCGTATTCCTATCAAATTCTAATTGAATTCGTTATGTTGTACTTTCAAATTTAATGTTTTTGTGGTTGTTGATTGCATTGCATCATGTTCTTTAATTAATTAAATATAATTGAACTTCATAACTTTTAAATCCAATCACACGTGTTACATTTCAACTGATTTGAATTCGTATTATTACTTGAGTGTTATATTATTATTGAATTATTGTTGAATCCATTGTGTAAATTAAAATCGTAATTCTACTCAGTATTTTGATGACTTAATTATAAAGTGAGTTATGTCAATTACAGTATTTTTTATAAATGAATATTTTCACACCTTTCAATTGATTTCAATTGTTTAATTAAATTTGGGTTTGGTTGTTTTGGCCTCCCTTTTGCTGTTGGTGGATACTTCATTCTATATTTTTAATAAATTTTCCTCAATTTATTGAGTATATCACAATTCTATTGAATAAAAAATAAGTCATTATAATATGATTAATTATATTGTTTATTGGGTCATAAATAAATTATTGTCAAGAACTCTGATCCTGAAGTCAAAACAGTTATTAAAAAGTGGCATAAATCCTGTTTATTTATATCATGCTAATGTAGAGTTAACAAGTGTCAAAAATTGCCACTCTAATAGCACAAGCAGGAAATATAAACCATTAAAGAGTGAATGAAAAGAGAGAAGCTAGAATATGGACTGATAATGCATCTTATATAGCCCGTAACATTTGCTCACCATAAAACTAAAGGGAGGATGTGGAACCTGAAGACAAGTCAAATATTAATATATAATTTTTTTTTTCTTTTACTAATTTGATTTGCATTATAACATCACATGTTCCATGCATTTACTCATTCAAATTAATTAAGAATTACATACATCAAGTTTATTCCATACACTCTGCCTGTTTTTAAACATCCATTAAAATTTTAAAATGGTACTTTTTGGCTATTGTTCTCTAAAGAGAGAACATTTATCCTGCAAAATATTTTTAGTTGAGAAAAACTATTATTTCCCCAAAACCTGCCAACAAGGGATAATAATTAATGGTACGCTAATGGCTATTCAAAATTTCACCATCTAATATCACATCAACAGTTTCTCCAATAATCTTACAGTGATATTTTCCTCTCCAATCTGATGAAAAAGAGTGATGTAAAAATAAGCCAACCGGTTAATCCTTCAGTGCGTCTAAAACCTATTTCATCAAATCATATAACAATTAGAATACAAAATTTTCCTCCTCTGCTCCGGCAGAGAGTAGTGAATCTCCCATTTCTCGTAGAGCAGCAGCTGTTGAATCACTTATACCCAGCAGATACTGCAAGCGAGTCAGTTTTTCGGGTGCAGGGTTGCTCTTCATGTATATATTGAATAGATCAGCTAGCTCATCTGGCAATTCCCAAGACAACGGCTCAGCTGGCACAGCTTTGTCACAAGCCAGCAAATCATTTAGCGAGGAAACCTATTTGGAAAAAAAAAAGAAAAAAAAGGCAGAATCAAGCCCCTCAGAACTAGGTATTTGTGCATACGTCATGTACATATACATAAATGGAACCATTTTTCAGTTGAAACAAGCAAAATAACAAGATTATAAACCACATCCATACCACTCCTTGTCGATTCTTCTGTCTCAGCAGTGACACAGCCTGAATCAGGGAGTTTGATAATCTATTTCGTGCAAGCTCATGAACAACCCTTCTAGCCTTCTCAGCATTAATGCTGAGGTCAGCAGAATTTTCTCATAAACTTCCTCCGCATCAAACTCTCCAGTGCCCGATGAGAAAATTTCATCCACTGTCTTCTTAAAGAGATTCTCTCGTAAACTTTCAGAGATCATGTTGTCTAAATCAACACTAGCTTCCTTGAGTTCTCTTATCTGCTTTATATTAGCTTCCCCTGAGCTACTGCTGTTTCCTATAGCAGCTGCCATTTTTGTGGTGGTTATGTTTTTAATTATTTTCTGTGCATACTCTGAAGGCAAACCAACTTGCTTCTGAACCTCATTAAGCTGCTCAATCCTAGCCTTAGTCAATTGCCCATCAGCTAATATCACCTCAGCTTGTTGCCTAAATGCCTGCTCTGCCAGGCCCCTATGGACATCCACAATCTCCTTAGTTGTCAAACCCAGAATCCCACCAAGCTGACTTAGCAGAACATACTCTGAATCATCCTTCTTTGTGGTGATCGAGGCACCAAAAGGGATCTTTGTGACTTCTCCTGTTAGACAATAAAGCAAGTATGTCTTGTAAAGATCAGTTCGATCTCTCTCAGGAAGGTCATCTTTGAGATTTATCTCTGTCTGTCCAGGCTTCCCCATCTTTTCAGCAAGTTCCTTGCTAGGAGTAATTTTCTTAAGTGTCTCAAGGGACTCCCATTCTTCCTCATCCTCATCAGTTTGCTTTTCTTCCTCTTTAATCGGCTCTTCTTCAGAGGTATCAGAAGATTCTCCCTTAATATCTGCCACCAATTCAGTCACAACCAAGGTGTTGAAAGTTATCAGCTTCTTAAGTTCTTTTGCAGCCTCAGTGCGGTTCTCAGCTGCCCGGGCTCGTTTTATATAGATTACAAAAATCCGTCTGACCTGTGCATATATAAGTTGAAGAATAAATAACAAAGTAGGAACCCTTTTTTTTTAAAGGTAGGAAAATGTTAAATGTGAACATTTTTCATTTTAATCACACCACATGGCAGAAGAGATACTTACTGCCTTGCTAGCAATAGACATGGCAGCCTCCCTCGTTAATCGCAAGCCATGTGCAGCCTTTCTCACTGCTTTCTTAACCTCACCATCATAACCTTCAACACCAGAAGAAATTGCATCTTTCACAACCTGGAAAAGGCAACTAAATAATTAGCATGATAAAATTTATCTAACAGCAGCATAAATAGCAGGAATATGAAAGTCCAAGGACTAATAAAAATGCAAATGCAAATTTTAACACAACATCTTTCCACTAATATGGAAAACCTGAAACTTTTAAAGTCTGTGATATTTACGACCTCAAACTAAATATGTGATGATGAGACTTGATCAATAACCCAAACTAAGGAAAATATTGTGATGGTAATTGATAAACATAGGACATTAAAAGACCAGACAGTGCACAATAATTAGCATTTTGTAAAAAAGCACATTGGTATAACTTCTCTACGGAGTGGAATTTTTCTCTATGACCTTTTACCTTCTGACAAGACTAGGCGCTGATAACTAACTGATTTAATCTTAAAAATGGAAGGACACACCGCTAACCATCTGCAACTAGCATAATTTATATAAAGGATGAGTGTTTAACCAACACTGGCCCATTATCTAACCATGAGATGATTCAATTTCTCCACCTATAAGCTATTCCATTTGAAACTACCAGAGACAAGCTTTACCAAGTAGTCAATCTTTAAGCCCAAAAATATATCTAAACAGACCAAGAAAAACTCTTGTACTGTCACCAGGATTCTCATACGACAAAGGAATATAAAAAGAAACCATGCAACCTTTTCAAACAAACTGCCACAAATGTCGGAGTGTGCTGCTTCAACAGTTTGTTGAGGAACGCAAAGCATGACCCGTAACCTCAACAAAGCAGCAACATCCTCATCATTTAGCTCACCATCAGCTACACACTGCTGAAGCTTTTGCCTGTAAATTTCTGCAAACAAAGTAGACATATCAGACACATCTAAACGCAACAAATTTTTCAATTGGCAAAGGAGAAAAAAGAAAAAATAGAAACAAAAAAGTCTGAATTCTTTGCTTCCTCCTGCCCCACCTTACCGAAAAGGTTACAACTCAGATTTGCTCTATAACAGTTTTTAAGGACATTGATGGCACTAATTATTACCTTCATGGATCTCGCTGGCCTTTTGAGGATCAAAGTGCAATTCCTCACAAAGACTTTGAAGGAAAGATGCTTTGCTATCTGCTGCTTCTAAAGCACCACCAGAAACAGCTTGGCCAAGTCTTTTACTGTATACCTTTGAAGTGACGTCAACTATAATGGCCTCTGATTCCCGTTTGCCCAAACCAAATATGTTCCTCAATTGATTCAAAGCAGCAAGCTAACAAAAAGGAAAGAAAAATGAAAGGAATAAAAAGTGATGAGTAACTAATTAGAAACAAAATCCAATAGCAAGAAAAACATCTTAACACTGCCAATAAAAATAAATGCATTGATGTCAAAAAAAAAAAAATCCCTTGTCTGTCCTACCACAAGGGCTCCCAGATGTCAAATGAAGTTCATGAAGTAATTTATGTTTATAAGCAATCTATCTGTTATGAATGCTTGTTTTGCAGAGACATGCAACAAACACACACCTTACTGATTCTTTGTTTATACGACGCACAGAGAGAAACCCATTAATAAGATATGATCATAACTTTTAGCTACAGACTTGATTGAAAGAAGTATGGCCTAATGGATATACTGGAACAGGTTGCACACCTGGGGAACAATTCTTTGAGGCCGCGCAACCCCAACAGTTTAGAACCTAAAACGTCTATTTGGAGATTGTTTGCAGTGAGGCTTAGTTGATATGGAGCTGAGTTATAACAGGACAGCATTTGGTATTGCATACAACTGATGTTTATGATCTGATATGGTAACTAGCTTGGTGGAAGAGGGGAACGCTCAATAATGAGATTACAAGAGATCAAGCCCCAACGTAATACAAGGGATAAATTCCCAAAGTAATACACGGACATGAATAAGGTGAACTAAATGACATGTCTTGGCTTGGACTGCTAAATAAAATCCTTCCAAAATTCAGAGATAAAATGCACAATAAAACTTTTAATCGGGTTTCTTCCTTTATCTTATCCTTTCTATCCTCTAGTTGACGACAACAAACGACATAATATATAAGATCTGATCAACAGACTGAAAGCTCAAACAGTAAAAAGGTATAAGAAGTCTTCCCGGAGCAGCTGGGAGACTGGAATTTTGGGGTACAACAAACACAAGGCTCGTTCACTACCGAGCTAGCCATCAAAAAGGAGATCCCTGTAAAGCAACCACCACAACTATGAACAACGATCAATCATCCTCTAGAAATTATTAAGCAATTAAGCACTTATTGCTCCGGTTATGGAGCATAATCCATCTAACTCTGCAAACCTAATCCACAATGTACAGAATTGCTAAACAAATAGCTGTTCTTTCTTGAGTTGTTTCTCAGCTGCTGGAAATTATATCACCAACCAAGCAGAAAAACACAATAAAAAAGAGTAACTCTATCTGCCAAACTTTCAGTGTAGAAGGCAAACATTGCATGCTTAGCTAAAATCAGGTGACAACCAAAACATGGATTCTATACAAAAAGTATGAGGACCACTTGCTTTAAGTACATTTCAATATACCCTACAAGACCCAATTAAATGCTATTTAGAAAAAATTGTAAAGAAAAAATGTCAGTGTAAGTAGAAAATACTGAGGAAAATAAAAAATGTTTATGTTCACCTTGCTTTCTTCCATGCGGCCACCAGATAAAGAATCTGTTACATACGCTCTGTAAAGCAGCTTCAAGTCATCCATCTTTCTGTCACCATCAAACTCACCACCTAAACCAAAAATTTATATTAGTACCATAAAAAGAATATTGCAAGCCCTAAATTGAATCAAATAGAAAAAGGTTCTTACCTACTAAAGACACCGGACCAACCCCACGGGCAAAGCGATCTGCATTCGGATGCTGCTTTAAAGAAATCAGCAAATTATTAAAAGCCAGCACCTTATCTAGCTCTTCAACAACTTGTGCAACTCCCTTTCTGAAAATTCAGATTACAATATTAGTTACTGTAAATGTAATGGATGAATTATCAAGGAAACTCTAAATTCACAAGTCATGGATAAAGCTACTCCCAATGCTTATTCATGTGCAAAACTATGAGCATCCTATTATATATATGGAGATATGGCACATGAACATAATAAGAAGTTCGTGGTTTAAGATTGACCTGAGCAAAACTAATAATCTTATCTAGTTTAGGATTAGGGCCCTCAGCCTGCTTGTATCACAAATCAGTTAATGACTTTATAAAGTGTATTAGCAATATATAAAATTCGATACACTGTATGTATGTATGTAGCTCAGGAACAAAATAAGTATACTAGATGTAAAAATCTACATAGAGGAAGGACAATAAGTCCATAGAAGTCAAAAATCATGAAGCCCTAGAACTGCAAATCCTATAAGATAAAAAATTCTAACTAATGAACTTACACCATAGTTGCTTCCCAATTAATCGAAATAAAGAAGCCCATAGAGAGCCCAGAATTTAACTGTGTCCCTAACAAACATGTAATCTTCCATCACTTTGTTCTGAAAAATTCTTACGTTTCTTGCAATCTATAGGACCCAAAATATAGCCATAACTGCACAATCCCATAACATAGAAGCCTTAACCCTACCTTCAAGTCTCAAAATTTTTTCCAAGAGCAGAAAGGCTGAAATTTGATATACTATTGGTTAATTAGTTTTGTAAGGTACTGGAAAAATTATTGCAGAAAACAAGCTACTGTGCACTAAAATTGTCAAAATGTGTTACACGTGTTGGATTTGTCTAAAACTGTTAAGCATGTTGAAATTGTCAATATGTACACATGTTGTAATTGTCTAAAATTGTTAAGCATGCTGAACTCGTGAATTGAAAACAGATTAAGGCAGTTCAACATTTCTAAACAAGCTGAACTTGTTGGGCCGGCGGCTAAAAATACTAACTTAACACAGTTACCAGAAGTGTTTCCCTTTAATAATCGCGTTGTGTTTGTGTGTTCCCTTCACACAACTAACTACAAAAAAGTTTGTGCTGTCTCAAATTTTGTAATAAAGTTATCCAAATACTACATAAACACAAAATACCAATTATACCTTACTGTTTAGACTCACCAATACAAGAAGACTCTAAACAACTGCTTAAAGAAGAAAAGGACGACCAAATAGGCTTGACAACACAATGATATTATATATGAGCACAAGTAAAGCCAAATGATTAGTAGTCATACACTACTCTTGTTCTGGACTTCAGTATACTGAGTGCAGTTACAATATTCTCCTCAACCAATTTTCGTGTATGCTCCCTAAACAAATCTTCAGCAAGCTGAAAATAAAACACATCACATACACTAGAGTTATAGACCAGTTACCAGAAGGAGTCAATTAAAAGTAATAAGCTGTGAAGAAGATAAAATCGTACAGCATCGGAAAGACGATACGAAAGCTGTTCTTCTCTTAGTCTAACAATATGCTCTGCATCAACATCTGTAAGCAAATATTTTTCAAACTTTGTTAGCATACATTATGTATCCAAGTGTTAGGAAATATATTTAACTTGGGCATTTTATGAGGACCAGAATGAACAGAATACGAAAAGCATAGAAAATAATTCATTTACAAGTTGTTTGTAAAAAAGTCTAGAGAATTGAACTCGTAATTTATTAAAATACATGGCCTAACCAACCCTGGTAGCGTTAAATATAAATGGGTTATCAGTTTGATAAGAGTTTACAATACAACATAATCAAACAAATCATTTTATGTTAAAAACCAAAAAGGTGACTAACAATACATCCTCTCAGACATAAATTAAAAAAAAAAATATCGCTTATCAAAACCTTTTTCCTCATGAAGTATTAAGGAAGTATTAACATTCACTGATGGAGACCTTAACAAGATTATGCATTTACCTCTGCCAACCGATTTTAGCTTAGAAGCATACAAGCGCTTGGCGTTATCACGGATGGCAATCTCAACCTAGAAGGAGAAAAATACATGTTGGAACTTTTAAAAAATTTAATGGGCAAAAATGAATATATTTCTGACCCTATGGCAATGAATTTGATAACAAAAAATAGACAAGCATAATAGAACAAAGAATACCTGTGAATTGGTGGAACTTTTAATAACTTTAATGGGCAAAACCGACTATGTTTCTGACCCTATGGCATTGAATTCAATAACAGAAGAGAGACAAGCAAGCATAATAGACCAAAGAATACCTGTGAATCGGTGACCTTAAAAACACGCTTCCAAGGTAAAAGGAATGATGATGCTTCCCCAAAGACAAGAGTGGAAACATATATTAGCTTCTGAAATGCCTGCACTGGAGAGTCACTAATAATGGTCAAGCTCCATATCTTAACTAAAATCATAGACAAAGATTTACACTAGCAAAATTATAAGTTAATTACCCAACGTTGTTCCATGTCACCATCACGATCTCCAACTTCAAGCCTTTGCCTGAAAATTCTTCGTCCAATCTACAAACCAATAAGCAAAACAACAGTTTAAGATTGTATACCACATGCATACGGATTCTTAAGATTGTGTTTCCAGATAATTAAATATTAGATTACCTCTACATGCATGGCAGCTGCATCTGGATCATCAATACCTAAAGCTTTCTTAAACTGAACAATTTTATCAACTTCATCACCTCTAAGATCTTCACCTCCGGGAGGAAGGACTGAAGTCACAAACCTAAAGGAGAAATTGAAGGTCTTTAAGTGAACCATATCAAATGTATATAATCGATAGAAATAGATGAATGAATAGAAATTAATTTCCCATTTCACATCAATTTTGTAAATTATAATTCAGACACATACATATATCGAACACTACTCTTGAGGCCTTATAGTTGCTCATGTTATTGAAAATAATCCAATGGTTCAAAAAGCTTTAATCCAATGTTTGATGACTAATTAAACTTTTCTTCATCATTTACCGGCAGTATATTTCAGAAAGCTCTGCATTAAACGCCTCATCTTGTTTGCTCACGCCATATCTGAAAAATTAAACATTTAAATAAGAATAAGTAATAAGAAATAATAGTAATTATAAGAAAAAAAATTAATTTAAAAACCAACTTGCTCGCAATTGCTTCAATGTCCTCTCTCTTCACAGCACCAGGATCATTACAATCGGCCACGTAATCATGTAACCGCTTGGCCGCAACTTCAGGGACGGCCGCGTTCATGGCATAGGCCATTGCCCCACCGGCAGCTCCCAGAATGACAGCCCCACCAATTGCCACATTGCGGGACCCACCGCCATACTTAGACCCTAACTTAAACCCAGCAAATACAGCCCCGGCGATGACGACTGCCGACGTGGCAAGTCTTACAGGCGGCGAGAGCTTATCCACGACAGGCTGTATGCCCTGCAGTTCTTTCCTCGGTCCCCAAATATTATCAGATGGAGTTGCTGTTGGTGTTGCTTCAGCTGATGCAGATGCTGACGTGGCAGCGGAGCGGTTCCGCGGGAAGGAGACTTTGAAACGGCGGCGTTTAGGGAGAGGAGAAGGGTTGAGGAAGGGGGAGAAGAGAAGGGGTCGGTTTGAAGTGGGGGTTGTTAGGAGAGAAGAGTTGTTCATGATTGCTGGCTGCCTCCCTCTGACGATGTCGTTTTGGTGAGATGAGAGAGGGAGTGGGAGTGAGTGTGTGCGTGTTTGTGTAGGGGTAATAGGGTTTAACGAAGAAATAAAGGAAGAAGAAAAAGAAGAGGAACATAGGAAGGGAGAGTTGAAATAATGAGATAGCGTGGTGTCAAGAAGAGGACAAAATCATCTGCCGTTTTGGGCCTTTGCAAGTTTTGGACCGTTTTATTTGAAGTCAGTTTATATAGGCTAAATTTCTCTCCAGATTTTTAGTCTACTCGAGACGGGATTGTAACGGTACTCATAAACCCACAAATTTAGGGAGCCCCTATGTTACAATTAATGTAACATACACACTCAACAACAACCACACAAATTATGGGCCCACATAATTTGTGTGGTTGTTGTTGAGTGTGTATGTTACATTAATTGTAACATAGTATTTGCCCACAAATTTATCTAAGTCCTTCCATTTAAAAATCATCTGCCGTAGATAATTTTATTGTTTAAAATTACATTAAAAAATATTTAATTACAAAAATTCATAGACCAAGTTATTAATAGCCATTTGTTGCTCGAGACCTAACCTAATCTTCTTAATTATAAAAGTATTTAATTATAAAAATACATAATTTTTGTTGCTAGCTTGATTCATATCGTTCTCTTCATAGTACGTATGACATATTAATCGAAATTAGTATGTCTTAAATTTGTCAGATTTGGCTAAAAATCTACCTAAACTTAGCTACAAATCTAATAAAAAAACTCAAGCATAACCTATGTAGATTTAATTGCATATTTGTATGCATTAGAAAAAGTATATTTTATAAAAATAATTAGATAAATTTAATATTTTGGATGTGGTATTATGATTCTAGATATGGTGTTATGATTTGAAATAAATATGTTGCTACTATGGCCGCTGTAGGGTGCAGGCAAAACTCGTTATAGGTTACATGTGAATTTAGTAATTGTTAAAATCCGCAACTAATAGATTTTAAAAAAAAAACTAAAAACTCGCAACAAGTTGTGGGTGGGATTGATAATTTAACTTTTTTGTGGATGTGGGTTTGGTAATGATAAACCCGATTAGGAAATATCCATTGCCATCCTCCTCAAGACTAGATAATGACCCAATTTAAATATTTAAAGTGCCTTAGGGTAGTTGTATTGAGTGGAGCAACTATGTTCTGACAATGCAGCTATCCGAAATGCACCCTTAAGATATAAAATAAATAAAATTTATTTCTCAATATTTGAAAAAAAATTATTC
Source organism: Citrus x clementina (assembly GCF_000493195.1). NCBI lineage: Eukaryota > Viridiplantae > Streptophyta > Magnoliopsida > Sapindales > Rutaceae > Citrus > Citrus x clementina. The sequence goes on along the minus strand of NW_006262201.1, from coordinate 12,907,218 downwards.
TTTACAATACGCATTAGAGTACTCAATCATTTAACTTTTAAGAATAAGATGAGAAAGTACCTAGTACTAGACATATGCATGGTTTTGTTTGTGAGCTCTTACAATTGAGTAAGAGTATTATTGATGCACCAACTTTTCAAATAAACTATTTATATAAATGGATGTGGCATAATTCTACCGATTAAATAAAAAGAAATAAAAAAATAATTATTTTTTACAATCAAGTAAATAAAAGACAATCAAGTAATTATTTTTTACCACCACTCAACAACAACAATAATTACAATCAAGTAAATTAAAAGACAAGGTAAAAAAGAACATACACTTATATCATGAGACTCCAAATATTACAGTTGTTTTCACGATGTCAATATACCTTAACAAATCATCAGAGGTTTATATCCCACACCTCTTACACTCAAGTGCCTCACAACACTCACTCAATATGAAAGAAATAAATTTTACAAATAATATACTCATGACAAGAGTAGATATTCAAATCTAAAGCAAGTTTGTATATGATTATGAATGAAAGCAAGTGAAAACTCAATAGTATTTTATAGTTGAGAGAATAGAGAAATTGTTGTGCTTAACCCACATTCTAATAGTTACAAAAATTCGTTTATATAAATTTAAGCAAAAACTAGCAATTAAGAACATAAAATTCAAAATCAGCACGAAATCGGCATGCTGATTTGCCTCTAGAAAGCAAACTACTTAACCGCTTTGGGCTTTTCTCATTATTCATATTTTGACCTAAACTTTTTAATAATTACAAAAGTACCTAAAAACTTTTGAAACTTTATTATATAGGTCCTTTTTTAGATTTTTAGAAATAGCATTAAGATCGCATAAATTTTTCGTACTTTTCCACACATCAAAACTTTTCTAGACTTTTTCAAATCAATCTATATACTCAATTCATTTTGATAAAACATTTTTCTTCCATTTTTCTTCAAATATAGAAAACATAGCTTATGGAAAAAAAAAAGATACATTTGAATGTCACGATCATTATTAACTTAAGCTTTTAAATGCTTAACCATGCATGAATGTAGCCAAACTAGTTTTACAAGAACTATGAAAGTGAAACATCACCTAATTTAGTGTTCTTCACATTTGAGCCTTGACTTGATGAGCACAAATTTCTTTGAGCTTGATCTCACATGAATAACTTTTGACCTTTAAGAACTAATGAATCATTACCATATTGTTTGTTATCATTAAAATTAAGGTTTAAAAAACAGTTAAGGTCAATATAATCATTATTGTTGTGTTGTACAAGTTTGTATTACTGCAATTTCTTTCTTCTGAAAACAAAAATGATAGAAGCTCTATTTTACAATCATGTAAAATTATTTTCAAATAAAAAAAAAAATAGCCCCTCATAGATTAATGTTTATTGTTTGTTAACTCTCAAGATGGCCAACATCCCAGCATCCTGTATTGGGCCGATGCAACATATCCCCATTTGTCATACGAGTCATGTGGTGTCAAAGCAAGTGTAGGCGGCACGTACGGAGAATTCAATTTCAATAATAATAAAAAAAAAGAGTAGTGATATTTGACTGTCTTATTTTATCTCAGTAGACTCATTAATCACTTTATAATAATTTCAATTTTGTCAATGTACAAAATTATTAAAAAGTAAAAATAATTTTTATCTTCGTAAACTCTTTCACTTTGCAAGGTACAAATCTTTTATAAATTTCTTGTGAGAAAACAATTAAATGATCTTTAAAAGGGGGGGAAATCACAATTTATACTTTTAAAAAAAGTAGATCAAATTTCTTCATTGGCAACAAACAACATCGGTTCCATATCCAAAACCAAAAAAGTAAGCAAATTGAGAAAGGTCCATCCGCCGCTTGGATAGTCGCTCTCTGAATAGCTTTTCCATACTTTTAACAAGGGAAATAAGAAAAGAAAATTTTAGAGATTGAGCAATTAGCAATACACAAATGGTTAAAATACTAACAACTGAGCAATTAAATACCAAAAACAAATATCTCCATTAAACATGCACACAATATATTAAATTAAGAGTTATGATATAGCCACAAATTTTTATACAAACTTATCTTGTAAAAACTGATTTGACATTAATTCATTGGTTGAATGAAAATATAAAATAATAAAAATAAATCATGTGGGTCAAAAGATATTTAATTCAACCAATTATATCATGTCACATCAGTTTATACAAAATAAATATATACAAGAATTTGTACCTATAATAATACTCTTAAATTAAAGTAACTAGCACTAACAATATTTCTTAGCCCTTTGAGAGACTTTGCCTCTAGCATTAGCTCTACCAACTAATAGAGGTAGTAGATCTCTATTGGTGACCAATCTACATGTTTTATCTTTCCACATTTTCAAGCTTGGAAGCTCTAATCTTTTTAAAAAAAAAAAAAAACCTTAATGTCAAACAACAACAATAAAAAACTACAGCCACCACAAATCGTTGTCTACATGGATCTAACTCCATGAAAATACCTATTTCACATAGTCAAAGGACAGAATAAGGTACAAAATAAAAAGGAAAAGACTATAAGAAAGTACCACTAAGAAAAAAACAATAGAGAGCTCTCTTTTGACAGCATAAAATTGAAAAGTAGAGAGAGAGAGAAAAAATAGGTTGGAAATTTGATCTTACGATAGTTAATTATACAGAACTTGGTATGTTTTTGTTGTGAAAATTTTATCGTCCAACAGCATTGCTAAAATTCTTTTTTCAGAAAATCAATTAATATATTTTAGAAAATTATACAATTGATTCAATGAAAATGAAATTGAATAGTGATGGGCATATTACAAACGATGCATCAACTATTAAATTTTATCACTTTTTTACCATAATGATAAATTTTAATGGGCACCGCATCGGTTAAAATTTAAACTTCGAATCGGGTTGCGTTGAGCTTTTCACTGAAATGGGTCGAGCGCCAACCCGACCGTGGCTATTCATGTGGCAGTCTTACTCTTTCGCGCTCCCGCACTCGGCAGTCGGCACTCGATAGAAACATCCAGACGTAATACGTATGTAAAACATATCCAATCAAATTAACAAAATTGCCCTCGTTCTAAAACTCCATGGCCATCTACCCACTTCGACTCCTGCACTCTCCGTGGTCTGCCAGGAGCATAACTTCAACACTTTCCACCGTCGGATTCTCAAATAAAATCTCAGCCGTCAATCTCCTACCTTTATCTTGCTACCGCTGTCCCGCTTCATCTTCATCTAAATCTTCACCGTCCGTTTCTCATACTTTGACTCGTCCCACTCCAAACTCCTCCGACGACAAATGGGAACCTGTCCGCAAAAAGAAAGTCGCCTTGCGCGTCGGTTACGTTGGCACCGATTACAGAGGTCAATAAATTTCATCTTTTCTATTTTAATTTTGGATTTTGAATAAAAGTGGTCTCTTTTTATCGTTGTTATTATTATTATTATTGTTGCATTTCAGGTCTGCAAATGCAGCGAGATGAGCATTCGTTATCCAGTAAGCTTCTTCAATATTTAACTCTTTATTTGATTTTGAAAATGTTCGAGCATTAATTAAATTGAAAATTTTACTTATCTAGTCATTTTCATGAATACATTATCAAAACTAGCCATATAACATAATTTCTACTATAGTAGTCACATACAGCCAATCTGTACCAAAATGCCCTTAAAACAATCCAACCAAATCTTTTTGACACAGGCGATGGTTGCCATCACCCAAGGTGTGGTGTGGGGCGACGCCTGCAAGAGCTGGGCAAGAGTTATTCAACTTTGGTGGGTGATGATCTCCGGGCGATAGTAGCCATCACCCGCATGTCACGCGGGCAATGGTTTCCATTGTCCGCAAGAGTTCCTCACTTCATGCAGGCAATGGAGAGTTGCAAGTTGGTTGGGTTTGGTTGGTTTGTTTTAAGGATAATTTAGTTCAAGTTGACTGTATGTCGCTATTATAGTAAGAAATTTTGTTATATAGCTAATTTTGACAATGATTCTATATAAGACACTTAATTGGTAAATTTCTGAATTAAATTTGTGTATCTTTTTTTTTTTTTTATATTCCTTGTGTTTTACAAGATAAAGGGCATACATGTCGATTTTTACCCAAAAAGTCTCTCAGCATTGCTGAAATGACCAAATTATTCCTGTTATATTGAATTTTGATTTCAGTCATTGCAGTAGGGGCAGGGAGCTTTTTGAACAAATGGGTAAACTATGTCCTTATGCGCAAAAAGACAAAAACACTGATCCAGATCTTATAATCCCATTGGTTTCTTGCATTTTCTAATGATGAGATGATACAATTAGTTATTTTGAGTTTTGAAGACTGGTTTTCTTAAGTGAACTGTTATGGTAGAAAGTAAACTTCTTTTGAAGGCATTGATCATGTCATGTGTTTGGGTCCACTAGCATCGATGGATCTTGTTAAAGCATTGCATTTTTGGAATGTAGCTATTGAAGGGGAATTGGAAACTGCAGTTTTTAAGGCTGGTGGGATCCGTGAGAGTAACTACGGAAATTTGCAGAAAATTGCGTGGGCTAGAAGTAGCCGAACAGATAAAGGAGTGAGTTACATTTGGATTTGGAATGTTCCCTTATTGCATGTGCCTTGGAATGTACCATTTTCTTATTGTTCTTGGTTTCAAATCATTGTGCAAAATAATATAGGTTCACTCCTTG
>NW_006262201.1:12877471-12902445 GCF_000493195.1 Citrus x clementina | reverse complement strand
ATGCTCATCTTCCAAGAAATATCAAAGTTTTCAGCATTTTACCTTCACAGAGGTGAGACCTTGAGTTTGTTGTTTTACTTATGATTTCCAAACCGAATGAATTCTTTTCTTCTTCTTCTCTGATTATGTAGTTATAATTATGTGCATGAAACTTCCTTATTCCCTTGTTTTTTTTTTTTCTCAGTTATTAGTTATCTTCATTATTGACCTTTTATAAGTTCCAGATTGACAATTTTCCTTTTTCATGATTCTAAGCTTACAAAAAGTTTTTCCCATGCAACAAAAGACCATAAAGAAAACTCCAATGATCCAAAACGTTTTAATAGTTTGTTAGACAAAGGACGATGTTGTTTTGATTGGTCTTAGATCTTAACCCATCTATGCATTTTTTCTCTGAACAAAGACTTCTGATAAGTCTACTGATTTTTTTATGAATACTAATTTCACTGGTCTAAGCTGTTGTTACTAATATTCAATTTTGTGGTATCTCCTTTTAGGAGCTTTGATCCTAGAAGGGAGTGTAATCTCCGGAAATATTCATACCTTCTTCCTGCTGAGGTCATTGGAATCAATAGTCAGCTTACAGCAGCTGAAATCGATAGTCATATATCAGACTTTAATGCTATATTAAATGAATTCGAGGTGTGGCATTATAGTCTTCTACTCATTTTTTCTGCTCATCGTCTCTAATTTTTTAAATTATTTCTGGCTGCTACTTGACTAAGTTGCTTTCTTGAAGATTTGAAATGGCATCATGAATCTCAGCCTATGCTATAGGAGCATATTGATGTGGGACAAAATTACAATTTTTTCTTTTTCTGTGATTGGTTAGAGATTTATGAGTAGGAATACGTGTAGAATGGAAGATTTGAAAAGAATTCAGGACTGAATGTGGCTACTAATTAAGGTATAGAGGATGTTGTCAAATAAGTTGTATATAAAGGATGATGATTTAGGCATCACACTTAGTCACTTAGGTTCCATTCAGGTTCATGGTGCTATGAAAAGAAAGCACAAGTTGTGTCGATAGGTGTTTGGTAAACACAGCTTTTGAAGTTGGTAAATTTTGCAACTTCAAAAACAATTTATATTATTATATTTATTATATATCAAAAAATTTATGTTATGCACAATATTCATATTATTTATTAAATATCATAATTTGTACAATGCACAATATTCTTCTTTAATTTTAATATTCAGCATTAATATTTTGATTTTTATAAAATAGATAATTAATTTAAATTAATTACTAAAAAATAAAATTTTAACACTGACCATAGTGGGACGCCGTTTTCGCCACTTGCTGTTGGTTACAGATGTTTGCTGAAGTCATTGTTGGTACTGTTGGAACCTTATCTCTCTCTTACCACAATGATATGAATATTATCAATCTTTGAGGACTCGTTTGCTGAGAAATGGGGATACAAAGTCAAACAACCAATCATGCTGCAGTTTGATGACAGCGAGTGAGAAAGCAACACCTTCTACTAAGCAGCATCTACTTTTTAAATCTGTAGGGGCAGTGTAGTACATATTGTTGTGGTTAAAGGTGGCTTTATATGGTGACCAACGCTTATATCGCCATTTGCCGGTGAATGATTATCAATCGCTTATGATGTTTATACCGTTTTGTAAATGAGATGATGATTTCAACGGTACCAACAGTAACTTCAAGGGATATGTACAACCAGTGGGTGGCAATGGTCTGTGGTGGACGCTAGTGATAGCTGTTGCTTTTGGGTTTAGTGTTTAATAATTTATTTCTATAATAAGTAGAAATAATAATAAAATAAATAAAAAGTAATTATTTTTATAAATTATTAAGGCTAATTTAGGTGTTTCATCAACAGCTGTGGGAGTGTGGGGTAAAATCTGCTTTGCATCAAAAGCAGCTTTGCTGCCAAACCACAACCGCAAATAGAGTCTTAATTTATCCGTTGGCATCACACGTTGCATGATTTGCATCTTACAGTCACATAGTTTAGAAAGCTGAACTTTTTTTTAATTGTTTCATTCATGGCTCAAAGAATAACTTTCATGCCTACATATAGTTTTAATACAGCGGAAACAGATTTCTCGAAAATGTTAACCAGAGACAACAATGGCTCATGGAACTAAACAGTCAAGACCTTTTTGGCCAGTCACTTTAGACTACCATAACTGATTCGTATAAGATCCCAGTAGGCCTAGCATTATCCAATTACGTCGAATCAAAATTCGCTCTGGAATCTTTCTTTATATCGTTGACAGAATTTCAATGGTGGTTGTAGCAGGTATTTCAGGTTCAGATTTTCTGACGTGATTCGGACATTTGGTTATTCACAGTTTTTGAGATAAACAATAACTTTTGTGCTCCAAACATAAGTGTCGTATTTGTTGTTGATTCAGTAGATTTCTCACATTTCCATCTTTAAAAGCCCTGTTAGGATGCTGGCTTTCACTAACTTATGCATGTTCTTTGTTGCTTTTGTGTTTAGAAGCATAAGCATTTCAACTCTAAGCTTGTTCTACATGGTATTAAAGCTAAGTTAGCAAAGTTGTCTTATATTCAATTCTTCCTAGCATAGAAATTTTAATTATGAAAAGCTATGTTTTTAGTTGGTTCACTGTTAAAGCTTTTGGGTTGGGTGGTAACTTTACAATCGGTTTCATGCAGCTGAAGCTGGCTTGTTCTTTTTTCTTTTTTTTTTGTTTGGGGTTAACCCTTTGAATAGGGAGAACATCCTTTCCATAATTATACAGAACGATCCAAGTACAGGAGAAAACCCCATAAGACTGGATGTGTGTCAAAAAGAGCAAAAGCATCGAAGGATGCAGTGTTCTCTAGGGTTGAAGAAAGTGAGGGAGAAGAAGATGGGTTTTCTAAGGTTGAAGAAAGTGATGGAGAAGAAGATTTAGGGATTGGAGGAGAAATTTCATCAGATGATGAGAAAGCAAATCAAAATTCTATGGTGTCTGGAGTGCACCAAGAAGACTGCTGCAATCAGCATGCTAATGGTTTGAAAGATCAAAACTCGAGTTCAGTCATTCGTGCAAGATGGTTGTATGAAACTGATGAGGCAGATAAACTAAGTGCATCCCACTTCCGAAAGATTTTTAGCTGTTCTTGTGGGAAGCTGGAGAAATCACTTGGATTTGGTTATGTTGAAATTTCCATATCGGGAGAATCCTTCATGTTGCATCAGGCAAGCTTATTCAAGAATTGCTTTAGTAAATATGATTTCATAGTCTGTACTTTTAACTATTCGTTTGACCATTAATCTCTGACCTTAATGCTGATGTATAAGTGCTCACCAGATCCGCAAAATGGTTGGGACTGCTGTGGCAGTGAAGCGCAAGTTACTCCCAAGAGATATTCTGACATTATCTCTGGCAAAGCACTCTCGCATTGTCCTACCCTTGGCTCCATCTGAAGTTTTGTTTTTGAGGGCAAACAGTTTTTCTGTGAGAACAAGGCCTGGTGTGACCAGACCGGAAATGCAGACAATGGTTGAATCAGAGGAAATCCTGAAGATGGTTGATGAGTTCTACACATCTGTGATGCTTCCTGAAGTTTCAAAATTCTTGGATGCAACAAAATCTCCATGGACGGAATGGATTGAGAATTTGGAGAAGTTCACAAGCATTCCAAATGAGCAGCTGGATGAAGTCCGAAACGCTTGGCAGTTGTGGAAGGAAAAAAGGTTTGAAGGTAAAACCATTGTTGAATCAGCCATAACTGTATAACTCAATGAAAAACTGGTAAGTTGCTCCCTCAATTGGCTTTTATTTTGTTTGATTACCTCTGATTTTTCTTCTTTGACCAACACATGCAAAAAATGAATTGAATAGCAGTTTACAGCTCTATGTTCTGACTATTGTTGAATTAGGCGAAACCCCTATTTCGTGTAATAAGTTGCTCCCTCACTTGTTGCTCGCAGACTGGGGCAAAATTTGGTGAGCTAACTTCTTCTTTCATTTAGTCATTGATAATTGACAGCACGGTACATCTGCTAATTCGACTTGGAGTTGCCACAACAGTGCCATTTTTGCTACCTGTGCTTCGTGTGATTCATGCAATATGGGTTTAGCTGATGATTGATGGTTAGTTAAGAATGTTGTTGTAATCTTAATAAGCTTGATGGCATTTGTACAGTTATTATTATTTCTTAAGTTCTAATTAATTAAGGGCAGAAAATCTAACAGAATCTGGAGGCCGAGAAAACGTTCGAAAGGGAGTTTTTTTTTTCCTTTTAATTTTTATACGTTGATATTTTATAATTAGAATTCTACTGATATTTATGATTAAAAATTTATCGAGATTATCCTTCATAAGTGAGTTCCAGTTAGGGAGAGAATTAATTATATTGAAATGTGCAAATCGAGCATGTGTTCCTATTTTTTAATCTTATTAATTGTTGTTGCATTTACAGACACAAGGTGTAACTATTCTTCATTAGTAGTTCGATGGTGTAATTGTATTATGGTGTCTACACCGAGTATAATTTTTTTAACAACATTGTTTTTATAATTTCAAGTGAATTTTTTATTTGCCTTATGGTAAAATTTTTTATTTGTGCCCCATAGACTTTGAATAAATTACAAACCGTTAGGACAAAGATTTCATTTTTCATCAATAAAATTGCGTTAAATGAGTGCATTAGACACAAAAATTAAATGAAAATGCTCAAGTAAAAAGCTGAAATTATTTTTGGTAAATAAAATTTGTCCACGCTACTTCACTGTCCTGATGAAAATCAATTTTGAAATGTTTATTTATAGGTTATGGTAGGTTGGCAAAAAGAATTGACCCCAGTCCTTAGCTCAATTAATCTGAATTTAAGGGGTCAAGAGTTGAGTCAAGGCTTAAGGATCAAGTTTGATTACATTCGGGTCAATCGATTACACTCTGATTACATTTAAATTAACTTTTAAAATTAGAAGAATGAAACACTTAAAATACTTTCACGACACGTGTGATCACAACTCAAAATCTACTAACAGTTACCTCTATTATGTATTAATTTAGTATTTTATATTTAATTTATTTAATTTGTTAATTTGATTATATTGTTGCATGTAGTATTGTTGTCAAAGCTAAATAAAAAATAATTTATTAAATTCTTTGCAACCAAATTTATTGTAAAAATGGAACAATAATAATACAAAATTATTAATAAGAAAAATGAAGCATTAGAGTCTTATTCTAAAAAAGAATCTAAACATTAAAAAAATGTAAAAAAAAATTATCATCAGCTCCCAAACATGACCCTTAGTTTGAAGGGTCGAGCTTTTTAAAGAACAAGGTGCTTCATTTTAGTCAGTGTTAGGCTAGATCTTGACCAAGCTCAAGCTTGAATTGGCCTATTGCCAAGCGCAGGCCATAAGATAGAAGGTATTAGTGAGCGCTCTGATAAGATAGAAGTAGCCCATGTATGTGTGTGTGTGTGTGTGTGTGTGTGTGTGTGTGTGTGTGTGTGTGTGAGTCAGTGTTAGGCTAGATCTTGACCAAGCTCAAGCTTGAATTGGCCTATTGCCAAGCGCAGGCCATAAGATAGAAGGTGTGATGGAACTAAAACAAAAGTGTCAGTCACTTCCGCCATTGAAGATACCTGACAATGGACAGCTCATCTTACAAACAGATGCTAGTGACCATTATTGGGGAGCACTGTTGATAGAGAAATCCAAGGGAAACAAAAGAGTCTACGGCTATAAATAAGACCAGTTCAACAAGTGGAGAAGGCTTCTACAACCACAAGTACACAAGGCCAATTGAAGTCAAACCATTCGACGTAAGGCATGGGATAGGATTACAACCATTATTCCTGGATGGAAAAGATGTCACGTGTTTTGTTGCGATCCTGGACACAAGATGGCAAACATTTGAGAATGCCTAGATCACTACTGCGGAAGCAAGACTCATATATATATATATATATATATATATGGAGTACTTATCTAATTTAAGATCTTAGATTTTATTAAAGTCTTAAAAAATTATATATCGTATAGTTAATGTTAAACAAAGTTGTTATTATATACAGTAAATGTATTCATAGATTACCTTAATTTAGGTCTCGTTTGTGATTAAAGTGGTGTAACTTTCAAGTTACACTTGCTGTGAAAAAAAAAACTATAATTATCAAATAAAAATTAATAATATGTAGTAAATATAATTTTTAAATAATAATTTTGATAAAATTATTAAAGATATAATAGATTTTTCATTATACAAATAAAAAATCATATCAATATAACTTATAAGATACATCAGTTAGTGTTTACCAAAGATTTTGATATTGTACAGCTGTCCAACCTCAATCTCAAGCGTATTCTTATTTCCCAACTTCAACCCCATTTAGGGGACCCACAATTAATTAGCCATCAAAATCTATTTGCTACGTATGGAAGACGATCAAAAATTAATTTGGTAACCTTCACCTAGATAGCTAGCAATCCCAGATAGAGATGCAACATGGAACTCATTCATTTAATGGACCCATCAACAATCAATATACCCTCTTGAAAGGTTCAATGTCCAGATTAAAGGTACAATTAATTAATTGTAAGCTACTATTTTTTTTTTATCTATGTGGTAGAGAATCGCTCATGCAATTTTTGAATGTGGCCTCAATATGACACTATCTACTTGTTCATTTCTTTAATCTTTTAAGCTTGTTTGTTTTTTTTTTTTTTGAAAAATAATATATTATAAATTAAAACAATAATAGGATTCTCTTTTTTTAATAAAAAAATTAAAAAAAGTTCAAAATTTAGGATGACAAAAGCTTATTAGCATATGTATCAAGGACGCGCGTCTGTGTTGACCGAATTTAATTTTTCATCTATCGTTCCTAACAAGGCATTAATTAAGCTGCTAAAATAAATTCCATTTAAGGTAATAATTTTGTTAATCAACTATTATTAATTCGGTAGTATGTCTATGTGGCATCATCGTACTCCTTCCCGTCTTTCTTTTCTTTTCTTTTCTTTTATGATCAATTAATAATAAATCAACAAACAATTGTTGTTTATAAAAGAATACAATTCTCTCGGCATTTGTGCTCTGCTAAATTTTTAATAATTTTTTATTATGTATTTTTTAATGATAATATATAAGTAAGATTTGATTTTTTTTAATTAACTACTACGTAAGACTTAGAATTTTTACTCAATACACAATCTGATTAAGGGAGAATCTTGAAAAGTTTATAAAGGGGTAGATATAGCTACATAAGACACTAAAAAATTCATAATTTTACAGCAAAGCCTCCAATAAATATTGAGGTTTAACGATAGTAGTAGCATTAACAATTCTCCGCCGTTCATTTGTTGTGTGGGCTCAAGAAAAGTCCCACAAAATCGATGTAGCTAGAATGGAAGGTTAGAAAATAATCATAGTGCCGTGTCACATTATTTTTTTAAACCACATTTTTGGTTCAAATTCTTACACGTCATGGGATGCGGTCGGATAGAAATTGTTGAACTTTTTTTTTCCTCGTGAAAATGTAAAAGAGAAATGTGCTCAAAAGGAAGTTTTATTTTATTAATTAATAAAATTTAAATTTAGGAAGATCACCATAATAAAATAACATAAAAATAAAAATATGAATATTTTTCATGTAACAGTAATATTATAACATACAAAATGATACTACAGTGTTGTTGTTTATGTTATTTTATTATTTTATTAATGTTCAAATAATATTTTTTATTTTAAAAAAATATATGGGTTGAATATTCACTTGGACTTTGCTCACCATCCATCTATTTAGGGGTGGGCAAAAAAAGCTGATTAATAAAAAATCAAACCGAACCGTTTGTTTGGTTTTTTTAGAGTTTTTTTACATCCAAAAAATCAAAATAATAATTTAACATAAATAGTAAAATCAGTCGGTTCGATTTTCCCTTTTTTTTTTTAAACCAAAAAACTGAACCGACCACAGGAAAAAACTGAAGTACCGAACGCAAATTGAATTTTACACAATCCCTAATTTAACACATTCTTGATTCTTCTCATCTTCTGATCTTCACAGACTTCACTCTTCAGCCGAAAACCAAAGCCGCAGCCCCTTCACCGCTGGAATCTCGTCCCCGCTGCTGCTGCTGCTGCTCATCCTTCACGAATCTGATTTGCTACCGCTGCTCATCGCCGACTCTCGTCCCCGCTGCCACTGTCACCTACCGCTGTCACCTACTATCAACTGTTGTTGCCGTCACGGTGCTCCCCTGCTGCCATCTGACTGCTGTTGTGAGCTGCTGCTGGTAGATTGAGCTACTTGAGCTTGAGCTGTTTTTGCAGAGAACTTGAGCTACTGCTGGCGTGAAAAGGTAATTAGACATGAATTCGTACTGGGTTTGACTTGGTGGGAGCAAGTGTTGGAAAACGAATGTGGTTTTGAATTCGTACTAGGTTTGACTAGAAAGTTATTAATACTGCTTCTTATGCATTAAAAACAACTAAATTGGGTATGCTTCTTGGTATACACTTGGTACAAGCTTCAGGACGTTGGTACAAGCTTCGATAGCGTCAACTGAATATTAGTATCTTTTAGCAGGAGATCTATTTTTTTTTTCCCTTTCGCAAAAACTTGTAAATTTTGGTTTTTTTGAAAAGAATAAGTGAATAACTACGACTATTATTAAATCTTATGTAATTTGAAAAATGAAAACTGAGTTAAATGGTATCATATCAAAGCATCAATATATCAAATTGGAAGGGAATCCAATCTATCTATTTTTGTTTGCCGAACAGGACTGTGATGAGAAAATATATGCATAATCAATTATCCTCTTTTGGAATTCATAATGTACTAGTTATGATTGGGATCTCATGGATGCTACCTTTTGCTTTTAAATTTTTGCTATGTTTCTTTTCGTTTTTCTATTTTTCCTCTTTTCTTGACTATGAGAAAACAAGATGTAAAGGTTATGATTAATATTATGAATGAGGTGCTGATGTGTATTACTGCTTTTGAAATTGAAGTTTATGATTGGTGATTGCCAATTTCAGCTGGGAGGTAAGCGAGTTGGGATTGTTGGATTGGGGAAAAAAAAGGCTGATTAATGTTATTGCATGTGTTTGTGTAGAATGGAAAATTATGATGAGGAGGAAGTGTAAGAGGTGGAGGTTGATGATGGGAAAAAAAGAAAAATACCTTTGAGATCAAATTATTTCAATTTTAAAAAGCCCAAAATAGGCCCATAATCGAAATAATCGAATCGAATCGAATTATTTCAATTAATCGAGTATTTGATTATTTCGGTAATTTGATTAATCGCGATTATGATTTTAAAATAATCGTAATCGAACGATTATGAAAAATTTAGTAAAAAATCGAACCGAACCGAACCGAATCGCGCCTACCCCTACATCTATCTTATAGAAAAATTATAAAGCAGAAATGTTCACAAAAATAAAATAACAGTTAGTTACTCATGAGGGGTTAACCGAATGACTGGATTGATATTTGTTTGCTCGCATGAAGTTTAGGTCATGGCTTTGATAACCATCTCCTTAACTATATCACTTAAATAGATTTGACACGTAAGTGACAAAAAGTGAGTCTAATTTGACTTACAATGAACTCAAACATTTGGACTGTGCTTCAATAATTGTTAATTTGCACGAAGTTTCCATTAAAACGTTAATAATTCTTTTCTTTTAAAAAAAAAGAGAGGATTAATTAGGATCAAATTTTCTCAAAATTTTCAAATACATGAAGAGAGCATTAATAAGGCTGGAGTGACCGTATATGGCAAATGTTAAATAATCTAATACTTTGAATTGAAATAATTGAGATATGGTTTTGTGATTAGATTTGGATTCAATATTGAGCGGATCTTTTTTTTAACTTTTAAAAAAGATACAATTGATTGTTTTTTAATAAAAATATTAAATTAATTAACTTTAACCATATATTACTATATATGCACATGTGGCAAAAGATTATTATAAATTGAGCACAGTTCAACATAGTATTAGATCTAAATTTGTCGTGATCAGGCCGAACATTAATGATTATCAGCAAGTGTATTTCAATTTAATTAAATTTTAATTGTAATATGTATATACATATTTTAAGTTAACTAATCATTTGTATAATTAGAATGATTAAATGTCAAATTTTTGAATCACCTACCTTAATAATGAATTATTATATTCCGTTTTGCCCAATTAATTTCTCCAATTAATTTTCTACATCTTAGTTGTGCTTTAGGGTAAAGACCAGTTTTGCTTATGAGCATGATCAAATCCATTAATCATTGATTTCATAAGAAAATTAATTTATTTATTTCGATGTTATAACCATCGCACCCACACCTTACCACAGAGAATTTCCTGAACTTTCCTTTAAAAAAAAAGTGAGGATATATATTAACACTTTCCTATAATGTAGAATTGTGAGTTTTTGAAATTTTTAATCTCGTATTTGGTCAAACACGCTATTAAAGAGAAATACAATTTTTAACACGTAAATTAAATAATTTTAATTTATGTACAAACTTCAACATCACGGAAGAACCAAAAAATAAAAAAAGAGTTAAAATATTTTATCTGCATATCACACCAAAGGAAGGATTTCGCACACTTAGTTGCCAATAGATTGATTTGACATTATGATATTGATATATTTTATTTCATGATAACGAAGTGTTACCCTATGGCGATATTTTTGCCTCCTTGGATTCATTACTCTTTTAAACACAAATGTAATGAGTGCTTGTCATAATGAAGACCACGATTTTATTCTAAAATGTTAATCAAATTCAATACATAGCAAGGATCACTACTACGTCTTATCAATATATAGTAGGAAAGAGAGATTGTTACTTCATCATTTATTGAAATTAATATATATTATTTATTCTCACACTATTTACATAATATTCAAATATTTTCTTAACATCAAAATTTTAAAAAAAGAGAGGAGTAAATGAGTCATTTATTTGATAATTTATTTAAAAAATATAAAATATTTATTATTATAAAAAATAGTTAAAAAATAATAAAAATATAAGAAAATATTTTGTTGTTAATTTTTTATTCACACTGTAACATATATATTGCTTATTTTTAGCATTAAAATTTTTTATTTAAATTTCTATTTATATGATTTATTTAATTTATAATAAATATGAATAAAATATATTTAAAAATAAAGATAATATTGTAAAATTATACTATTATAAAAAGTTATTGATCATTATGAAAACAGTAAAAGCGTAAAAGATATATATTAATTTGACAATCTCTTTATAATTAAAAAAAAATGATTAAAAACTGAACTTAATAAGTGGATACTTTTTATTGAATAGTTAAAGTGCAGTCTATTCGTTACATTTATTCTATCGGCATACATAGTTTTATATCATATCGCTAGGTGTACCAATAATTAGACTGCCTAAATCCTTCCATTTACATCAATAAAAATGACATGGTACACACTTTCACACAAACAGAGCATATAAGATTGTTCTTGACTGGGAATCAACCAAAAAAAAGCCTGTACCTAAGCCGATGGTTCGTGAGGCTCAAAGCTAACGTATAAAAAGTCTACCCAAGCCACTTAATTTGGTTTAATCATTATGAGGAAAGTAATGCTCGAATCTTTAAATAAAAATTAATTTACCGAGAATCACTTTGATTGTCCATTTTTTTAAAAGATAAAGGGTTAATTATTTATCAAGATTGAATTTTTAGGATGAGATAGGGATGGCAATGGGGAGGAGAGGGGAGGGGACCAATCTCTTCGTACTCATCCTCAATATTTTGCGTATGTCCCCGTCTCCTCTCCGTTTCCGTCAGAATTACTTCAGAGAATCTTCATCCCCTCCCCGAATAATAACAGGGGATCCTCGAGGATTCCCGAGGATCCCCGATCCCCGAATAACTAATATATTTTTTTATTTTCGATTTTAAGTTAATCATATTAAAATAAAAAACTCAAATAAAATTAAAGTTTGAAATATATTTTACATTAATATCCATTACAAAAGTCACATACATTAAATTAGTAAGTAATGCAACATGCAAAGGATACAAACTTCTTTTACAAACTATCATGAACAAATTAATATTCTAATACAAAATTGTTACAAATAAAATCAAATTTAGATTCAAAATTAACTTTTTCAATGGTGGTGTGGGCACTTTATAAATGTGGACTATTCCCTTTACAGTACAATAATTAAGTCGAAGTAAATCAAGAGCAAATATTAAATTAGATTAGATTAGATATTAAAATTGTGATTCGTTGTGGGCAATTATAACATCTAAAAATAAATAAAAAAATAGATTTAAGTTTAAAATATTTAATGAATATTAAAATTAAAACAAATTTTTAGGCTAATAGAATCTACCCGATCTTTTTAATGTCCTAAATAAAAATTTAGAACTTTAATTAGTTAATTAGTCTTAAAAGTTTAATATTTGTTATAATATAAATATTTTGATATTTGTTATTTTTACCAACATTTATAATTTTATAATTCAAAATTTATTATTTATTTACTAGTAATTTTAAAAAATAAAAATAAAATTAAAAATAAAATGGGAAAATGGGTAGGAGATGGAGATTCCACCTCATCCCCGTCCCCTCCCCAAATAAGAAATTGGGTATGAGATTATCTTCATACCCTCTCCGAATGGGAAAAATTCCCGAGGGTACCCGTACCCGTGGGGATTTTTGTCATCCCTAGGATGAGATGTACTTTATCCTTCAAAATATACAAGAATGATAAATTGATTACCAAAATGTTGTCAATTGATCATCAAAACGTGTCTCAATTGTTTTGTAAAACACTTTAATTTTTTAAATTAAATAAAATATTGATAGCAATTAATTACTATTTTACACAAATTGTCATGGTATAAGAAAAGATTAGTTGAATAAAGATATAAATAATGAAAAATAAAGCATATAGAGCATGTGACTTATTCAATTAATCACATTATATACTCAAAAATTGTACAAATTAGAATTTACAGTTTTCGTTTACTCATTTAATTTAAAAATGTGATAATCAATTGGCTTTTGGTCCAATGGGAGAAGCCTTGCACTTATAATAGTGAGTGCACGGGTTCGAGCTTCCATAAGAACATTATGGAGATTAGTTTCAGTTCTTTCTCAATTGTTCACCAATTGAGTGGAGACAATCTCCCCCTTACGAAATGTGAGTGAAGTAGGCACCCCTCAAATATTAGAGAGGGTTTAAAGAAAGGCGGGGCTATATGCACTCTAAAAATTACTTTGAACACTCTATTACTATGTACACTCATCTATTAATTTTAAGAAAATAAATTATACTTTGTACACTCTTTAAAATGCCAAAAAAGCCCTCACTTAATCCTTTTTAAATTAATCATCTTAATTACTCTACACACTCATGAAAATGCTATATACACTCAAACAAATAAATCAATTAAACAATATATCCTTTGGCCAAATCATAGTCATACAAAAAAGAATTAATCATCCAAAAAGAATTATCTATTGATAATTGCTGTCAACATCTATTATTACTTCTTTTGTAGCTACGTCGCCACCAATTATTTCCTTGAAATGTTGTATGCGATGATTATATATCGTCTCCCATCCTTTGGCACAAAAACTGTGAAATCTTTGCCAATTGATTGCTACAGGGGGGATGGGATGGCCTGGTAACAAGAACACCTACATATGTTTGATTAATTTCAATTAGTAGAATTGTTTATTAAATTCAACACAAAAATAAAAAAATATTAAAAAAATACCTCTACAAAATGATTGTTATTTACAAAACCAATAGCAATCTCTTTATGAAAATCTGTAGGTATTGGGTTAGACCTAAGAGGAAGGAAGGTAAGGCATTGCTTCATCGATAAGTGGAATACCACAATGTTGTAGGCTGATGCAATAAGATGTCCCATGTCAGGCATTGCCATCCATTTGTCAGATCCTGGACAGTTCTCAAAATATGATATTGCATGAATTAATTTATTGACTCTCTCATATGTCCCATATAAATGGCTATAATGCTCCATATGCAAATGCAACTCATTTAGCATATCTTTCCTCACTTGTAACCATCCATTCTCACCAAAACCCATTAAGTCGGCTATCGCTCTAAACCCACAATTACCATCAGGTGCGGCATCTTTAATATGATGAATGTATGATTGTAATGCAATTGGAAATTCATTAACAAATGGATTTGACTTGAGCGATTTTTTTTTTATACACCTAGCAACAAATGTGAGGAAAAAAAATGTGAAAATACAAACTATAGTTAAAAAATAAGTGTATGTGCGTGTGTGTATATATAATTCTAATACAATTAAAACAATACCTTTTGCTAATATATATAATAATTCTAATACAATTAAAATAATACCTTTTGCTTTGGTTGCTTATTTCCATTAACTTTCACTATAGGTCTCATGAATACAATTGTAGGCGAACAAATTTCTTTTCCAAATAAAACAATCTCAAAAGAAGATGGGTCACGACGGGTCGATGCATTAGCTTTTGAATTTGGTCAACCACGTGTATTTTTCTTAGCTTCTGGTTCTATAAGAGATGTAGACTAAGGATTAGCAATTTCTGTCAACTTTTGTAGAATATATAACTTCGTATCATCATCATTCTCATTAAAGCGTTTGGCAATCAAGTAAAATATCGGTCGGTAACTCACCTCTGCCTTTCTCTTATTATGATTACGAATCAAGTCAAGTTTCTTCCAATGTGAATCAATATATTCTAAAGGTATATGTTAACTTTCCCTTTTATATTCTGCAATCTCATGAGCACAAGGTAAACGATGTGTACTGCGAATTGTACAACCACACGCAGACACATCAATACCAATGGAATTAACATGCTTTGACTCAGTTAACACCATTTGCAATGCAGCTATAGAAATAAAGCCTCGAAGCTCTTTAAATTCAGGAGGTTTGAATTGATGTTGTACTATTGTCAAACTTTTTTCAAATGAAGCTTTGATGTTCGTGTGTAATAACTCTAATAAAGAATGGATCTTTGTCCAAGATGTCTCAAAATTACCTTGACTCGTGCCAAGATCCTTTTTAAGTCTCGAATGTGCACTTTCCACCCTCGTAATAAAAATTAAAAATTTATTAATATATATTAATTTTAAATTGATAAGCTAACTATGAAGTGGTGCATGAAAATAAAATTATACCTATTTGTTGTTAAGTTTCCGAAATGCATGATCTTGTCTGTCCATGCTGAAACAAAATTTTCCTTATATTTATCCAACCATGTAGATGTCACATACTCGATTGCTTGTGGATAGGATATAAAATCTTGCTGTAGAGCATTAAGGCGAGTAATAAATTCACCTCACTGGAAGAAAATACCAATACATTCCAACTCATCATAAACTTCTCCCATATCTCTTTTGTTACGAACAATTTCTTGCACTTTGCAATTACATTTTTTTTTATATGCCATCTACATAACAAATGTTTTGCATTGGGAAATACTCTTTCAATGGCATTAATTAAAGCTAAGTCTCTATCACTAAGAATGACTCTAGGCATAGCACTATCATCCAATATACTTTTTAATCTAGTCAATGCCCATGTGTAGTTGTCTTCTCGCTCAAATTCAAGATAAGCTAAAGCACCAGGAAATGTCATCTCAGTAGATTTCACTTCCACAATTTGCAGTAGGGGAATATTATATATATTACACTTGTAAGTGCAATCCATCAACAAGACACATGGATATGCATGCAACAAGTCTATACTGACAGGATGCGCCCAAAATAAGTCTTTGACAATATTAGTATTATCAAAGCTTCTATGCCACTCAATATATTTGTGTTCAGATAACTTACTTAATAACTTATTTGTGATCTCCCACCCATCTCTGCTACCTTATACCTTTGACGTGCATTATAAATATTCTTTATTGTTGAGACATTGTTGGGACTTTTCTTTTTCAATGTCAATAAAATATCTTTTGGACGCACCATACTCGTGGACATATCAATTAACAACAAAGTCTCTTCTTTTGACAATCTTCCTGCATAAGAATGCCCCTCAAGATGCTTAGTAGCTGGATGATTATGTACTCCATATACTACTTTTAATACCTAATCATCATCAGTGTCCAACTTATTACCATTTAATGTAAAGGGACATCCACATCTCTTAGTGCCAGTAGTCCTTGGTTGCTTTTCTTTTTTATTCTCTTCATTTGTTCTCGTGTTTCTATATTGTCCACTTCTCTCACAACAAAAGGTGATCCTTGGTTTTTGAGCACCATTACCAGAATTAGATCTCTTGATCACGATTACAAAACCATTTTTCCTCCCAACTTCACGAGTCCAATGAATTAACTCTTCCTTACTTTTAAATATCTACATATAAAATAAATAAATAAATATTAACAAATGAACATTAGACATATGAATTGTAAAATGAGACTCACCTTATGATTGATGAATTCATTAGTATAATCCATTACGCATTCTGAATTAACATTGAAAATTTGAGTTGAAGCCATGTCCTCCACGAATTATAGTATACAGACGCCTGTTCATCAACTGAATATTTCATAGTAAATTGTAAAATATTTTAAAGTAAATTGTAAAAGAATATAGACGCCACATAATTTATTTTAAAGTAAATCGTAAGATGAATTGTAAATACTACGGCCGTTCATCATAACAAATTATAAAATATTTTAAAGTAATGATCATTGTCTGTTCATCAAAAGAATACACACGCCACATGCACATAAGAACACACTCTTCCGCTAGAAATTAAGAATCTATTTTGTGTAGTTTTAGGACCCACAAACGAGACACATGCTAGCCATAATATTATATTCCAAAATTGAATTTCAATAGTTGAATTTAGGACCTGGTAGCCATAACATTGTACTTCAAAACTAAATTTCAATACTTGAACACAAAGACGCATGCTAGCCATAACATTATACTTCAATATGAATTTCAA
This sequence comes from Citrus x clementina, assembly GCF_000493195.1. Taxonomy (NCBI): domain Eukaryota; kingdom Viridiplantae; phylum Streptophyta; class Magnoliopsida; order Sapindales; family Rutaceae; genus Citrus; species Citrus x clementina. The sequence continues at coordinate 12,885,494 of NW_006262201.1, read as the reverse complement.
TATTTGAACATCCCGTTATACTCAACTCCATAAAATTCATACGGCAATCAATTCACTTACCTAACCATCTGGAAGGGGAAGAACAAGGTAGATTATTTGTGCTGTAAATTAGAAAATTAAAAGGATCACACATACCTCATTAAAGTTAAAATCTTCACATATTAAGTTTCCTTTATAAATATTTATTTAAGATATTTGGAAGAAAAAACTTAAGATTTAAAATAGTAAGAAAATTAAACATTAATTGTAGTGCCCTAAATGAGTGTCCAAAGTAATAATATTATATGTGCTCATAATAAAGTGTCCTTAATAGTAATTTATATCATGGGTATTTTTGTAATAATTTTTTTTTATAAAAATATGAGTGTTCAAAGTAATTTTCAGAGTCCATATAGCCACACTCTTTAAAAAATTTGGGTAAATATTTTAGTGGGTCAATGTATAACGAGAGTTCCAATTATGTAGTATAATTATAAATATTAATTGTAATATTTAATGTAATTTAGTAACAACACGTGTTTAACATACTTAAAAAAAATGTGATATAAATTTTTCCTACTACATGTGCAATACCCATTTGACACAACATTAGTCATCATGAGCATATCATGACGTCAGATGTGTGAACTCAACATCAAAATCATATCGCCCTCCTTCTCGTCTTTAATAAGATTGAAGTATGACAGTGACCTCCCCCCCCCCCCCCCCCCCTCTTCACACACAATTATCATCGTATTCAAGAATCAAGAGTACTGTCTACTTTGCATATGTGTGTGTGTCACTAATAAGATCTAGGATATTGAAATATATATTAAAATATATGATTTAATAGTATTATATTATTATACTGTTATAATTTAATAATTTTTTAAATTTTAACAGAGTTCAGATCTTGAAGATTTATATAAAATTAGACTTTCTTAAATTTCATTTATTACAATTTGTAACTAGAGTTTCAGTAAAAAAAAGAGTAATAAAATAATAGAATCGGATGGAGTAATGAATATTTTATATAATTGTAAGTTATATTAAATATAACTTAAAAGGACACACTTATTATCAGATTCGAGAATCAAAGAGTACAAATTTGCTTCGCGTGATCCCATATATATACCACACAGAGATACTCAATTTGTGGTTGTTAGTTATTAAGCCACGAGCCACAAGCCACGAGCCACACGGCACTTCCATAATCAAAATCACATCAAGTATTTGCTGCCCTCTTAATCACATCACTGCTGACATGTACATTCTCATACAATAATACATTTACATATTTAATTTAGTGCCATAAACGTGATAAAAAGTAATCTCTATATACGAGACTCTATTCATTTTGTATTTTGTATTTTTTTTGGCTTAATGTCTTTGTGAATAGAATTTTCGTGTACGAGCGTATAATATCAAAGCTAGAAATGTACCAAAAAGACAAAAAGAACCCCATAAAATAAAAGTGCTTCTGTAGCAAGCCATTCCCATGCATTTGCCATTGTGTGCATTATGGCCTTCTTTGTGATAAACAAGTGCTGCTAAATACCCAAAAAGAAAGGACCCAATTGGAATATTTGCAACAACAATGTTGTGATTCACGCTGAAATTCTTGGTCCCAAACAGCTCGGTTGTTGTGGCCACCGATATCGAAGTAATTGCTCCGCTGCATACACCTATAATGGCAGTGCTTGTGTACAGAGCTACGTTGGTTTCGTTGAGAAGTAGCATAAAAGCTCCTGCCATTGGTGCCATTAATGCTCCTATTGAAGCTGGACTTGGAATCATGTGCTTACTCCTGTAAAAAAAGATAAAAGATAAATTAAAAGTTTGCTTGCGCAAAAGTCAAATGGATATTCATGTACATGCTTTTTTTTTTCCCATTAAACACCTCTCGGTAGTAGATGCAACCATTTGATTAGACCACTAAATAAATTAAAAAAAAAAAAGCAAAAGAAAAATCCTAATGAGAAAAGAATGGAAAAGTACATTCATTAGTCACTTCGTGGTGGTTTATATAGGGATATGGATATAGATACCCTCTTGTTTCTACATATGATCATTCGGATCTCTTTTTTGAACAAATTTTAACATGTGTCAGTGTGATTTTTTTTTTAAATCTTAAAGAAATTAAAACTTAAGACTGTATAACCATTTGTTTTTATAACAATAGAGTGTTTTTCAAATCACTTAATCAAACCACAGGGCGTCGCGGCTGTTTTGCCTATGAAAAATAGGGAGATAAAAGAGATATAAGTTGATTAATTTACCTTGAGAAAAAGTAACCGAAAAGCGACGGGATGAGGCGGCCGAAGAAACCAAATGAAGAGGATAAGGAGACAAGAGAAGAAGTTCCGGAGCAGCCACGGGACTCAGCGATTTGTCCCAAGTTGTTCAAGAACACGAGGCCAAGTGTTGCACCAGAGAAATAAACAAAAAAATACAACCAAAAATCAACTCTTTGTAGCATCAGCATGGCTCCAATTTCTTCCTTTGCACCCAACCCATGATAAATCCCATCACTATCATCATCTCTCAGTTGATGATCCACCTCTTCTTTCGTCGCCACCCCATTCTCCAATCTTGATGAAACTTCCTCAATACTGGTCGAATTATGCACCCTTTTAACTCTATTTATCAACCTTTTATCCTCAACAAAACATCTAATTTTCTCCCCTAATGGAATCACTAGTGGTGCTAATAAGCAAATGACAATACCAATCAAATTCTTAACCGGTGGCAGTAGAGTCTTCAACTTGGACAAGTCCAAGCTTCCCAAGACGGCGTAGCATCCGGTGACTATTGTTACAACAAACATGAAAACAAACCCACCTCTCGTTCTTCTTCTAGATGACGATGATGATTCTTGTACATGATCACCAATCTCTCTCACAACCGGTGATGTAACAACGCAAGCTAGTAAAGGGAATATAGAGTTGAAAAGGAGATACAGTTTAGCCCTTTTGTTTGGCGATGAAGTTTCTATAGCGTTAACAGCACTAGTGTAAAGTTTTGCACTCAACCCCAGGTAACTAGACGTGATCCCCACGGCGACTTGGCGATCAAATGGGAAATTTTTAATAGTGACTACGTAACAGACGGTGTTGATCCAACAGATGCTGTTGCCGGCTAAAACAGTGAGCAAAAAAATATGGGCATAAGAGAGATGGGAAATGGTGTGCGTTAGGAAGAGGTATTGCAAGCCGTAGCCGATCAAGCCGAGAGTGGAACCGATGAGGAGGACAAGCCAGAGGGGCAAGTAGACGGAGGCGACGCCGGAGATCCAACCGAAGAGTTTCCCGGCGTCGGAAGCGAAGGCGAGGTTGTTGAGTTGGAGCTGGGAGAGGGAGAGGAGTTGCTTGAGTTGAGAGGAGTAAGCAGGGAAGTTGGAGTTGGTTCCGTTTATGGATTGAAGCCATATCGCCCCCACAAGGCTAAGCCATTGAAGAATGTTGCTGTTTAGAGGCATAATGGCCAAGAGAATTTTACAGTGTGTACATGCACTACTGCCTTGTCTTGGCCGTTGGGCTTAATCAATTCTGTTTGCCAGGGCGTCTCTTATAAAGGACTTTAAAAAATTTTAAAAAAAATAGTGAATTAATTTATTTTCTTTATTTACGAGCTTGTGGGGAAGTTCTTGTGTGTTCATATGTAGTTTGAAAACAATATTAAGATCGTGGACTTATTAGACAAGACTACGTGACAGTGTCGCTCACAGTTAGATGAGTACTGTCTCATAGGAGATTATTATTCTCTCTCTATATATATAATAGATTCTTTCCAATCAAATGTAAATTCTGACTTGATTGGCTAACAAGTACATATGGTAAGAATCAAATATACGTGGCCATACATATTATGTAAAACTTTCTCAAAATATTAAGAGAGTGATTTAAATAAGTTCTATTAAGCTAAATACTATCATGATCTCCAGGGTTTGAGTCAATTATCCATAATATCCCCGTTGTATGTTTCTTTAAATCTATTAAATATTCTCGATTTGAAGACTAATTAAATAATTAACCCAGATCCTAAGAGGTGAAAATGTGAAAAGTTGTTACGGCTCTACGAATTGTTGAGATCTCGTCGTTAGATATAAATTGGATCTCGATAGTTATGTGCATGTGTTTAGTGAATTGAAAGGGAAGAAGTAGAGTTGTGTGAAAGAGAGTCAGAAACGTTGGCCATGGACAATGACACATACCACAAGTTCTGTTCTGTTTTCTCAAGAGAAAGGAAAAAAAAAACAAAACAAAAAAAAATTGGGGAATTAAATAAAATTTTATGTTTAAAAATTGACATATTAATTAATGTGGCTACCAATAAAGTGTTGGTTCCACTAGCAATGGAGTCCCCTTAAGTGGCTTGACTGGTTCCCTAGTTCGAGTCGCAGAGAAGTCGCATGTGTTGGGAGAACATGTGCCTCCCGGTTTGAGCGGGGACTTCTAGTTTGAGTCGCAGAGAAGTCGCATGTGTTGGGAGAACATGTGCCTCTCGGTTTGAGCGGGAACTTCTAGTTTGGGTTGTGGTACGGACTTAAAAGTGTCTCTTACAGTTGGGGCCATTCTCAGAATACCTCATGGTTAAGACAAAAAAAAAAAAAATTAATTAATGTGGCTGTGCGCATAAAATGTGGTTTTATGTCGACCACCACCCTTTACCTTGACAGCATTAATGTTTTGATCAACTGCATGCATGCATTAATGCATAATATAATGCATCACCAAATCCCAACCAGTTCGTGCTTATTAATTAAAAGCTTATGAATTATCACAAATTAATGCATAATATAAACAAAAATAAGTCAAATACTCGTTGATTCTTGTCATATGTATATTTATGATTTTATAATAATTAAAAAAAAAACACGTATCGAGAATCCAAAAAGAGGGAATGTTACAACAATCTTATAATAATAAAATCCTATTAATATACCTTGATAACATTAATGTTTTGATCAGTTGCTTGCATTAACATGTAATATAACAACACATCAAATCCCTACCAATTCGTTTAATTGAGAAGTTTTTGTTCAATTCATCTACGCAAAAGGAAAGAATCTGCTTCTAAGGATTTACTTGACTGCTTCTTCTTAGACAATTCTTTTGGGTCATCTCAATTCGAATTGTAAAAGAGATACAAGATTACAAAAAAAATAATAATAAATTATTTAGATTTTTCCGCACTCTTTTACTTTTAAGAAAAAGAAAAATAACAAAAAAAAAATATGGATCACTGATTTGTTACATCTCCGTAACAAAAAGAGAAATATACACTTTTGGTAGATTCTTACTGTTTGTGTGTTGATTTTTATTCCAAACAAATTTGAATTTGATTCAGTTGATGATTATTTGTTAATTAAATTTCCATCGGTAATCACGCCAGACAAATTTGCTTTGGCATGGAAAATCAAAGTAGACGGCTTTTGCTGGATCGATACCGCTTGGCAGACAAACAAACAGGTGAAGCAAATTAATCAGACGAGCGAGACGCCAAGGAATGAAAGACGCACGAATGATTCGGATCGGGTGAGCCCTCTTGTTATGCCAAGTGTCCGTTTTGTCCTTAAATCTTGGCAATTCGTGATTGGTCCACTTACACACTATAAATAAAGGAAGCGAATATAGCATAGAATTTCCCTAAATTACGTTTATTTCAACTTATAATTTAAAAAATAAAAAAAAAATATTAAACAGCGGGGTTGAGTGGGCCAGCTGCGAAAATAGATAACTTTGGAGACCCAACATTTGTACCATTTTGCGTACTCTGATCTTGGATATAATAACATTCAGCCCCCTTCTACTTTATGCTATTTACAAACATTCTAATTTATTTAGTTATCTTACAAATTCACTTTTGAATCACAACCTGATTAAAATTATTCTCTTTCAGTTTAAGTTTTAAACGAAATTAACGATTTTGATCTGATAATAAGAACTAGAACAAGTTATAATAAAGGGTAAAAAAAATTAAACAAGCTTTGTCCCAACAATATCATCCTAACTTATTTTAATTTAAACAATATTCTTTTTTAAATTGTGAATACAATACCATTGAAATAACATTTCCAACAGTCCAGACAATGTCAGATAAATGAAATTTTATTGATTTTTATTAATTTTTTTGAACTATTTGACGGCGTCTAAGCTAGAAGATACAACACTGTTAATTTTAAAGTACCCTCTTTCAAAACCGAATTTGTTTATTTTGCATGTGTCCGTAAATTATTCGAGGAACATTTTCTTTTGAGTGGAAGAATAAAAAAAACAGTCATTATGGCGTGACATCAGCCATGAGGTAGTGCCCACCAAATTATTTTGGGCCTTGAATTTTATTACCTACATAACTTATTAATTAGTGTGATCTTTCTAGTTTTTAGTTAACCTTTGAAAGAACGAAACTCAAAGTTGGACAGACTGAATATTATACTATTTAGAACTTTTTGGATTCATCTAGTATGAAAAATTAATATATTAAATTATGTAGATTTTCCTTTTCCCATTTCTAATCTGAAAGTCTAAATAAATTTAAATTTTACTTAAGTTTAGATAAGTATGAATAAAAAGAATACATGAAAAATCTCGGTTGTTTTAGATGCATTGCTCTCTTTTTAATAATATTTTTTTTAATTATCATATGTATCTTTCAATCAATGGTTAAAATGTTCATAAACACATTTATTTAGTTTATTTGCTTTACAAGAAGATTTGAAAAAAAAATGATATCAGGGCATAGCTGTAGTTTCCAAAATTAAAATTAAATACATTTGAACATAAATTCTTAATGTAAAATATGGATTCGAGAAATTTAAAGAAAAACTTAAAAATGATAAATAAGTTAAAAAGTTAATAAAAAATGAACAAACTCAGTTCAATAACCAAATAGATATTATCAATGTATTATAAATATATCCATCAACTCTTCGATAGAAAATTGTTACACTTAGTGGACTTTTGAAGTATTTTCAAGACTATTAATTACTCTTTATTCGGACAAGAATGTATATACGTTGCACTATTTTGTATCAATTCTCGAAATATTTCAAGCTTTGAACTTAATTCAAGTCAAGAGGAGCGACTAAATAAATGAAACCTAGTACATGGCAGTGTCTTTTCAAGCACGTCATGATTATGACCTATGGGAGCTAAATTAGATCAATTGCTGGATCAAAAATTTAGGTTTGATTTGTAAGGATCTAATTTAGGGTAATCAAAAGGATCAGACTACGGTGTAATTGTAGTACAGTTGCATCCAGTCATTAGATGCACTTGGATTGATGGGGTCCACTGACATCTAACGGCTGGATGTAACTGTGGTACGATACTACAGTTGTACCACAGGTTTCCCTTAATCAAAGACTTGTTTCCAAGTTTAAATTGACAGGTCAAGTCACAAAAATAAAATCAAATACGTCTTAAGCTCCGTTTGGTAGAATTTTTCATTAAAGCTTATTTAAGTAAAGCTTTTGATAGTAGAGTTTTTACAAATTGCAAAAATTTTAGTTGTTTGGTTGTCAATAAGAGTTTTTATTAAAAATTTATGAAATTACTTTGATGGACAAGTTTTTTTTAAATTATGTTATGAAAAGCATGAAATAAGATTGTCAAATAAGTAGATGATATTTTAGATATTTTAACTTTTTAAAAAAAAATTCAACTTCTATTCTCAAAAGTTCAAAATTTTGAGCTTCTTCTATTAGAGGCAAAATAGCTTATTTAACCTCTAAAAGCCCTACTATTAAATAACCCAACTACTACAAAAATTATAATAACAACTTATTAGATTAAATAAGTACTTTAATAAACATTTATGACCATTAAATATGCCATACTAAACCTTCCCTTAATATATTTTCTTGTGCCAATTATAATTTAAAAAATTCCTAAAAAATCCTAAAAAAGTTATCTAGTTAATAAAAATATTCCAAATAATTGCTCCAGAGCTTGTAAGGGAAAATTATTTTAAATTAAATTCTTCCTCTTTTACAATTTGCCATAAATCTAAAGGCAGACCTTTGGTTTTATTTTTGCCAAAG
>NW_006262201.1:12733907-12877371 GCF_000493195.1 Citrus x clementina | reverse complement strand
GATACGTGCTACCTAGGAGGTGATTATCCCCACAACCAAAGACCATACTCATGCGTAATCCTCTGTGGTTCAAAATATTCATTGAGGTAGAAATAAAACTACCAGATTATAGCATAAATTAATAATATTCAGTAAGTTTTGTTGACGAAATAATTAACTCCTTTATCTCTTGACAAATTAATAGCGATAAAAAGAACTTAATTAAACTCTAGAGGTACGATATTACTAGTATATTAGGATAGCATATATTATATTAAGTATAGTGCTAAATTATTTTTTAAGACCAGAAATATGTTATCTAAACCAATTAGTATCAGTGAATTCGTGATTTAAAAATTGCAGTCTGTTGATTGTTCTTCTTATACGTGGGTCTCGACCTACTAATTAGGGGGGTGGAGCTAGAATTTAAAATTTAACAGGTCAAACATCATAGAGGTGAATATAGTAGGGGTCACAACATAAAAACAAGTAAGTAACACTTGGGTTAAAACCTCAAGATTTTAAAGTTTAGGGACTAATTTATAAATAAACATTGTACTCGCGGACTACAAACTTTGCTTTAACAAAGTTTAGGTATATGCATTTAGTGTGGTGATATTTACACCCCACAAATTCTGCAAATCCACCCCATTTTTAGAAAATAATTACAAAAAGTTTTTATTATTTTAAAAAATTTCAAATAAAGAAGAATTCAAAAGAATTAATCAATTAAATCTATCTTCATTTATTTTGTTGTGACTTAGATTTTTTTATTATATTTGACTAATAAGATTACTTTAACCTAAATTTAAATTGACTATTTTATCCTTAAAAGGTAAAAATACCAAAAATTTAATTTAACTTCAATAATTTTTTTAATTTTATACAAAATTCATTGTTTCTAAATAGTTAATTCTACTTTATTAGTATGATTATCAATTTTTAATTAAACTAACATAATGTCTTTATGAGAAAATACTCATTAAATTATTAGACTGTCAAATTTATGTCATTTACATGTAAAATATTAAAAATTATTAGACTTCATTTAAGAAGTTAGATTATAAGTTACAAAATTAAGTACCTAAAGTATTAGATACAAGAACACATTTTTTTTTAGGCAAGTGGGTCATTTTATGTCATTAAGCAAAATAATTAAATAGAACTTATATTAAAGCTACTTTAATAGTAAAAAAAACTAAGTAAGAAAAAATATAAGAATGATTTAATTGATTAATTATATAAATTTTTTGTTGATTTGTATTTATTATAAAAGAATGTGCATTTATTTTAAATATTTTTTAGAAGTGGAGTGGGTTTACACAAATAATGGGGTGGAAATATCCCCATCCATGCATTTATTGCTAATTCTACCTTAAAATTGTACAAAGACAATGGCCACCTTGGTGTACAATCTCTTTCTTTTTTTTAGGATTGTGAATTAACTGATATGGGATTTGTGGGGTGCCTATATACTTGGGCTACGAGTGGGCATTCAGTTCGGTTTTTATCGAACTGAACCAAACTGAACCAATATTTTTCGATTCGGTTCGATTTAGTTTTAAAGATAAAACCCAATGGTTTGGAAATTAAAGAACCGATTGGTTTGTATTTGATTCAGCTCAAAACCGAATTGAACCAAAAAACCATTGGGTTCTTTCATTTAAAAATAAAAATATTTTAATATCATATATATATATATATATATATTGGTAAATTGAACGGAAACCTAAATCTCACACACTCATCTCTCAAACACAGCGACAACACACTCTCACACTCTGATCAGCATATCCTATTTCTGCCACTGGAAACTGCTCCTCTCTAACACCATACACGCAGTTGGCAACCGCTCTTCTCGCACCACACAACCATCGGTTCGGTTTGGTTTTAAATTTTGGGTTGCATTCGGTTTTAATTTGAGAGGACCAATCAGTTTCAGTTCGGTTCGATTTTCTATCTAAACCTAACCGAACCATATAGTGCCAACCCTAACTTGGGCTAATCGGTGGCATGATGTGGGTTTGGTGGAGGAATGCCTAGACATGTTTTTTAGTAACTGTGCTTGACAAGATTTGGGCTAATGTTCAATAGTTACTTATCTTGATTTTTGGTGATTGGATTATTGTCCTATTCTTTTAGATATTACTGGTTCAGAGGACTCTTTGCAAGATAGAAGGTTGAAGGCTCGTTTTCATTAAGAAGTGGACTGGAAGGCTTATCTAGAAGTGGACTGGAAGGCTTATCTAGCTTGTACAGGTCTAGTCAGTGATTGTTGGATAGGTGCTGCTACTCAGGGTGATCCTGTTTGGCTTTTCCAATATAAGGTTGCAAAAACTGTGTCTGCCCTTACTAAATGGAGTTTGGTGTAATTTAAAGGGTGGCATCAGCGCTTCTATGACAAGTATTCAGAATTAAAGGCTTTTCGACAAACTTAAAGACATTACAGTGATGCTAATGGGTGTTGTGCAAATTTTAATGTACTCGCAAGCGCACGAATCTATTGTAGTATAGATCTATGGTGACGAGTGTCGATCCCACGAGGAGGTGGATTTTAATTGTGTAGAATTAATTTTGTAAATGGGTTGTTGGATTTATGGTGGAAATGATTTGGTATATGCTAAAACTTAAATTAAAATGGCGAGAATAAATTGAAGATAATTCTATTGAAATGACGTACTTGGGTATCTGGATCCGTATCAACATGCATCATGGGCTAAATAATCCGTATTAATGCTAATTAAATCATGAGGGGGGAATCCACACCTCATGAACCACGCTCTAATCAATATGGTGCTAAGGGCTTATCGTGCCAAATAATAATAACCTTATACTAGAGAGCCGGTGTAACCAAGGCGGTACTAGACAAGATTAGTATTATTTGTCGACGAGAAGTCAAAACATCCACAAAAACTAGAGGGGAAGAGAAAGTAAATTTACCAAATTAAGCCCATGACACATGTTGAGACTTCACCTTCAACCCAAGCTTGAAAGAAAATTAGCCACTCATAATTGAACTAGGGGCAAAATGGGAATTTATTAAAATACGAAGAAAATACAAGATGGAGAGGGAATTACAGAAAATGAATCCCAAAAATGGATTCAGAGATCTCAAATTAGGGGGGGAGGCCCCCTTTTTATAGATACATGGAGTAAATCATGGCCATCGGATTAAAAACAGTTTGGACGCTCAGGATTGCGCCACGTCATCAGTCAACAGTCCACGGTTTGACCACGCGGATGAACAGTAACACGGTTTGACCCGACTTTGAACAGTAACGCGGTTTGACCCGGATGAACAGTAACGCGGTTTGGTTGAAAATAATCCTGTGTGATGCATGCACCGTACGCGAGATTTTTCGTCCACTGATATGCTGCCACGTCACCATCAACAGTACATAAGAATTTTAGTCCAACAGGATCGTGACACCTCATCAGTCAATGCCACATCATCGGTCAATGCCACGTCATCATCCGTCTATGTGAACAGTGTCGTAAACAGTAACGTATACAGTACCGTACACGTGAATAGTACCGTACATGTGAATAGTGTCATTTTTCCTTTTATGCTCCTCCTAAGGTTTTCGACCGTCCTGAGTTCAAAAGTGATGTCCGTTTTGCCGTCTGATCTCTCCTTTATTGTGAAATGACTATAATGCCCCTAAAATACATAAAATACTTAATTAAAATAAAACACATGTAATTAAATCACAAGAAGGTTAAATATATAAAAGTAAGGGTTGTTAGTAAGACTTAAAATGTAAAATGACGGTTTTCTCCTTTATAAATATGCATTTTCTAACACTCAACACACCCCCCAACCAGCTTATTGCTAGTCCCTAGCAAATAAAGCGAAAACAAAATTCAAATTCAAAATAATTTTTTTTTGTTTTAATAGAAACACTCGTATTTATTCCATCAGATTAATGATAGCAATCAAATAAAAGTATAAGCATTATCTCCAGTCTAAAGCAACATCACACCCACATCAACCATCCACATGAATTAGCCCAGTAGACTTTGTTTTAGCTACTCTCAAGAATGACATGTCAAACCCCAAAATCTCACTGGAAGTAGTGACACTCTCACAAATAAATTAATCCCAATAAAAATAGTCACTCCAATGAATGATAATTGAGAGAGAAAATAATAAAGAAGTGATATCACATGCTCTCACCAAGATGAAATAAATATGCCCTCAGCTTAAAAATAATACGATCTCAAGTCAAATAAAAACTGTTAGTCAACCCAATTTATTTATTTATTTTTTTTATATGCACCACTACATCTTTTTAGCCCATATAACTAGCTTCTACTTCAAACTATAGTTCCCTAAAATCAAGAAGGACTTTTATTAGGACGTAACGTAGGCTAGGGATATGGCTAACAAAGAAAGGAAATAAGGAAAACAAAGTATATGTTTGAGAAAAATGCAGAGAATTTTTTTTTTTTTTTTGAAGTTGCAAGGTGTATTTCACCTATTGTTGTTATTTTTATTCTTTTGAAACAACAACTTTTTTTTTTTTTTTAGCTTTTATTTGTCATAACTTCACTTAACAACATAATTATTTACATTTTCTCAAACATAAATAGGTGATGGAACTTATAAGACATCGGGTAATACTCCAAATCGGAGTGGGTTAAGATGATAAGTTGACAAAGAAAAGTTTTTTTTTTTTTTTTTTAAAGGTTCAAAAAGGGTAACTATGGATATTTAATAAAAGGGATGGCTAGAAAGGCTCAAACGGATCAAAGATGGCCTTTCCATAGTCTTTTAGGGCTCTAAATAATTATCCATATCTACTAGTTAGATGGGCCTCCCAATGTAGCAACACACATTTTTTTTCTTTTTTTTCTTTTTTTTTACCATTTTTTTTAAAGGGTTAACTCAAAAGAAATGTAGAGATCGTGTATAAAATAATAAACTGCTAAGCTGTATAGAGAATGGGCAAAAGGGTTACTCTCCAAGAAAATGATAGGCTCAACAACTCACTTGGCACTTATTTATGACATGTTCATTCCTTCAAGCAACTCATATTTGTCTCCGACATCAACATGTAAAGTAGCAAACATAGCGTAACATCACTTAAGACCAAAGATAATACAAATAATAAAATTTGAAATTAATCATGTCATCCAATGTTAAAACAAATAACACAAATTTTTTTTTTTAACAACATTCTACCCCCCAACCTATTCTAAATATGAAAGAAAAATATGCATGCAGGAATGTGAAAATGATGTAGAAAAATTTATTAGAAAAAGAAATTTTTTTTTTTTTTTAACTAAGAAGATGCGTTTCTAGAGGCACGACACTCCATATTCAGCCATCTTCGACTCAAAAATTAGAAAATATATATTTATAAAGGAGAAAGAGGAAGAAAACAATTTTTTTTTTTTAAAACGATGAAGATGCGTTTCTAGAGTAACTACACTCCATATTCAGCCATCTTCAACACAAAACGTTAGCAACAGTTAGTTTCTACAACAAAAAAAAATAGTAAAAACTTAACCAAGATTCCACAATTGTCGACTATTCCCTCCCCCCAACCAGAACGAAACATTGTCCTCAATGTTTTAAGGAAGAAGTAGAGTTTAGAAGACATCACCTGGGTGGTGCAACACAGAAGAAAATATTTACAGGCAGAGAGTTAAATCTAATTTGTACTTCTTACTGCGGCTACTGTTACCATCATTATTTGGTCGCTCCAACACAAAGGTCCAGGGGTCTGGCTCCGGTTTATAAGCTTGTAACATATCAAGTAGCTCATTAGCAGTGTGAGCACAAATAAAAAGTTTTTTCACATTAGAAGGAATGAAGTAGTTTTTTATTGCATGGTTAAGAAATGCGATAAAGCCATCATAAAAGTTATTGACATTTAACAAACCGATGGGTTTCTGGTGGATGTGCAGATGAGCCCAAGATGCTAGTGTCATAAGTGCCTCTAGTGTTGCAAGATCTCCTGGAAGGAAAACAAAAGCATCAGCATGATTAAGCATTTCAGTTATTCTTTCTTGCATACCTGAGACGACTAACTCTTCTCCAGTTGATGAGTCAGACGAACTGCCCAATGGTTTTAGGACTCTTGGGATGATGCCTAACACTTGACTTCCTTTGATAAAAGCTGTTTCGGAGACCATTTTTGATAACCCTCGGTTACCTCCTCCATACACCAAATGTAAATTTCTCGCTGCTATGCTTCGACCAAGATCTATGGCTGCCTTAACGAACTCTTTATGTTTGCCATAGGTAAATCCAGAAAGCACACAAATGTTCTTGAATTGTCTATTGGAAGTAGCTGCCATTGGAATATTTCTCAAAAACAATTTGTGAGTGTTTGACAAAAGAAATCACATTTAAGAGTCTTGATGATAGTGGGTCACAGCTGTGAATGAGGTAACATGTTAGTGTTAAATAACGCATGAAGCACATGGCTCGCGAGTCAAAAAGAAAACAGTAAAAAGGAAAAAGCAAACAGTAATAAAATTATTAAAGACAATAATGCAAACAATAAAACAACAGTGAAATGAAATAAAATAACAGTAAAGTAAAAGGATATTTACACGTAGTTGCGACTGTGGCTCACATCTTCCTCTGGTTTTACGTCCAGAAACGGCTTGAACGCCCTCTATGGGTCGAGGATAGGCTTCCCATCCAGTTTTCTTATAAACAGGCAAACAGGGTCGTTTATAGTCAGATTCCTGAGACTATATCGTGCATGCTCTTTCTGGAATAATGGCCATAACTGGAGAATCGCTCCTTGCACATATCCACTGGGATGCGTTTCAAGAGACAAAAGGATATCATCCAATGACTCCTTATTCAAGCCATCCCTAATGAATTGAATCTTATCTTCCCTGTTATCAGACATCATTCCTAAAGAACATGGGTTTTTATTGCAACTCATTCTGGCACACTTATGACAAGCAACAGAAATTCTTCGAGCTCGTCGTTTTCTTGCATAATTTCCTTTACCACAACCAGGCATGTATGCAATAAATTTAGGAGGTAACTCACCTGCTAATCGTACTTTAGCCTCGATTAACCAACGGATGTCTGCAGGTATGTTATTCCTCATGAGCAATCGCATGCGTTCAGATCGGGCTTTATAGATCGTAAGGAGGGCATTCTGAGGGAGTGAAGGGAATCGCTTGTGAAGCTTCGCTAGAATCTCGTTTCTGTCCATACCTTCGCCTCAGAATATCAGTTATTATGGGAAACTGAAGTAACCGACTTGATTGTCACGGAGTACCGTTATCCGCCACTTCACCGGGGTAACAAACTAAAGCACACAAACAGAAAAACAAATTAAAACACACAAAGAAAATCAAAATCGTCCTCGTATTGAATTTACCTTAAGCTCCAACTGGATGTCGTAAACACTTCTCTCAATATCTCTGAGTTGGCTTTCTAAACCCTCAACATAGGCTACTAACTCTGGTGGTTGTAGAGCCCAAATGCGATGTGTTTTACAAAATTGAATCTGCCTTTTGAGATGAGTTTTGACACGTTGAAGTGGTTTAAGAATGTTCAGGAGGAACGGTCTAAGTATGGTACTCATGATTAACAATGATAAAAAACTTAATGGAAAAACAAACACACTTATGCAAAAATAATTTCAATTAACAAATAAAAAGAAAGAAAGAAAAATCGAATCAACGAAAAGAAAAAAAAATCAATTCAAATTTGGTGGGTCACTCAAATTTATTTCGGTGTCTTCTTCATGTGGTTGGTACTCTAGATATGGCTTTAATCTTTGACCATTAACTTTAAACGTGACACCATTCTTTGGGTCTTTAATTTCAATTGCCCCATGTGGAAAAACAGTATGAACAATAAATGGGCCAGACCAACGAGAGCGTAACTTACCTGGGAATAGGTGCAAGCGAGAATTGAATAAAAGCACTTTCTGACCTGGAGTGAACGATTTTCTCATAATTTGCTTATCATGGAAGACTTTCATTCGTTGCTTGTAAATCTTGGCATTTTCGTACGCGTCATTGCGAATTTCTTCAAGTTCTGCCAGCTGTAATCTTCTTTCTGAGCTGGCTTGCTGCATGTCAAAATTGAATTTCTTGATGGCCCAATATGCACGATGCTCGAGTTCCACAGGTAGGTGGCAAGCTTTTCCATACACTAGCCTGTAGGGTGACATCCCAATCGGGGTCTTGAAAGCCGTTCTATATGCCCATAATGCATCATCAAGTCTTAATGACCAATCTTTCCTGTCTGGCCTCACCGTCTTTTCTAATATGTGCTTTATTTCTCGATTGGAGATCTCAACTTGGCCATTGGTTTGCGGATGATACGGGGTCGCCACTTTGTGTGTGATTGAATACTTTGTCAAAAGTGCTTTGAATGCTTTGTTACAAAAGTGGGCACCACCATCACTGATTATTGCTCGAGGGAATCCAAAGCGTGAAACAATGTTGCTTTTCAAAAATGCTATCACCACCTTGTGATCATTGGTCCTACATGGAATTGCTTCTACCCATTTTGATACGTAGTCAACAGCAACCAATATGTATTGATGGCCAAAAGAAGGGGGAAAGGGTCCCATGAAGTCGATACCCCATACGTCAAAAATCTCAACCACTAAAATTGGATTTAGTGGCATCATGTTCCTTCGTGTAATGCTTCCCATTCGTTGACACCTATCACATGAAGAACAGAAAGTGTAAGCGTCTCGAAATATAGATGGCCAATAGAAACCACATTGTAAAACTTTAGTCGCTGTCTTCTTAGCACTGAAATGGCCTCCACAAGCTTGTTCATGGCAGAATGAAAGGATATTCTGAATTTCACTTTCTGGGACACATCGTCTAACAATTTGATCCGCACAATACTTGAACAAATACGGGTCATCCCAAAAGAAATTCTTTATCTCTGCAAAGAATTTAGCCTTGTCTTGCTTGGTCCAATGCTCTGGAAGTTTACCTGTAACAAGATAATTAACTATATCAGCATACCAAGGTAATACTTCCACACTCATTAATTGTTCATCTGGAAATGACTCATTTAATGGTAATTGTTCTATAATTGTGTCAAAATGGAGACGAGAGAGGTGGTCCGCCACAACATTTTCTGTCCCTTTTTTATCTTTGAATTCCAAGTCAAATTCCTGCAAAAGTAACACCCAACGAATTAGTCTGGCTTTTGCATCTTTCTTTGTGAGAAGATATTTAAGAGCAGCATGATCTGTGAATATAATTATTTTACAACCAATGAGATATGATCGAAATTTTTCCAATGCAAACACTACTGCTAGCATTTCTTTTTCAGTAGTTGAATAGTTCAACTGTGCATCATTCAATGTCATACTAGCATAGTAAATAACATGGGGAATTCGATCAACTCTTTGTCCTAATACTGCTCCTACTGCATAATCAGATGCATCACACATGAGCTCAAATGGTAATTTCCAGTTCGGGGGCTGAATGATGGGTGATGATGTCAACAAATGCTTTAATTTTTCAAACGCAACAAGACATGAATCATCAAAGACAAAAGGTACATCCTTAGCAAGCAAATTGCATAAGGGTCTAGAAACTTTACTAAAATCTTTAATGAAACGTCTATAGAAACCAGCATGCCCAAGGAAAGATCTTACTTCTCTGACTGTTTTGGGTGGAGGAAGATTAGAAATGAGATCCACCTTGGCTTTGTCAACCTCAATACCTTTGCTCGAAATGATGTGACCGAGAACAATACCTTGTTTTACCATAAAATGACATTTCTCCCAATTTAAGATCAAGTTCTTCTCGATACATCTCTGCAGAACTAGTGTTAGATGATGTAAACATTGATCAAACGAGTTGCCAAAGACAGAAAAGTCATCCATAAAGACTTCAAGGAATCGTTCAACCATATCAGAAAAAATGCTTAGCATGCATCGTTGAAATGTAGCAGGTGCATTACATAATCCAAATGGCATTCTCCTATATGCAAATGTGCCAAAAGGGCAAGTGAAAGTAGTTTTCTCTTGATCTTTTGGTGCTATGGGAATCTGATTATATCCTGAGTAGCCATCTAGAAAGCAATAAAATTCATGGCCTGCTAATCTATCAAGCATTTGATCAATAAATGGTAAAGGAAAATGGTCTTTACGTGTGACAGAATTCAACTTTCTATAATCAATGCATACACGCCATCCTGTAGTTACTCTAGTGGGTATCAATTCATTATCAGCATTCGTAACTACTGTGACTCCTGACTTTTTGGGGACAACTTGTACAGGACTGACCCATGAACTATCAGAAATTGGATAAATGATACCTGCATCTAATAGCTTAAGGACTTCAGTTCTAACAACTTCTTTCATGTTAGGATTTAACCGACGTTGCATCTCCCTAGTAGTTTTAGCATTTTCATCAAGGTGAATGTAATGCATGCAGTCTACTGGGTTTATACCTTTAATGTCTGCTATGGTCCATCCTAATGCCCCTTTGTGCTCTTTCAAAACATCCAACAACTTACCTTTTTGTTCGTCATTGAGGGATGCTGAGATAATTACCGGTAGAGTACTTTCTTCTCCTAAAAACGCATATTCCAAAGTGTTGGGCAATGGTTTGAGCTCGAGTTTCGGTGGTGATTCTGATGATGGAATGAGTTGCTTCTCTGATGGTGCTAGTTGCTCAACTCTTGACTTCCATTTATTAGTGTCCATAGATGGTGTTGAGTCAAGCAGGGCATTGACCTCATCGACCGATCTGTCAATATCAAAATCCAAACCAAAGTGAGTTAAACATGTTTGTAAAGGATCACTAAGGTTTGAAACAAAAGTATCATCAACTAATGCTTCAATTAAATCCACATCAACAATTCCATCATCTACACTGTAAGGTTGTTTGGCAATGTTGAAAATGTTTAGCTCCATAGTCATGTTGCCGAAGGACAACTGCATATTTCCAGTCCTGCATTGAATGTGAGCATCCGCAGTTGCCAAGAAAGGTCGGCCTAGAATAATGGGGATGTGCTTCCTTGAATCCTGTATTGGTTGAGTGTCAATTACAATGAAATCAACAGGAAAATAAAACTTGTCTACCTGGATAAGCACGTCCTCCACAATACCACGAGGTATTTTCGTGGACCGATCTGCAAGTTGTAACACCACTGGAGTTGGGTGTAATTCTCCAAGCCCAAGTTTCACAAACACAGAGTAAGGCAAAAGATTTACACTAGCTCCTAAATCCAACAAAGCATTCTCAATTGTGTGGTTCCCTATACTACATGAGATAGTGGGAGAGCCTGGGTCTTTGCATTTTAAAGGAATTTTATGTTGGAGTATAGAACTAACGTTTTCTGTTAAAAATGCCTTCTTTTGAACATGCATATTTCTCTTTTTAGTACAAAGGTCTTTAAGAAACTTGGCATAAGATGGAACTTGTTTAATAGCATCAAGTAAAGGGATGTTAACACTTACCTGTTTGAAGATTTCGAGAATCTCACCTGTGGATTTTCCCTTCTTGCCTTTAGCTAACCTCTGGAGAAATGGAGCTTTCGGAACATATTCTCGTGGGTTGGTTTCTTCTTTCTCCTCCGATGATGAGTCGTCAACATTTATAGGTACAATTTGATTTTCTTTTTTCGCCGGCATCTCCACTTTGTTGTCGACTTCTTTTCCTTTTCGCAAGATCATTACTGCTTTGACCTCTCCATGCTGCTGTGGTGAACTGGTACTTGCTTCATGCACTCCTTTAGGATTAGGTACTGGTTGACTTGGAAACTTACCTTTCTCAACGGTCATTGCCAAGGTCTGAACTGAAGAAGCAAGTTGTCCCACCATCTTCTCGAGGCTTGAAACTGATTGGGCTTGTGAGTTGAAGCCCGCTCTCAACTCATTTCGTAGTCCATCAATGGTGCGGTTCTGTTGCTCAATCGTGGAGTGAGTAACATTCCTGAAATTCTGGAATGCATCCTCCCATGGTCTAGGTTGAGAGTGGTTCTGGTTTTGATTGTATGGTCTGAATGGGGGCTGAGAGGCTTGAGGATTTTGAGGAATTGGTGGAGCTGGAGCTGCTGGTCCATTCTGTTGGAATCCTTGAGACCATGAAAAATTGGGGTGGTCTCTCCATCCAGGGTTATATGTGTTGGAGTATGGGTTGTAATTTGATGGCTTTCTCATTAAACCTATGGCATTGGCTTGATCTGAGTATGAGTCATGGTCATGTGGTTCTGTTGATTTAGCAGTCGATAATGATGCTATTTGTCGAGCAAGACCTTCAACCATCTCCTTGACTTCTTTGATTCCCGAAGTTGACTCGCCAATGTGAACCTCATTCACTCCTTTAATCCTTCTAGTATTCCTGAGTGATCGACTCCGTTGTTGGGAATTGTCCGCTTGTCGCTGGAAGAATTCCTAAATTTCTGACGCACTTTTTGACATTAGCTCTCCTCCACTTGTTGCCATTAGCCATTCTTGCACATTTGGTAGTAATCCCTCCAAAAAGTATTGGCATTGGTGCCATTTCTCGTACCCATGATGTGGATACTTCAAGAGTAGCCCATTGAATCGCTCCCATGTTTCGAAAAATTGCTCGTCATCTTTCTGGGTAAACTCTGAGATTTCCCTGCGAATAGCATTGGTTTTATGCACTGGGAAATATTTATTTAAAAATTTTGTAACCATTTGTTCCCATGATATAATGCTATTAGCAGGCAATGTATTAAGCCATGAACGAGCTCTATCCTTTAAAGAAAATGGGAATAGTCTAAGTTTAACATCATCGTCTGAAAAATTTTCATATTTAAAAGTTTGACAAATGGCATGAAAATCGTTCAGATGATTATATGGATCCTCATTTTCTAGGCCATCAAATGTGGGGAGACAATTTAGCACACTAGGTTTTAGTTCAAAGCTCCTAGCAGCTACATTAGGGTATCTTATGCATGATGTGCTCAAATTAGCTAAGGGACTAAAATAGTCCTTAAATGGCCTCTCATGTGGTGCTTGTAAATCCATTTTATTTTTAACGTGTTTGTGTGTGCGAAGTGTTTTTTCTAATTCAAGGTCTATAGGTTCAAGATTAGGTAATAATGACCTACGACCATGCATGCAAAATAAATAAAATAAAAATAAAGATGCAAACAAAACAAAAAATAAAGATGGGAACAAAACAAATAAAAATAAAGAAGAGTGAGAATTACGATACTAACCTTATTGCGCTATTACAACCTTTTTATAAAAATACACAAAAATAAATACGTGAAAGAAATTAACTAAAAATTAAATTAATAAGATAAACAAAAAAAAATTACAAAGAAAAATAAATGGAAAATTAAATTACAGAATTTTAAAGAAGAGAAAAAGAAAAGAAATACTAACCTTTAAATGTAGATTCACTTTTTTTTTCTTTTTTTTAATAATAAAAAAAATACAAGAAAACAAATAAAAGAAATTATTCAAAAAAAAAAATTAATTCTATGAATTAAAATTACTTACCTCCCCGGCAACGGCGCCAAAAACTTGTTGTGCAAATTTTAATGTACTCGCAAGCGCACGAATCTATTGTAGTATAGATCTATGGTGACGAGTGTCGATCCCACGAGGAGGTGGATTTTAATTGTGTAGAATTAATTTTGTAAATGGGTTGTTGGATTTATGGTGGAAATGATTTGGTATATGCTAAAACTTAAATTAAAATGGCGAGAATAAATTGAAGATAATTCTATTGAAATGACGTACTTGGGTATCTGGATCCGTATCAACATGCATCATGGGCTAAATAATCCGTATTAATGCCAATTAAATCATGAGGGGGGAATCCACACCTCATGAACCACGCTCTAATCAATATGGTGCTAAGGGCTTATCGTGCCAAATAATAATAACCTTATACTAGAGAGCCGGTGTAACCAAGGCGGTACTAGACAAGATTAGTATTATTTGTCGACGAGAAGTCAAAACATCCACAAAAACTAGAGGGGAAGAGAAAGTAAATTTACCAAATTAAGCCCATGACACATGTTGAGACTTCACCTTCAACCCAAGCTTGAAAGAAAATTAGCCACTCATAATTGAACTAGGGGCAAAATGGGAATTTATTAAAATACTAAGAAAATACAAGATGGAGAAGGAATTACAGAAAATGGATCCCAAAAATGGATTCAGAGATATCAAATTAGGGGGGGAGGCCCCCTTTTTATAGATACATGGAGTAAATCATGGCCATCGGATTAAAAACAGTTTGGACGCTCAGGATTGCGCCACGTCATCAGTCAACAGTCCACGGTTTGACCACGCGGATGAACAGTAACACGGTTTGACCCGACTTTGAACAGTAACGCGGTTTGACCCGGATGAACAGTAACGCGGTTTGGTTGAAAATAATCCTGTGTGATGCATGCACCGTACGCGAGATTTTTCGTCCACTGATATGCTGCCACGTCACCATCAACAGTACATAAGAATTTTAGTCCAACATGATCGTGACACCTCATCAGTCAATGCCACATCATCGGTCAATGCCACGTCATCATCCGTCTATGTGAACAGTGTCGTAAACAGTAACGTATACAGTACCGTACACGTGAATAGTACCGTACATGTGAATAGTGCCATTTTTCCTTTTATGCTCCTCCTAAGGTTTTCGACCGTCCTGAGTTCAAAAGTGATGTCCGTTTTGCCGTCTGATCTCTCCTTTATTGTGAAATGACTATAATGCCCCTAAAATACATAAAATACTTAATTAAAATAAAACACATGTAATTAAATCACAAGAAGGTTAAATATATAAAAGTAAGGGTTGTTAGTAAGACTTAAAATGTAAAATGACGGTTTTCTCCTTTATAAATATGCATTTTCTAACACTCAACAATGGGCTTCAGCTTTTAGAGAGAGATTGACGACTTGTTTCACAAATAGCAATTATACTGGAAATAAAGGGCTCATGTTTCATGGATGAAGGAAGGGGATAAGAATACACATTTTTTTTTTTCATTCTTATGCTTCCATGAGGCAACGGCGGAATTTGATTAAGGGGCTATTAGATCAAGAAGGTCAGATGGATACAAATATAATTGAGATGAGAAGTATTGTTGAGCAATAATTGATAAAGTTGTTTTCTTCATCAAATCCAACTAATCAGTAATGGGAATCGACTGTAAAACAGGTGCTTGTGCGGGTTATGAATGTTGGGAATAAGGATTTGACTTTATCATTCTCCAAGGATGAGGTTCGTCAAGCTGTGATGCAAATGCATCTAATTAAGGCATAGGGACTAGATGGTCTGCCCCCTGCTTTCTTTCAAGATCATTAGGGTGTGGTGTGTACTCAAGTTATATCCACTTTTTTTAATTAAAAAAAAATTAACGGTGCTTCCCTCATTGATTCAAATAATGTAATTGTGGTTTTCATACCAAAGATTAAATCTCCAACTATCGTATCTAATTTTCGACCACTTAGTTTATGCAATGTTATTTATCAAGTTGTTACAGAAGCTATTGCCACCAGACTAAAGTCAGTTTTGGGTGATGTCATTTCACATAACCAGAGTGCTTTTATTTCGAATAGATTGATTACTGACAATGTCAGAGTTGGGTACAAATGCTTGCATAAGCTGCGATCTTGTAAATCTTATAAGAACAACTTAGTAACGATAAAGTTGGATATAGTAGAGGCATATGATTGGGTTGAATAGGGTTTTTCACAACAAGTGATGTATGGTTTGGGCTTTTTGAGCAGTGGATTAGGTTGATTATTGCTTGTGCACTACATCAATGTTTTGTTCAATATAAATGAATAAGTACGGGGTTCGTGTCGGCCTCAGCGAGAATTGCGGTAGGGGTGTCCCCTGTCACCCTATTTATTTATTCTATGTGCTGAAGTTTTTTCTATGATGATCCATGCTAGTGAATCTATAAAGGCTATCCAAAGGGTATGTTTTGCTTGTGATTTATTCATTTCCTATCTTTTTTTTTTTTTTTTTGCAGATGACAATCTTGTTTTTTATCGAGCATCTTTAGAGAACTGTGGCAGGCTAAAGAGCATCTTTGATTATTATTTTGTGGCATTAGGGTAAATTTTTTACTATAACAAATCTTTTATTCTTTTTAGTCTGAATATAGCTCAAAATGTTCAGAGCAAGATAACTACTTTGTTCAATCTTGCTGAGGTTCCGAATTATGAATGATATTTGGCTTATCGGCTATTATTGGAAGGAATTGTTGAAAAACATGATGAAGGAGGATGACTCAACCAAAAAGTTAAGGGATCTTAGGTTTCAAGATCTTTTTTTGTTGAGAAATGCTAAAGGTCGGGAAAGCTGAGAAACCTTGAGAGAAACGGCAGCTTGTGCTGCCGTTTTGTTCTCTCAGCTCCCCCCCAACATGACTAAGAGAAATCTGGCCCCCCACGTGAAAAAATACTCCTTTTTATTAGTTTTTTCTTCTATTTCATGACACTTTCTTAAATGATCAACAAAAAGTAGGAGTAGGCCCCACACTCAAGTCACTTTTGCCAAGTGAAATCTGGCCCCCCACGTGAAAGTCACTAGTCCCCAAAGCTCACTCTGGCTCATGACCAAGCAAAGCTAAGTTTTCTCAGGGATCAGTTGCTCGTTCACTTCTCGTTCACTTCTTTGCTCATCACAAGCCATTACTTCACCTCATCTAATCAGTGGCCGATCTAGATCTTGAAGCAACACCCAGTTGGTAATTATTAGAAATGGCAAAACCCCGGGCCGGGTCCGGGTATTGCCATGACCGGACCCTGCCCGGATGCAACCGGTCCGGGTTCGGGTCCGGGCCGGGTTTTAATCCGGGTACTCTGATTTTATATTTTTTAATATTTTATGTGTATATATTTTTTATTTTTTGATAATTTTATAAGTTTTAAATTTATTTCAATAAAATTTGACATGAAAATATAAACTTTAAGTGTTTAAAATTTTATATATGTATAATAAATAAGTCAAATAAATATAAAATATTTAAAATAATATATATTTTATAATTTTTTTTAATAAAATCCGGGTTCCGGATTTATCAAGTGATGCCCAAGACCGACCCGGCTTCATACCCGGGCCGGGTAATACCCGGCCCACAACACCCGGGTACGGTCCGGGTCCGGACCGGGCGGGTATTTTTGCCACCTCTAGTAATTATCTCAGCTCAAAGAATATATTTTTAAATTTTTTGTTATATCATAATAATAGAAATGTACCTGCATTTACTGATTAAATGATAATGTGTTTGATTTAGAATTTTTTAGAAATCTTTTTATTTAAATTATATGTTTGATTTAGAATTTTTTAATTTAAATTTTGTTTGAACATAGAATTTTTTTAATTTAAATTGTGTTCGATTTATAATTTTTTTAATTTAAATTTTTAGAACTTTAATGGATTAAATTATTGCTGGATGGTGTTTGGAAAAATTTATAATAATTTATTCTTAATTTAAATTTTGTTTCCACATTGAATTTTTTAAATTTAAATTGTGTTCGATTTATCATTTTTTATTTAAATTTTTAGAACTTTAATGGATTAAATTATTGTTGGATGGTGTTTGTATAAATTGATAATAATTTATTCTTAATACAAATATTAATTATTTTGTAGAAATATATAATTTGGAACATGAAGATGGAGTTGAAGATGCGTAATCGGAAAAATATGAGCCGACTCTTGGGATGTTATTTGATAGCCATGAGGAAATGTGGCAATTTTACAAAGCCTATGGTAAACAAGAAGGGTTTCCTGTTAAGAAGCTAACTAGTAAAAAAAGGAGCGATGAAATTATAAGGTACGCGGCGTTTGCATGTGGTCGTAGTGGCAAGTCAGAAAGTAAATCTACTGATGTGCTGAAGCCAATACCTATTGTAAAAACTGGTTGTGATGCTAGAATTGGAGGTTGTGTAAATGAAGATGGAAAATGGATTCTTCGAACTTTAAACCTTGAACACAATCATGGATTGAGTCCGGACAAAGCTAGATATTTTCCTTGTAACCGCAACATTAGTGCAAGTGCAAGAAAGCGTATTGAAATGAATGATTGTACATGAATTAACATTGTCAGGAATTTTAATTCTATTGTTGTTGAAGCTGATGGATATGAAAACGTGTCATTATTACTAGCAAAATTTTCAGCATTTGCAATACATATACCAACAGACAATTTTCACCAAGTAGTTACCAACAAAAACTTATACCCAAACGACAGTTTTGACCAAATAATTATCAACAAAAATTTCAACAAAATAATTATTTACAAAATCACCAACAATTATCCAAAAATAATTATCAAAAAGTAATTCTCGAAATAATTATCAAAAAGTAATTCCCAACAACATAATCACTCTTATAATAATTACCAAACAAAATTACCAATAATTATCATAAATTAATTATTAAAATAATTATCAACAATACAATTACCAAAATAATTCCCAACAAAATAATCACTCCACAAAATAATTACCAACAATTATCATAAATTAATTATTAAAATAATTATCAACAATACAATTACCAAAATAATTCCCAACAAAATAATCACTCCACAAAATAATTACCAAACAAAATTACCAACAATTATCATAAATTAATTATTAAAATAATTATCAACAATGCAATTACCAAAATAATTCCCAACAAAATAATCACTCCACAAAATAATTACCAAACAAAATTACCAACAATTATCATAAATTAATTATTAAAATAATTATCAACAATACAATTACCAAAATAATTCCCAACAAAATAATCACTCCACAAAATAATTACCAAACAAAATTACCAACAATTATCATAAATTAATTATTAAAATAATTATCAACAATACAATTACCAAAATAATTCCCAACAAAATAATCACTCAAAAAAATAATTACCAAACAAAATTACCAACAATTATCATAAATTAATTATCAAAAAATAATTACCAACTAAACGAAGAGAGTGACCACCGACCACCGACCACCGACAGCAGCGAACCACGATTAGATCTGGATCGAGAGAAGACGAAGACGAAGCTGGGGAGATGGAGACGAAGCTGTTGTAACATCGGGAAGACTGAGACGAAGCCGCTACTGGAGTGAGAGGAAAGGGACTTTAAAAAGGGGGGGTTGAAAGGAAATTTTTTTCCCGGGGGGGAACATTTTTTTTTTATTCACGGGGGGGGGGGGGGGGGGCGGAAGGTGAGAGAACGAAGCCGTTTCTCTCAGGATTCTCTCAAGCTTCCCGATGTTTAGCAGCACTCTTTTTTGTTTTAACCATTGTTTTAACCAAGCCATGCTGACTAAGTAAGGGTGGCGGTTGTTGTTTTATGATGATTTGCTGGTTTTGAACTAGATATTTTCGGCACAACCCTTTTTTTCCATGTAGATTTAGGCTCTAATCTTTCTTATATGTGGCAGAGTATTCTGTGGGGACGAGTACTATCACAACAGGTCTTTGTCGGTGTGTTGGAAATGGTCATAGCATTAATGCTTATGATAGTAATTGGCTGCCAAGACCAAGTACTTTCAGGCTTATCTCAACCAATTTCATTACCACTAGGTCGATAGTGGACTATCTGATTGACCATGGGAACGAATGTTGAACTGATTCTAAAATTGACGCTCCCTTTTATGACGATGGAAGATGCTGTGTGTTTGGATTTTGATAATTGTGGGCTGTATACTTAAAAATCTAGGTATCATTTGGCTATATAGATTTGGGATTCCTCAGTTGCTGGAACATCAATTAGGATGTCTAAGCAATGGAATTTGATTTAGACTTTGAAGGTGCTACCTAAGGTAAAGATTTTCCTTTGACAAGCTCTTAATAATGTTCTTCTGACAAAGGCTAATCTAACAAATAGAAGGGTATTGTCTGATGCTTGTTGTAGCTTGTGTAACCTTTCATATGAGACCCTGATGCATTCTTTGTTTCATTGTGATTTTGCACAACAAGCGTGGAAGGATGCAATTTTTCCAAATTTATTTTTGTGTGATTGTGTGTTAATAATTGTTGGGGTTTTCTTGAGTATGTTATTTCCACCTTACCTAGCATTGAATTATGCTTGTTGGTGATGATTATGTGGTGTATTTGGGAGGCACAAAACAATATAATGCTTGGGGGACAATCTAGTAAGCTGCAAAATATTATGTGCACAGGCTCAAGAATTTTGGAGTCCTTTGCCAATATTGCTATCACTAGTGTTGATTGTAAATATAGTAGTAATAGGCATGAGGATCTGTAGTGGGAGCCATTACCTATGGATTGGATGAAAATGAATATTGATGCAGTAGATGCAAATAAGGGTGTAGTGGGTTGTGGTGCTATTATGCGCAACCGTTATGGTTTGGTGATGGTTGCAGGAATCAATCAAGGGGTTTTCTCTAATGATGTTATGTGGCTAAGGCTGTCGGAATCAGTCAAGGAATCAATTCTTTAGATTATTGCTTTTCCCATAACTTGTTTTGGCATATTTATGAAGTGAAGCACTTACCTTCTCCAAAGCATTCTTTTCAAGTTCGACGAGTCCCAAGGGTTTGTAATTCAGCAGCGGATGCTTTAGCAAAATATTAAGCCCGTTGTAAGGATTTTTATTTTTGGTTGGAAGATTTTCTACCACACCTATGTTGTTATCTTTGAGAATTGTAGTTCTTAATGTTAATGGAATTATTTCTTTCAAAAAAAATAATAAAAAATCTTGGGCACACTCAAACTTTTTTTTTTCATTTTGAACATTGAATTTTTGGTATATTATGCACAATACGTGAAAATTTGGAGATCAACCATAAAAAATTTTTGGAAAGTAACTAAATATTTGAAATAATCGTACTGTAGATTTGAATCCAGCGCTGAATTGATATGTACTTAACTCTTTATGATCTTTTATAATACATTTATATATAACAATATAAGACTAAGTTTTAATTAGTTTTATATTATTATCTAATAACAATTAATTGTATGTTTCTGAAAGATTATTAAAAAGATCTAAACCCGTAATAAATGCTACTGAACAGCCTTACAATTGATGCAAGGAAAGTAGGAAACAACTTAAACTAATGTTCTAACAACATCGAAGAAAAAACACAACGGCCTGAAATTGGAGATCGAATTAAGTTTCAGATATTGCAGCATTAATGGCAGAACGTGCTCGAAGTCGAGCTGGTACCAAGACAACACAGGTTATGCAAATTCACAAGAGAAATTAATTAATATTCGGTGCAACAAAAACCAACTCCCGAGGACAATTATTAATTCATTAGGGTCACCATTGTTGGTAGTTGTATGTTAAATTCAAAACAGATTTCATTTCATTTGCTTGCCCAGACAGTTTTTGGTCAATGAATGTGTGAAATGACAATGTAAAGGGACATAAAAATCAACAATTTACCACCGTCCCACCTATTTATATAATTGTAGCAATATTGTTTTCAATGTGGAGGCCTGGACTGCTGCCTATGGCATAGAAATTGAAGTTTAGCAACATCATTGTTAGCTGTGGTACAAGAAAATAACGATTGTGCATCATCGCCTAAAGTCCAACACTCTTGAGCCATAAATTAAGCAACATTGCAAGTTCAAAAGTAGTTACTAGACTACGTGTGAATAATCCTTCTCAAATAGAACTTGAAAAAAAAACTACCTTATACATTAGAATTACTTAGTTTATTTTGCATTAGTGATCTTTGTGTTATATTCTTTTTTTTTTTTTCACATTTCAAACAAAGGGCACCAGCTAGATATATCATACTTCAGTGGTGATTCACCCTCTCAAAAAACGTTGAGGGAGAGTGGGTTCAGCCGTAAGGACTCTTATTCTCCTCTTATTATTGGGTAGGGGTAGATTTCTTCTCTCGATGTGGGTAGTTATAGTTTCCTAAATATTAGTTTATTAGAAATTTAGGCATTGTTAGTTAGTTAATGATCATGATAAGAGAATTTCTAAAGTGAGCAAGACAACATTTTATGTATCATTCTTTTCTTACGTTCTTAAGCAAAAAGAGAAGTTTATATGGTAAGGTTTGATTTGGCTGTTATTGGAGGTTTTAATTTAATGAGTAATGATATTTTGAGAGAAAACTATAACCCAATGCTGATAAAAGCAACTGAAAAATATAACAATTAAAATAGATCTATTTTATTATAGAAACTGAAAAATATCAATTAATATGTGTAGTGAAACAGACCAATTTACCCTTCTTCTTTTTTTTCAATCAGTGTTCTGTCAACCTTCAATTCCCTGAACATCTTTTTATTTTAACAAGTTGAGTGCCTTTACCAAGACATTGTAGATATGGAGATACGGAGCTATGGAGAAAAGTAAATCCATTATAGAACACTTTTTGATTTTATTCTTAGGTTGGGGATTTTATAAAAGGAAAGCTTCGCCCTTTTTATTATCTTAAATAGATGGATGGTCCAACATTTTATTAGTAACAATAGGGTAAATGATAATTTATTTAACGATAATCTTTAATTTACTCTTTAAAAGTGTGAAAATCTTAATTTATGGGACAAATAATCCAAAAGAGAAGCAAAACCTTTAATTGGGCCTCCATCTCTATGAAATTTATGAGTCCATAAAAAAAGAAATTGCCCTTAAAACTTGCATACCCTTTGAAGAGGGCTGACAAAAAGGACTGGGCCGTTTGGGATCACTGTGTATATCCAGCTTCTAAAATATTTGATAATTGCCATAGCCCGACTGTGGCAGCGAAGGGTGGGCATTCGATTTGGGTTCACCTTTAAAACCTCAATGGATGAAAAGTGAAAACCAAAACCAATCGGTTTGTATTTCGATTCGGGTTAAATCCGAGCCGAAATGCAAACCGAACAGGTTGTTTTGGGAAAATAAAAATTCTAACTCAAATCCCTAATTTCAGTATTCGCTCTTCACCTCCCCCGAAAGCTTACAGCACTCACCATTAGTAGAGGTGTTTGTGGATCGAATTTTATAAATAGAATATTAATATATATTTGATCTATAATTTTATAGATTATAAATTTTTAATCTAAAATTTTAATTTAATTCAATGTACGGATTGATAAAATTTAATTCAAATATAATTCATACGTCTGCAAATCAGATATGGATTTAACCCAATTCATATTCAATCTACTATTTTACGAATTGATTTGCGAGTTAAAAATTTTTAATTATGTCCTATCCACGAACTAACTAAATAAAAAAATTAATATAAAAATAATTTTACTACCGATCAAATTCAAGATTAAATAAGATTTAAATAAATAAATTTGTTAAATAAAATTAGAAAATACATTAAAAGTTTCAAAATATAACAAATTAAAAAGAAAAAAATCTTATTTATTTAAATCAGTACATAAAAATTAACTGCATAAGAAATTATATTTATTTATTTTATATTATTATTAAATAATATATAATATAATGTTAATATAATTATATTCTAACATATTTATTCATTAGTAAATATTAATATCATATTTATAAGTTTAATTTTTTTTAAATAAATATAAATATTTTTACTGATTCGTAAATTTTTACGAATTTATAAAAAGACTGCCGTGTTTTTTAAAATACTATAATTTTTAAAATTTTTAATTTAATTTAATCTATCAATCTACGAATTAAATTAAATTTTTACTGATCAATTTTCTACGGATTGAATTCGGAAACACCATACTCACCAACTCAAATCCCTCGGCAATAAGCTAACAAAAGGTTACAAAACAAACCTACTAGGACCAGTCACCAAGCCAAAATCGGCGTCACTGTCGACGACCAACACTCCAGCAGCTGCCAAGCGTTACTACCATCGAACACAGCTTCCAGCCGCCGTCGTATTCCAGCTGCCCGAACGAACGGCCACCGTTGAAGCATTTTATCGCCGCCGTCTTCGTCATCAGTTCCGGTCCCATTCATGCTAAAGTTTTCAGCTTTTCTGTTTCGTCATCAGCATTATTTTTTATGAGGTGTAAAGAAACAGAGAGTTATGTAGACTCACATGCTAAAGAAATTAATTGCAGTACAGGGATTCAATATTTGGGTTGATGAAATTATAGAAGAGTTTAAGTTATATATGTTTGAGAAGCATATCAACCGTTAGACAAATAACTCAACTCCTAATCAAATTGTTTATCCTTGAGTTGAGGGCATCTTGGTCTTTTCATCAATGAAGCAAATTGGGTCAGCATAGCAGAAACCATTAGAAAGCATCAAACTTGGAGGTCATTTCTCTAAAACTCCCCAATTGCAGGTCTGCAAAGCTTGGAACCCGGCACCCCTGAAGCAGATTTTGGCTGTACCGTTTGTTTGATTAAATGGCGAGCAGCCACGGTGAGAGCTCTTCAGCTCTACCAAAACCCACAAACGACAAGCCTGTCATTGTTAGGGTTAAACGCAAAGCCTCTCGGCCTCCGCTTGAAGCTTTCTGTAAGTTATCCTTTCTCTCATTCTTTCTTTCTAGGTGCTTTTTTTTTTTTTGATTTTTAGTTTTATTACTTGGTTGTGTTTGTAGGGCTTGAAATTAATGAGAGACCACTGAAGCGGCCATTATTGGACTTTGAGAAGCTGTCAATCTCTAGTTCTTCTGGGATAGGTAAGCAAGTTAGTATCAGCTTTCCTTTCGTTTTCTTTCATGAATTTAAAGAACTTTGACAGATTACCGATGATATAATTTTTCCTTCGATTTTATGTGTACATTTTGAGTAAAATTTATTCTAACTTAACTGATGTCTAATAACTTTTCTAGGCTATTGTCCTTTTCCTTATTCAGTTTGATGGTCCAACTGAAATTAGCTATTCTGTATTTTTGGTCCAATTCACATTTCAATTTTTCCATATTCCTTGATTTTTTGGCAACTTTTTGTACCCATTTTACAAAAACCACTCATTCTTACTTTGACAAAGCTAATGCATTGTTCTTGATTTGTAACAGAGGAATTGAAGGCTAGGAAGGTTTTTGTACAGCACGTGGAGACTGCTACCACTTCTGAGGCCAACATTGACATTGTGCAATCGTTTGTGGTCAGTGTGCCTGTCTATATTTATGGTCACTATCATTCTAAGTTGGACTTTGGCTATTCAGCGTTTTCCCATTTTATTTTGTTGTATGTTATGTTCTACCTGTATGGGCAGTGTTTTAGATATTGATTGTTTCTTTGCAGCCTAATTTTACTGATGTGCTTAAGACAAAGAGTGAGGAACGTAGACTTGCATTTAAGAAGGATAATGTAAGTTTTCCTGCTCTCTCAATGATTAACCAACAGGTGGCTTTTGGAATGACACTTCCGTTCATGGCGATTAACTAACTTATTGTTATTTTCATTTAATGCATGCAGAGACATGATCAGAATTTGTCTAAAGCCAGACAGCAGCAGGAGGTATGTTACATTGCAGGTGCAGATAAATTAATTTACCTGAAGATCCTAGAACTCGTTATTGATGATCATACTAGGATACCTTTCTTCTTTGGAATTAAAGATGTATACTAAATTTTTGGCATCTTTAAATCGTGTCTTGTTGAAGTTTAATTCTTATATCGATACTCGTCCATTCTTTCTTTGCTGCCTTGTGGTGCTGACTATCTGTTCATTTTCTAGTTCTTCTTTTTCCCCCCCTTTGGATAAGGGGATCTCCTTCAGTTTCAATGTGTTTTTAATATGGACAATACCATTTCTTTGTGCAAATGCTAGTTGTTTGTTTCTTTAGGCAATCATAGGCTTGATTAGCTGGTTAAACGAGTCACGCTATTCAGGTAGCGTTGATGTTCATCTTAATGGAATGGGAGTGGACAAAAATAATTGTGTTGTTTATCATGCATTTCTTTCTCCCTTTCTCTTGTATTTTTCTCGAAAGTAGGGTGCACATTGAGGTTGTATATATTGTTTATATGCAAAGATGATCTTTGTTGGATTTTCTTTTATATGGGGTGCAAATTGAGGGAATGTCTGTGATGATCAGAGAAAGAGAAAAAAAAAAAAAAAGGAAAGGTCACGATGGTGGGAGAATTTGACTGATGAAAGTGCAACTGTTGGGGGAGACAAGAGGAAAAATTTACTGCAACTGAATTACTACATTTATCTTATTTTTTATTCAACTTAGGATTTTGCCCTGTAGTTTTGCATATGTTTGGTCTTATTGTGCTTGCATGCTAATGAATATTAGCTATGCCCATCACCTTTATTGAAATTGCCATGTGTCTTATGGTGTAGTAGTTTTATATGTTTGTAAATTACTGTTTTCACCAGCCCTTGACTCGTTGACTCAGCAGCTTCTCAACACCCGAACATCCCCTTTCTCTAAATTTGCTTTTGAACCTTTGCTTTTGCTTCCAGAAACTTCGGAGGACTGATGCATCTCATGCAGTAAAGGTCTTCTGTGTTGGTCCTCAATTGTATACATAGTCAGTAGTAGATAACCTACGCCTTAGAAGCTGCGACATTGTTTGCCTTGTTGCTTTATCAGGAAATGTTTGCTTAGAGTGGTTTAGTAACTTTTCATGATTTTAGGAGGAAAGGAGATGACGTGTTAGCTAAACCGGTATTTGAAGATAGTGAAAATACTTGCTCTTTATACCTTTTCTGCTGGGTTGTTGATTTATCTCATTTTTTTTCCCAACAGGTCTTGGCAAAAAATGCTCGCTTTGAACAGATATGGAGGAGCAGAAAAGGTCACAAAGAGGAGTTGCATCACAAAGAATTACGTGAAATGTGTCATTTTTATGATGTTGTTCGTGTTGATGGGGAAGAAAAATCCAATGAGGTGCAGAGGTAGGAATAAGTTTTGTCATCAAGAAATTCATCTGTTTATATGCGAAAGATGTGAAAATGAACCATATATTTTTATAACAGAGATATGTCTTTGGAGGATCAAAGATTGCTGTCTAGCTATCTGCCTATGCTAAGAGAGTTTCTACCGGGTGCTGCTGCAGAGATTGAATCTGATATGTGTGCTTATTTGTCTAAACAAGGTTGTGATTTCTACTTTGTTTCATTAAAGATCATAATTTACGTCAAACATGCAATTTGTTCTTTAGCTACTTCCTTCCATTTTAAATTTGCTTTCAGTCTTGTGTAACAAATGTAGATTCACTCTGGGTACTACCTCAATTAAATAACACTTAGGTTTGAGTGAGAAAATTTGATTTCATTAATATTTTAATGATTTCTCCTTCAGCAAAGCTTTAATTACTATTTCAGCTCTTCGTTAACATCAGAGGCAGTGAGTAGTCAAGCCTGTATTGTTGAGCACTGCTTGATGGGTGTTACTATCTGTGTATTTTATGTCGTTTGCAGATGATTATGTATACGACTATTATGCTGTAAATGATGACATGAATGTTGATGAAGATGCGTCCAGCCCATTTCCTCTGTAAGTGTTGATTTCAATATGCTACTTTAGATGCACCTTTTTTTTAATTTGTTGAAGTTGATAGATTATCATGGTTTAGGGTTCAAGTCGATGATGAGGAGTTCTATGACGGTCCCGATGAGTCAGAGTATGATAGTGAGGACTCAAATGGTATTGTAACTTCCAGTCCTTGCTCATTCTTTTGCTCTAGAGTTCGAAATGCCCCTATATGACATTATTCTCTTTTTGGTATTCTCAGCTGAAGATAATCCGCGAAATGAGTATCCAGATGAGATTTCTGATGAGCAAGAGGAGGAGGAGGAGGAAGAAGAAGAAGAAGAGGTAGATGAAGATGGAGTGGAGAGCAAGGCAACTGAAAATTCAGAAGATGAGAGTGAGAGGGCTGGTATTGCTTCAAGGGACATAGACCGGTTTCTGGAAGATGAGATTTATTATGATGATTTTGAAAATGACGATCATTGTTTTGATAATCTTGACGATGAAAAGAATGATGCTGATGGTGAAGATTGGAGATGGTCTTATCGATAAATTGATGGTATATATTTGATTAGCTGGGGAAATTGGCGGTTTCTCTTTGTTGCCCCTGGCAGCTCTGTGAGTACTGTTTCATGACCGAAGTTAGGGACTAACAGTAAAATTAGTGTTAGCATGGATTTTCAATTGTATACTTTTGTATAGACTTTCATTCTCTTACCAACCCTAACATATCCAATATTACAAATGCTCGTTGGAAGGATGAAGATTGAAGCACGGTTTGTCCACTTTGGAGGACACTTGTGCTGTTTTGATCAGTTGGGCAAAAGTTTAGATCTCTTGTTCTTTGCTTTTCAATTCTTTATTAGAACTCTTCTTAGCGAGATGATGCTTAGAGCATTTCACTTGATTCAGCTTGCACATGCCGCGGTGATCTTTGCCTCTTTCCTTAATGTTTAGATTGTAACATAATTACTGGTGATAATTGATAAATATTCTTGTTTTACAGTATGCTGCCGCCGTGTTACTTGAACATAATTTGCATTTCCCTTATTACCAACTTTTTCTGCAGTTTGGGGGAGAAAAAAAAAATTCCTATTTTGTTATTCTTAAAGCGATTGGCCTTGTATACGAGCAAAGCTGGAGATGGCAAACATAAGAAATTGATTGCCCACCATTTATTTTAAATTTATATAATGATTTCCACATATGACCATTTGTTTTAAGATTCAGATTACTGGCGTCCCTCTAAAATCCTCTTGAATCCTCTTTTTTCAATTATATTTCATTTAATGTCAAAGATATATATTTTTTAAATACATATTCTTTTCATTTATAAATCTTTAATTTTTAATAAAATTTTTTCACTCTTTATAATTTATTATTATTATTTAATTTCTAATGAAAAAAAATCTAAAAGAAAAAGTAAGAAAAACTTTATACTTAAAAAATATGAATATTTATGGGTCTACCATGGCAACTGATTTCATAATGAAAGCTACGAATAAAACTGACATTGTTTCCTTTCAGGTTGGCCACGGTCAAGAACACCACAAATCCACAACTATTGACAGAGACCTGAAGAAATGGACACACGCAAAATTATTTTTGCTACTACTGTAGAAACCAAGTTCTGATGTTTCTGCTGAGATAGTAGGCACTCTTGCAGCCACTCACATTGTGTTAAAACGCTTTGATCAAGCATATTCTGCTACACTTCACACTAGGGCTAAAATAGTAGGTGAAATCAATTTTATAGTTTTAACCAACCCCTAAATTATTGTACCAATAAATTTTGGGTGCAACAATTAGTTTGAGAATCCTTAAAAAATTATTTATAGTCGGATAAAATTTTATTTTATTTATTTTTCCCATTGCATTGTATCCTAATTTCGTTGTTATGTTTATTACAAGAATTTTATTTTGGCTTAGATGATTATTTCTTAAATTCGGATTATTTAATAATAATAAAAAAATTATATTGTGCAAGCAAAATAACATTGAAGAGAGAGAAATATAAATGGGGTTAATCCTACTTTTATATGTTCTTAAATGTAACTGTAACATAATAAGGATTTTTTGAGATTAATGAAGGGGTGCCAATAAATAACTTTTGTACAAATATGATATAGTTCAGTCAAATTATAAAAAAAGTCAACAAGAAATAATTAGTCCAACAATTATTTGTAGGAGCTTGGTACCTTACAGATGCCGTGTAAGGTACAGCTTGTTAAAAATAGAATGATGGCCTATTTGGGCTCACCTCCCATTTCTCTTATTTACCCGGTGCGTACCTTATAATATATGTAAATTAGTGAAATCTTGAATTGTAATATAAATAAATTCACTTATTAAGAACTTCAAACAAACATGATTATTAAATAAATGTCATGAATATGACAATTTATCCTTTTAAAACAATCTAAATTGATGGACTTGGTGTCAAATTGAGAGTTGCATCAAACACTGAAGCTTGTAATTTTGACAATATTGCATAGGTTAGATACAAAATTTAAGTACGTTGAGGTGGGGTAGTAATAGAAAATAGAAATCTATAACATAGGTAGAGTCTGGTGGGACCATTGATTTTTTATTTGAAAAAAAAATGAAATTTGGTGAGTCTCCCAAAAAGACCACTTCTTAACATTAAAAGGGCATCTGAACCCAAAAAAAAATAAAAGGATTAAAAAAAACATTGCAGTCAATTCATTAGTACCTATTTAAATACGAATGAAAATATTTTGTTCGGGACCTGTCTACCTTACAGATTCTGTAAGTAATGGCTTGTGAGTTGACAAGAAGAGATATGGATGCATGGCATGTGGACGGCGGATGGAACAGGAGATTATATATGGAACTAGCCATTTCGGTTTTCTTCCGGTGACAAACTGAATTCCTCCCGGTTGCTGACCGGTAACCCGTCACTGAAATTAGTAAAAAAACATTACGCTTCCAGTGTATCGAATTATTATTCAGACTTGTGCATATAGCAAGCGAGGTGACGTTGCATCTCCTGCAAAAGCATGGTGTGAAAAACTCCTCCAAAATAAATTATCACTTTGGATCCACGGTGTGTCATCCAGTTTAAGCAATCGCGGCTGCCTCGGAGGTAGGCTCGTCGATCCTCACATACGATCGCCGGTGCATCGTCGTCGATATCGATGTGCAGTTAGGTGCTGGTCAAATTCGTTTGAGAAAGGTTAAATGTTGGGGATTCGAATTAAGGCATAGGCATGTCGGTGGAAAGGAAATATTGAAATAATTTTATTTTAGTTGCATATGTTTTAACAGAATGGAAATGTGTTTTTATGGGAGTAGGTTAGGATTATTAATTAGGTAGAATAATTACAATCATAGTCCAATCGCTTGCCTGTATACATGAATTAATCTTTTTCATGGTCAATTTTATTGTCCACGTGAAACTCTTCACTACTGTTGCCTAACCGTGTCAATTTCTCTGCTACTGCAATCCTGAAAGGTTGCTTACTCATATTTGATTTGTATTTTAAAGCATTTATACAGCATGGTGGTTAGGTGACATATAGAAATTTAACGTTATTAGCATTTGGTTAACAAATGATACTCTTGTATATGTTTGTGTAAGTTAAGCCAGCGTAAATGTAAAGCAAAAATATCGTTTTTGAAGTTGGATGCCAATACTTTAGTTAAAAGAGAAATCGTTAAATTAAGTTGGTGGCAATTGTTGTGGTAGACAAATCGTGTCGTTTTATGTGTTGTTCGACGACAGGTTTTGGGGGGAACAAAATAGCAAGTATGGTTTATTCTGACTCGTTTATTCAGACTCGTGCATTGTGATGGGGTTTTCCTGGAAGACGGAGAGAATGAACTATAATAACGGAACTAATTACTATAATATCATTTTAATATTGGTTGCCATATTGTTGAGGTTTATCTGTTTGATCTTCTTACAATTTACAGTGAATATTGTTAAATCCGTGGTCGAGTGGAGTTCGTTGTTGAAGTTTTTACAAAGATGCATAGACAGAACGAGTATGCATAAAGTTCCATAAAGTCTTGCATTTTAGGTGTGTTTTGTGGGTTTCGTTTCATCTAGCCGTATAAATGCAGCTGCTATCTGTCATAGCAAATTATGATTGGTATTACCAATCTACTATTATGCTTTTTTAGAACAACTATGTTGTGATGGTGATGCATTGTTAACAAAGTGGTTTTCCCTAGGGTTTAGGCTATATTTTGTAAGTGCTTCAACTATGAGGTAATGATCAGCAACATGAGTGCAGTAAATGTTAGTTTCATGAGTTATGATATGAAATATTTTTTTATGTGAAGGTGATGGTGAATTTTCTGAAAGTATTATTGCTTTTGGTAATTATTTACCAATGGGACTCATCTTAATCTTCGTTGAGGTGGTATTTGTAAAGTAAAAGGGATTGACAAAGATGGCGGAAAACATAAAAATATTTTAGTCTTGAGGGTTGAACACTTGCTATGAAAAGATCCGTAATGGTTAACGGACGAAATTGTTAGGCAGGACAAACGAAATTTGTAATAGTTGGATTGGTTAAAATTGGAGTTATTGTTGACCACATGAGTAACGCAATGAAATTAATTGGGCCGTTCAAAGGTGAAGGCTGAATTATATTAAGCTCGGAATGTTAGGAAAATGATTGTTAAAAGGCGAACATCAAACATCGTAGCAATGAAGATCTGTGGCGTTATGATATTCAGTTGACGACCCCGAGGGGAAATGATAAGTTATGCCGATAACAGATTTCACGGTTGAAGGATAGTGAAAACACAAGTGTATAGTTGCAAATGATCCAAGGCTTGAATAGATTCACAACAAACTGCATGTCGACTTCTGTAAGGTTTATTGGTTTACTACCGATAGAACACAGAAAATGGATAATGGCAGCGTGATGGTATTGTATTGAAAGTGGCGGCCCACAATTAAGAAACACATGGGCCGCAGAAAAAGAATAAACGAAAGCACAACTAATGTAATTTAAACGAAATGGCTCACAACGGCAAAGACACAATGGGTGTGTTTTGGTTGGAGGATTAGAAAGGGGGATTGGAATATTTATTCAAAATTTTTTGCGGTCTCATGTTTGGTGCTTTCAGGAGTATTAGAATTTAGTTATCCTATGTCTCACAAGTTAATCTCAATTCTGTAAAGGAAACTATCCCAAGGGCGGCAATGAGATCAGTTAGCATAAGATTATATTCATAATTCAATTAAACATCCTAATTTATAAGCAAAAAAAAAATTTAGTAATATTTGATAAATGAAAAATAAAATAATTATGTTAATAATGTAAATAATAAATTATACAAAAATTGAAATTTAATTTCACATTAAATAAAAATTTAATTTTAATTCATTTAATCATTAAAAATGTATATAATTTCAAATTAACATTATAAATTAAGTATTAACTTAATATAAAAAATTATAATTTACTCTTGATATATAATACAATACATGATGGATATGTTTGATAGAAAAGATAGGGGGGATTTGGAGTAAATTATGTGATTACTATTCTAGTCCCACATTTGGAATGGTAATTGGTCATGAGGTACTTGTCTGATGAAAAGATTTTATTTCAAATTCATGGAAAATGTTGTCTCATTGTTAACAATGATATTATTTGAAACAACGCTAAAAAAATTTATATTTCAGCGAAAAATATTTTTTATTACTCATTTTTGAGGAAAAAATAAAAAATTCTAGTAAAGAATAAATTGATTTATAAAATGAAGTAAACACCAATTAATGAGATCTATATGTCTTAATCATATAATTTTGTACATCATAATTACTAATCCTATTAAATAATTGGTTTTTATGATAAAATTATTTATTTAACTAATGAAATAAATACTAATATGTTGATGTAAAGATTATGTAGAGGAATAGTTAAAATAATTATACCATGTTGAAAACGAAGATGAGGATTTTCATTTTTAAAATGTTGCTTTAAAACTCTGCAATCTGATATGAACCTGTAAAGCCTGCTCAAATTCATTACGCTTCGTACATGTGACAAAATATAATTTCTTTACTTGTATTTTCAAGATATGTTTGGTATAGAATCTGTAACGTAGCTAGATCGTAATGGGGGTGATAAATTGTGGTTATATCAGCTAAGTTTTTAACATTTGAACATAATTATACGATAACGTTGGCAATTAATAAAATTATAAGGTCATTAAACGATAACGTTGACAATTAATAAACTATGGAGCTAACCTGGGAATAATATCATATAATGATTACATTGTTATTAAT
This sequence comes from Citrus x clementina, assembly GCF_000493195.1. Classification (NCBI taxonomy): domain Eukaryota; kingdom Viridiplantae; phylum Streptophyta; class Magnoliopsida; order Sapindales; family Rutaceae; genus Citrus; species Citrus x clementina. The sequence continues at coordinate 12,843,847 of NW_006262201.1, read as the reverse complement.
ACAAAATATGCCATAAAGCATTGCACAACATATGGAATTATGATAAAATAGTTTACAAAGCACAGTACATAATTCAACCAACCGGGATCATGCGGTTGAATTTATTTAATTTCGTTCTGTTTCGTTTTCTTCAACGAGCTCCCCTGGCTTTGGGCCATATGGTTCATTATTGTGTGGGAGTCTCGTTAGGATAAATTCAATGAACGGCCCACGTCCATCACAGTAATATTCCACCCTCATCTTATCAAGATGTCGGTCATCTCTTATATCAACAACGCCTTCATCCCTCCAAGGCGTTACCATTGACAATTTGAATTGCTCTACATCGGCTTTTCTACGTTTATATGTCTTCAACAATATGCAGTCCATAATTTCATCACAACTCTACACATCCGGTTGAGAATATCCAATGAAGTGTCGTTCACAATCGAATGTTGCGCAGAGCAGTCCGGGCCATGTCCTGTTAACGTTTGGCAACGGCACGAGTGTCGGTCAATTATGATAATGCTGAGAGGACGTAGATGTATTCTTTCATTCCAATCAAAACTTTTTTAACATGTTATATGTTATCGTAAACTCATTGCATGCAGATGGAAGTAAATTTATATAATTTGGTTCATTAATATATGCATATATAACTGCAGATAAACAAAATGTCGGGATTTATCTAAATTGGGGTTGGGGTGAAATTATAACAACATACCAATGGCAGAACATGGAAGCATCTAATATCATACCTGGATATGGCGAAATTACAGACATAATTTATTTCTAAAAGATCTGCTTTCGTCTGTATCAGCTACTTATTTCTCACTTCACTTTCGTTGTTTGTGAGTGTGTGGTTTATCTCTTTCACTTTTCTCATTTCCACGTTTATAATGACGTAATTGCAGTGAGAACCAAATAACTTTCCACCCAGCAAGCATCCGTGCGTGGGTAGATGAAGTTGTTGGATCCAACGACGCCCAACTTTGTCTTTTTGTTGCATTGATAAAGGAGTGGTCAAATGACGCGGGGCCACCAAATTTAAAGGATAAGTTGCCCGGGAGTGGACACATGGAAATGGGTGTGAAAAAGCAAGTGATATAAATATTGTATCCAATTCACTTTCAACCCTATCCATGTGTCAAACCACACGATGCTCCTTATTTGCTTAAGCATCTTTATTGAATTGTGCTTAGAAAGTGAGAATGGCCATGGATCTCCATCTAGTGCGAACAGGGGGATCGCGGATTTTAAAGTAACCGAGAAAAATTTGAAAATAAAATTATATTGTAAAATGGACACACAAATTTATCGGAAACAAATAAAACACATAATAACACAAGGACATTAGAAATTTTACAGTAACTAATATTTAGTTTAACCAAAATAAATATATAAATAAAATTTTGAAAACGTTATTAAAACTATAATATATTTAAAATTTTACTTTTCGTGGCTTAAAACAATAGATATTATCAATACTGCATCGAGAACTTGTCTGATTTGCTATTTGACCCTATTTATTTTGGCAAGTACTGAAATGACCGTTTTCTGTAACTTGAATTTATTGCACATAATAACTTAGAAATTACCATAACATGAAGGTGCATAAGAATTAATATTTAAGTCTTAATTACATGCTTAAATAACCTGCTTAAATAAATAAAATAAATAAATTTTATTAAAATTTTCCAACCAAAAACATTTTATTAGTGATAAAATAACAATAAAAAAAACCGCAAAGTAATAAATCACCAAACAATTTAAAAATTGCCAAGCTAACATTCTACAACATAATTAAAATAAAACATCTGACATAAATTAATCAGTTTGAAACTATAACATGAAACTACATAATAATTCATAACTTAATTAATAATTAAAAGCTTAATTTGCATGCTTAAATAAATTGAAGAAGTTAATTATGTTCACTTCACCATTGAAAAAACAAATATTTTTCATGAAACAAAAATAAATCAACTCAAAAAAAAAATCACAAAACATGGAAAAAAATTCCCAATCAAACATAAAAAATAATAAATTCTATGAATATGTAAACTAAAGCAAATAGTTTGAAACTATAGCATGCAACTTCATAAGAATTAAATGACTTAATTCTTTACAAGTTGAAATAGCATGCTTAAATATATTAAACATTTCAATTTTGTGTATCTTTTTCATTACAAAAAATTTATTATTAGTGAAATATGAATCTCCTTATAAATCAATTGAAAGTCATCAATTACAAAACTGATTATCAAAAAAAAGCCAATGAAACAGTGAAAAAATATATTCGTAATTAACATATTCGTAATTAACAAATGATGGTAAACATTGTTTATTAATCACAAGCTTAATTGATTTTGTATCTATTTCTATCCCGGCTTGCAGCCCAGTGGCTCACTAACATATCTGCCCCCGAGTACGAATATGACAATGAATATTGTAACCTCCTAGTTAACACAATTAAAGTTTAAATTCATATCTTTCCCTTACATTTGACCATTGGAATATAAATTTTTCAATGTCAATTTCACCTGGCAGTTTTTTGAATACACAATTAGGTTGCTTCTGCTTATATAATAACCCATTTTGTGGTGGGAATGATGAAGAGGACATCATACAATTTATTGCAAATTATATATGTTTCTAATGAAACGGCTATTGGAGACACGGAACAAAAAATTATGATGCTATTAATTCATTTTCTCATACATATATAATGCAGATCACCACAGATGGTCATATGCCATTACATGAGATAGTCAGTTAATCATAATAATACCCTACAAGCATTATGATTAACTAGCTTCTACGTGGTCCACAAAAGTAATATATTACACATCTCACTACCTTGATGATGCACAAAAGTTATAAACTTAACAACTTGGGTTATGACATAGCACCCACCATATATAACATTCGTTCTAGTATGCTTTAATTAAGCTTGTACATAAGCATACGCTTATCACCATTTTCTCTAAACCTGAACTCAAGCATGAGGCAACGAAGGGGACAATTCTAGCTGATTCCAAAATGAAATCTTTTGGTGACAATGCGAAATGCATAAAACCCCTTATCTTGGTCTGTAGCGAGGAGAAAATCAACAATGCCCTGCACACCAAATTCAGTGTGTCACACATTTTTATCCTTGGCATCCGTCATAAAATTTCGTCATGTGCTTCATCCTTCTAAGGTATACTATAACCGCCAAACTGAGAGTGAAGATTCTAAGAAGACTAAGAATAGAATATATTATCCTCTAAAAAAAACATAATAGAACATATTATTCGTTTAACGTTAATAATCGCGATTTAATAAGAGCATCCAAAGAACAATGTCCAAACACTGCCACATTTTCCCACTCAATTTCGTTATTAAGATCGTTGTCCTTTATATATTTTTGTAAATAATCTGTCAAGGCAACTTAAACGATATGATAATTTTGTTCTCAAACACACCCCATTTGAAATGTGGTGATGGCAAAATGACTAAACACAATCGACGTTTGCTATTTTCGAGTGTTATTCTTAGCTAAGGCTGCATTGTTTCCTGTCAAACCAAAGATTTTACATGGCGTGACTCGCAGCAAACGGGGGAAATGGACTTATTAGATACTTGTCCCAAGTATAGAAAATTAAAGACACGAAAATTATGTAACTCTCATACATTCACCCATCACGTGCTTGAAATTTCTCCCAGTAAACAACGGCAGTGACAAAAATAATGCAATGACCCACTTCATAAATGATAATGCACGAAGAAAAATTGCAGGGGAAAATCGTTGGAAGTTACCAATTTAATTGAAGTCATCCTGCAGATATCGTCAGCCATTTTCTTTGGAAGCACCTACTGGAAGTCAGAAGTTAACGGCAAATAGTTGGCTATATTCACAATTTATAATAACGGGCCGGTCGTGCACACGTGTTTGAAACTGCGTGATTAAGTTTTTTGTGGCCAATATTGGTCAAATTTTTTTATAACTAGGGATGTAACCATCTATTCTATTCGAACTGGTGAAATGCCAAATAACTCTACGTTCTTGACTTTCATAAGGAAGGACATGAGTTTGAATGAAATTTATCAATACATATGGGGGTAATAACCAAAGTCCCTCTGTTGCTTTTAAACGGATCCTTAGTTACCTCCTTTAAAGAAATTGCTGCTTGCCTTGCTGGTCAGTGAATACGACAAATTGTTAGGTGACCAATATGACGTAAATCGCCAACATCATCCAACTTGCTCACCACGCCTGGTGTGTTAGGCAAGAAATGTACAATCCCTGATCTCACTTGATCACAGGAAAAACTTGTTGCCAACAGGTCCTGTAATTTGTTAAAAAATTATAAAAGTTTAAATCTTGTTCAAATTTTATATTTTAGTCCCACACTTAATACATTTTCAGTTTCATTAATGCTTATGGAAGCCACACTTTTCAGGAAAAAAACACAAATAAATTCATTTATGTGTGCATTTTAATTTACTCGTTATATTTTGTCAAAATGTGAACCCAATATACAAAACTTATTGCTCAAACATACAATATTACATTTACATATTCATGAAAGCCAATGGTGGATTTGAAAAATACACAAGAATGGGGTACCCAACTTCATGGGTATAGTAGCTGGACCCCTAGTTAATAATATCAGCCGACCCCGTCGATTACAACTTAAGTCAGCTCCATGGGTTTCAAATAGGGAACCCCCCCTAAAATGCAACTGACAAATCAATGTGTGGGATTAAAGTTAAAAATATAATCCTCCATTCCATGTTACAGATTCTGTAACATACATCCCCCACTCCATGCACTCCACGTGTCCTTGCCTATAGAACGAAAGGCAAGCAACCACATGGCACCCTTCGTTTGTTGGCTATCCTGGTCTGTAAGGTACAAAATATGTTCTGAAGCGAGCTCTAAATTTTTAATATTTAACATTTACAGGGATTCATTTCCATGCACACTCAATTGTTCAGACACATATCAATTTGCAGCCATATTTAACCCGTAACCATTTGTTCGATTACAAAAATAAAGCCCTACTATATCTTTTGATTGAAATACTTAGATAAACCATTCTATGTCAAGATAACTTAACGTTTCAAGTACATATTCCAAAACTTCTGCATTTGTTGTATTTGTTTCATTTTCAAACTATCATGGTTGATGACAAATGTTAATATAATTTCAACAAAACTTCATTTTTTAAATTTCCATTAACGGCGTAGGTGGAATAGCGGCGGCATCTTCCGCCCACTTGCCGCAAGACACACATGTTACGTGGTTATTACATGATTCTTTCGGATATTGTTTTCTTAAATCTTAATATCACATTATCATCCATACACCAATTGGCTGCTCTATCTGTTTTTTTCCATCTCCTATTGCAGGCCATGCCATAACATTTCGTTCATTAAATCCTTGATCCAGTTGTGACCTGCTGTCCTGTAATTTCGTTCAGAACTCAAGGCCTGAAACAAAAGTTACCTCGTTGGTCATATTTCAGGGAACCCATTATTTACTGTCTTATGGAGATAATTTTCTACTAACAACGAAGGGAAACATTTAGTTATCTTGCTTATGCCATTTCATTATTAAGCAAGTTATTACTTACTGAGTTTGCAATCGGAGTAGCACTAGAGGTCAACATCGTTGTCCCTTGCGAAATTTTATTTTTCAGCTAATCCCTCATCCTGTCCATAACAATTCATTAAATGGTACACGATCAAATAAATAATCACTTTTTTCCCATTCAATTAACATCGCCTCAAGTCATATCTCATATTACCTGAACTTGACATCTCGTTGATAACGGTTTTCTTATATTCTTTTCTCTAGGAGGCCTTATGAATGGCTTGTTTTTGGAATCGGATCCTTGAATCTCTGACATTTGTTGAATGCTGACAGTATAAAAATCTCTAACTTTATCTGTTTTTAGTAATGGATGAACAAAGTCCTCCACCATTCCGCGTAAATGGCTAATGCATTTGTATGCATGCGCACAAGGAATCCCACTTATCTGCCACATGCCGCATGAACAACTATGGTGTCCCATATGAACAAAAAACTTTGTAATTGCTTCTTTTTGCTCCACAGTATATTGCATCCCATCTCCTCTTACAACATTCATATACTGGGCTGCTTCATTCGCCTCCATCACATGTCGTCGGACTACTGGCGTTAGTTTGTCTCTACACTTCCATGCGTCTGAATAGTATCGATCTCCAATTGATTTTCTCTTCGTTGCCAATCCATTGAATCGTTTTGTAATACTCTGTGCATAGTAGTTCTGCATCCACACTATGAATTTCATGCTAATTTTGTTGGTGACATGGGTTGATTTTGCCCATCCTGGCATGTAATGAACCGCCTACTTATCCCACATTGATTCCATTAGCCAAAAATGTCATTCTTCATTTAGTACCCTGATTTCCTGCATCATTGTTTTAAAGACATCTTCGCTGGTGCTCCTACATGCACGCCATAAATAATGTGCTATATGAGTGTAGGGGAAACATTTTTTCATGCGTTCATAAACTTTCATAGCACACAATCGTTCTTCTGCTCTACAGAATACTGACTCCATGGCTTCAGATACGCCGTGGTCCCCATCATGCAGGACACAAATACCATCCCCATTATCCAACCGTAAGACCTCGCCCAGCTTCTCAAAGAATGAAGTCCATGTCATTTGTGGCTCATTATCAACTTCGTACACGGCAACAGGCCAAATGCCTTCATTCGCATCGAGTCCGACTGCTGTGAACATTATTCCCCCATATTCCTCGCCTAATTGCCACCCATCTACTGCGATGAAAGGCCTGCACATTAATTTAAACGCCAATACATATTCCCTAAAGCAAACAAATAAGCATTCGAATATGCTCTCTGTCAAATGCATGGTGCTTGCTATTTCAAAGATGGCCTTATGGGATGTGTCTAATTCTTCCAGTGCTAAAATGAAATTGTGAAGTTCATTATAAGCAATCCCATGGTCTAACCCAAGAATCTCTAGGCCTAATCGATCGGCTTACTTTAACTTCCATAGAGGACACGCTTGTCCGAACATCTTAAGAAAAACATCATACATATGCCTTGTCGCCTTTTTAGAGTCCTTCTTCCATCTGTGTAAGAAGTAGTATACAATCCATTTCCAAGTCCCTCTACTGCTGTTGACTTTGGGCACACATGTATGGACACGATTGAGCTTGTTAATTTGGAATATTGGTCCCTTTTCAACTTTCGTTGCTTCAATCTAAAACTCGCAATGAATGTCCGAGCATTCCGCGGTAATGCAGTCTCCTGTATTCGCCATTTGGCACATGTGAAATCCATCCCTTGCAGCCGTTGCTTTGATGGCATGACATAAAACACCAGTATTATAGAATTGCTGCCCTGCATAATATACAATATCACCATCATCACTGTCATTAAATACGATACTTCCACCCTGCATCGCTGCTTCGTCACCCCAGAATGTGTCATTTAATTCGTCCGTGTCAGAATCCGAATTATAGTCATCCAACTTTTCGTCATTGTCGCTTATATGTGGCAAGGGATCACGTTTACTGTCTGACTCAGCAGCTTCAAATCTTGCATTCAACATCTTGCACTCTCGGGAGCTATGGCCGCTACTGCGTCTTTCAACTGATTTATCACTTCTCCCTTATGTTCCATAATTGCTTCGCTTTCGGAGTCAGAATCTATATCAACATTTTTTTATCTCCAATCCTTCTCATCGGTCTGACTCTCCCCAATAGTCTTCCTGCACTGCACATTCCTTGTGGATACATTTCCGTAGGTGTTATGCTCTGATTCCTTTGTTACTGGACAACGACTTTTTTTGCGATTTTCTGCTTTGGCCTTTATCCTTTTAACTGCGGTGAACTGAATGTCACACCTCTTTAAACAACTGTCAATGTACTCCTTTGACCGAAATAAACACCGTTTACAGTTCCTCTTCACATGTGCTTGTTTTCCTAATTGTACACCATGCCGGCAATTTCTCTTCCATGTATTCTTTTGCTATATCCAACTCCGAGTCCGAGGATTCTTCCGAACGGTCCAGTATTTGCGGCCTGCTTTTGTCCATAAGTCAACACCCTGTACAACATTGCATATGTAACTTTCCACCCACATGGCAACAATAAATTTAATAACTTTAAAAGGTTGATTTGCTCAGTGTAGAATTACGTTGACAACCACTTGTTGCATCTTAACCTGTATGCTTTCACCATTGCCAAAATTATGCCATCATCTTATTAACGTTAATTACTTGAGTACTGATTGTTCTGTTTCTTTTATAGTTTCCTTTTTTCTGCTACCATAACATCATGACCTCGCTAGCGTATTTAACTTAAATTTTATTTTAATCCAATACATGGCTTCTGTATAAAGCTTAATCATTAAGTACTTAAGTATATGTTCTTTTACGTTTGGTTAAAATTTCAATGTTTCATTGCCTAATATATAGACCTGAATCCAACACAACCCCATGAGTTACAAAATAACTGCCAAAATAAATTTATTTGCAACGACCTGACCTGGCAACAATTCTTTTCGCGGCGATCCTCCCCCTAGTTCTGATGGTCTGTTCAAAGTTATCAACTACTTTCCGTTGCTCCCAATGTGCTTCTGTACTTTGTGTAATTCGTCATTTCCAATTTGAGTTGGCGTAAATACCACAGCTTTTCTTGGCGCGCACATCAAAAGTTTCCCGCGGTTTTATTTCATAGGAGTGTAGACCTTTTTCTTGGCTGCTACGACTATTGCTTTGGTTCCAAGAAATTGCCAGTCAATCAATTGTTCATTCATCCTCACTGGCCGATGTTATTAAATTTTCAGGGACATAGCTAGGACCTATCTACGTTACAGATCCTGCAACTAACAGAATTTGAAAAGGCAAATAAAGAAATTACATTTGGCCACATGTACAAAGCGTTATGAAATTATGCGAGCTTTACAAGTTCCAATCTGTTTCCAAAGTTTAAACCAATATATTCAAAATGAAACTCCCCATCTTCGTTTGAAGTGAAGTCCAAAAATTTATTGTAATTGTTACTCTACATAATCTTATTAGCAAAATATTAGTTTTTTTTGTTATGAGTTAGAAAAATGATTTTTATTAATAATCATTTATTTAATACGATTACTTATTACAATGATGAACATTATATAATTAAGTCATTTACCTCTCATTCTTTTGTGTGTACCTATTTTTATATATCAACTTATACATTACTTCATGTTTTTTTCTCATTAATGAGTACTAAAAAAACTAATTTTCAGTGAAGTGTAGTATGACAAAATTTCATTGCTAATAAATTAGTAGACAACTTATTCCATAAATTTGAAATTTTTTTTGTGATGACAGTAGTAGCTGATGACCATTTGTTAATGGATTCCAAACATGAGATTTGACTAATAAACACATAATTTAGTGAAATTCCCCCCTCCCCTTTCGTTTCTCCCAACTATAGCGTAAATGTTTTGTTTTATATATAAAGATGACAACAAATTGGCCGATATCTTGTATTTCTAACTTAGCTACGTCCATATCTTAGACATACATAGTTTATTAAATTTGATTTAACATTGTGGCTTCTGAATTTCTTCAAGTATCACAATGGTTGAACTAAATGTGGCCTGTCAAAGGGTACCAGTATCATGAGAAATCAAAATTTGCCTTGTCACATTACTTTATTATGTACACATGAATTATTATCATCTTTGAGCAACATTTGTCCAATGATATGTACCCAATAAGCTTCTTATTGTTTTTATGTTGTGTAGAAATAGTTAATACACAACCAAATTTTATTGTTTCCTGAGCGAATAAAATACAGTTACGCATTGTTAGTGTTGTGAAAGTTTTGTGTTATTGTTCATCTAACACGGAAGTCATTAGGTAAGTTATTTATTCTGAGTTTCGATTTAAATGATTAATGTTAATATAATTATCGTCCACAAGAATGGGGAACCGATTTACCCACAGTGATGGGTAATCTTACACACTGGTCATTATAACATCACACATTAACTTATGCCTTAACCCATAGTGATTCAGTTAAACGACATTGTCTTCAATTAGCAAAGGATAATGTCATTTACTGTCCTCCTTCTTGTCACCCCCAGGAAGCCACATTATCCACCTAAGGGGATTAGTTGAAAACTGTCAGAGCATTTAATGGTATTCCACAGTCCTATCATCTTAGCACAAGACCCAATACAATCTACGACGGGGCACCGACTTAATTTGCTGTGGCCATCAAGAGATTTCCTTGCAATAGCAGAAGAAATTTATAATCATGCATCAATTTTCTCCGCAGGAGTTATGATAAAGAACCAAAAAGATCAATGAGAGTACCCAAGCTTAACTACAAGTATGAGGGTTATGCTTGAGCTACGTAACCCATGCAAGCCTTGCATGGCACATTCAAGACATGTATCACGTGAAGTTTGTGTGTGGATGCTTACCGGAGCAATAATGGTTGGATTACCACGTCAAGTGATCATTGCAGATTTAACAGGGAATCAAATCTTGGTTGTTATATTTGATTTGAATTCTGCTGCGAGTTTATAGCTAGGTGATATTATCCTTAATTTTATTTACTAAATTTGAGCCAATAATCTCGGTTACAAAGCAAAGTATTGTTACGCTTGTTGTTATAAATAAGCTCTAGTATTGAAATAAAAGGTATGGAGAAATTATCTTAAATATTTGTTTGTGGTCATTCTCACCAACAGCAGAACAATTATATTACTTGCAATTATTAGCAAGCATCTGACTGGGACCTATCAAGTTACCCATTCATATAAGGGACGATGAAGACGCAATTTCACACTGTTACCCAAGAGTTTTTGGAGCAGGATTCTAGATTAATTCAGTGCACGGTAAGTCCCCAAATCTAACTTTACCGATTGTTAGTATGAACGTACTCAGATTAGAACACATGTTATTGCTATTACTCCTAACATTTGACCAGTTGTCTTTTCATGTTATCAGTTATTATCAGCCATCAGTCGCGACAACGAGAAATGTAGGTGAGATTACACTATGCAACTTTATCTAACATTATGCTTCGTATCTTTGACCCTTGGCCTGAATTGCCAATGATTTTATTAATTTTCCTTTGTACCAATTATAATAATGCACATGTTGGCCCTATTTTGAATACAGATTAATGTAATATATTAGTAGCAACATGAAGTGCAGATAGTAAATTTAACCGATTCAGTGTATCTTTCACATCAAAATTATTTGCAATTTACCTCATATTCAACCTTATGTGTAATATGTTGCCATTTGCTAGAAACATGCGAGACTCTAAGTGGATTGTATATGTTATTGCATAATATCAGTTTGTTACGCCTCAAGTTCAAGTATATGTACATGTTGTTCCATTATAACTTTGTGTTAGTGCGGACCTTAAATATAGAGTAGAAGAAGGTCTATTGAAAGAAAATATTAAAGTCACCATTAGGTTGGTTCTACATGGTTAGATGTATTTGATGTAAGCGATTGATTGTTATGTTACCAATGGATGACTTCCGTATTTAATTATATTATTTTCATGTCTCTGTTTATTCATCACTATGTTATTTGTCTTGCAATGTTATATGTTAGCGAAGGACTGAAAATTTCCCCTTCTCGAAGGCAAAGGTGATAGATTGGCAACTGCGGGTGTCCTTTTCATACAAAATACCTCCACTGGTTTTTTGTCCCGCTGAAGTTAGTTGTGCGGCTAACCTTCAAATTATTGATGTCATCAGATAGGTGTTGACCTCAAAATAAACCCAAATGTTTGAAAGCACTTGCTTTGGACATTTCTTGCACATTCCAACGAATTTCACTTTCCAAGGCAACTTACTTCACAGTGTTCTAAATCGAGAGGTGTGGAGTGAGAATATTGATTAGGAGTTATGGTTCGTGGTGGGCGGTCGTCCTTGCAGATTTTCAATGATAGAATTTAAACTCATCATTAGTTTGAAGATGGGACCACATGTTGCGTCTGCCGATAATGTCAACCAGTCACCGTGGGTAAGCTGCATGAACATTTTGTGAGGAAAATATGGGTTAATGAAGATGATTAAGTTCTTGTTCGATTTGCCATTCTCCTGCTATTGTCACAAACTCTTCTGGGCCTTGCGGATGATGACATTGTAGACAACTTATGGTTTCGCCTAGCCGAGAATGTCAATGTATTTCAGAGCTATCCTTGGGGAAACTTGGTCTGGCAGGCAATATTTACATATATTGTCAACAACATTAATACCAACGCAGCCGACTTGATGACTACTAGTTGCATTGATCTTCAACAACCCCAGCAGCCCTACATTCTGACAGGATTTGTATATGCTTTCCAGGTATGGACTATAAACTTTTGTATATGCTTTCCAGGTATGGACTATAAACTTTCTCCCACAGAAATAGAAATATAGTAATATTTCATTGCTGGACAAAACCCATTTGTTGAAATCAAATTTAATGTTTGAAACATAAATGCTAAAGTACATATATACTTGTCATCGCACTACAACTGCCATGTTTGCATGAATTAAATATATCGGCACTTATTAAAGGTAGAAGTTATCGAAGTCAATATCACACCCAAGTCCCGACACAACCATATAATCTTAGTTGATTCATGTTAATTCTATAAAGGTTTGGATTTATGAAGCAATTGCGAGGGCAGGAGAATTATATGAAAAACGACAGAATAACTCCACTTGTCCTCACATCTTGCATTGGACAGCAGTCACACAGCCAACTGATAGCACGCTTAAGGTACAGCTGTACTCCATAACGCGATTCAGTTGCAGCCAAGTTGCATCCACTCTACAACATTCGCAGACAGAAAAAAACTCATCGTACTACAAGAGTGTCATGGCATGGGTACGACCTGTCCGACCGGTTCAATTTGTGGATGGTTTTAAAACCTTGCAGAAAGAAGACAACCATGTTACCATAACATTTCAGTTAAAGCCACATGTAAGTCCTATCACGAAATCTTTTTTCAGTTTAATGTCAATATAATTAAGAATATAATATTTTCTGATATTGGAATCCTGGCACAACATGCAACTGGCCGAATTCTGTTTACATGATTGTGCACTCAACGCAGCTAATGCGTATATATGTATTCAGTCCATGGCGCCGTCGGGACTTACTGTGCTATCATTTAATTAGAATAAACTCCAACACGAACTAAATCCATAATGCAGCGTATCAACCTAACATTGTGTGATATGTTTGGTAGAACATTATGTAAATGATGTTCACCCACTGATATATTACACCATGATTTCAAGAAAAAAGCATGGCTGGCTCATGGGGACAAGCAGACACCAGTAATGTAATCGTAAATGTAGTCCTCAGTGCCATATCTCAACTGAGGGCGGACATTCTAACCGAATTACGGTAGATAAGGACAGAGCTGTTTGATGAGATAGACTGCCATTACAGGATCCTTATGGAAGAACTACGACAAGGATCTCATTGGCTGAATGAGGATGAAGATGGTACCACTTCTACGAATTTTCTTCCTCAGATATGGGTAAAACACCCCATATTGAATGAAATATGTTTTGAGTCACTGAAACAGAATTTCAGCTGGTTCTTTGGGTTGTTAACAGTGGTTCAGTACGAAAGGATACCATAATTTATTTCAATTGGTTGTAAATAATATTGTAGTATTAATTAGTTGGTATTTAGCTTTAAGATATACTGACCGGACAGATTGGCTCCTAAATGGTGATTGTAGTTTAGGGTTCATGTGACATAGCAATTATCTCCCTGAAATTTGTTTTGTCATCATGAATGAACTCAGCATTTTACACATTAGTGTCTTGACGAATTGCAATTTATGTTATAATCAGTTATATTGATATACATATCATCACCATTGTTGGTTAATTGTATCACTGCCCATCTTGTCTGTGGGAAAAATGAAACAATGTGGGCAGATGTAAATGGGCCAGCAACTTGACGACTCCAACGGGATGCCACCAGAGTTGTCACAATTACACGAGCCAGTTAGGTGAACTAGAGGATTGAGGAAGAGACATAGGATAACTGTATTTGGTGATGACATCCATGTCAATCATCGCGCTATGGCAAACTTTAATGTAATTGGCCCATATACAACCATAATTCCGCCGTCAACCATCAAACTGGAGCCACTTGCTGACATTGACCCATGTAAATGGGGTTAGTTCAACCAAATGATGGAGCTCACCTTTGAAGACATACAATCCATAATTTTTGGGAGGAATTAATTCCTGTTGATTACAAATGGTTTCAATTAGTAAATAACGGGGAATGACTGCACAATGATGTAAGTTTTAGGTATTTCTTTAAGTACATAACTGCCATTGTAGCTGTTTTAGTATGAAATTACACAAAAAATGTAGACCGTTTTTCCGTCCCACTAGCTTTTAAATTTTTAATTATTACTTCCATACTGTAATGCATCGTAAATGGTAATTGTTTTAGCATGTGAGTATGTTCCTTCGACTCATCAAGGAGACACGGTACAACTCGCAAAACGAGCAACACACCAGATGTGCATGTATTGACAGTGAGTTATGGGTAAGTTGTTGTGGCTTAGACACAAAAACTGGGACAATACTACGTTACAGACTCTGTATGTTACAGCTCAGTGCAATTTGGTTTTGTATCAGCTAAGGAAAACACCTGTTCCTCTCGCCTGCAGCGCGTGGATGCTCCCCATGTTGTTAGGCTACATACAGAGTCTGTAACATTGCAAGGTCTTACTGTGCTATAATTTAACAAAATGATGATAGTAGGACGCAGATCATTAGAAAGATTCTTGCCATCCAGTTTGGTCAATGCTTACACATGATATAGTCGCATTATAAACTTGCGTAACTGGACTTCTTAGTTACCGCATATTTACTGCTATGCTTATATGCACATTGTTTTCATGATACTTAAATTGCAGACAAGTTTATCTGGCTTGTGGGATAAGATGCAACGTGATCGCAGGAAACCCCCCAATGTGCGCTTTGATCCTTACTTAATTACTAGATTCACGAAAGGCAAACGACATTGGTCTAGCGTTGATCAGGCAATTAAACATAATGCGTGTAAAAAACAAATTGAAATTACTGAACTTGTTAATTGAAAAAGCAAAGATCAGGAAGTTATAGCCATGTGGGATACCTTAGAAAAGATCTGCAAAATGCAATTGGATCGAATAAGAGACAGAAGCTCAAAGATTCTGACTCGGAGTCTTGCATCGCATACCTTGAAGGTAAGCGAAGTATGGACCCTTCATTCTATTATGAATACACAATTGATGCTAAAAATAGATTGGGTGACGTTTTCTGGTGTGATGGGGGCTCGCAGGCTGATTATGCTATATTTGGTGATGTTATTACTTTTGATGCAACTTATCGGACAAATGCTTACCGCAAACCATTAGTGATAATCGTAGGCATCAACCACCACATGCGCACAACAATCTTTGGGTTTGCTCTCCTAACTACAGAAACCGAACATGTATATTCTTGGCTGCTGGAAATCTTTTTACATGTAATAGATGCAAAGCAACCTCAAACAGTCATAACAGAAGGGGACAAAGCAATAAGAAAAGCAATTTCCAATATTTTCCTCCAATCGATTAATAGACTTTGCTGTTGGCATCTAGAGCGAAATGCACAAACCAATGTGAAAAATATTGGTTTCACAGCAGACTGAATTTGAAAGGAAATGGCATGCAATGGTTAATAAACACAATGTTGCACATAATGAATGGGTGAAGAAGATGTATGGTGACAGATATTTGTGGTCAGAGGCCTACCTGGCGGGAAACTTTTTCGATGGGATGCGGAGCACCCAAAGATGTGAGGGATTGCATGGTTACTTGAACCAATATGTCAGCATTAAACTAATACTGATAGATTTTGTGGATCAAATGGCAACACTTATGGACCGACAACGAGAAATTGAAGGAAAAGATGATTATGACAGTTGTGACGGCAACTCTGTTTGTACCACTCACTTGATAAAGTATGAAGAACATGCAAGCAAAATTTACACAAGGGTGGTTTTTAGAGAGCTACAACATCAAATCAACAAAGAAAGGTTATTGACAATCAAAGAAGTTATATCTGATATAAATAGCAAAACTTACCGAATCAGGGAGTTTCAAAAGCCAAATAAAGAATGGGAAGTTATATTCCACCATCACTCCTTGCCTCTTGCCAGTGCAAGTTGTTTGAAAGTAAGGGAATTCCGTGTGCGCATTCCTTTTTAGTATTTAAAACCGAAGACGGTAAACAAATTCCAGAAAGTATGCAACTATCTCGTTGGATGAAACAAGCGAAAATCAATGCGACATTACCTCGAGCCAACCAGCCAGGGTAGCACTACATGAGCAAACAAGCAAGGATTGGTTGTCTGCATGCCATATGTTCAACATTGCACAAATTTGCTGCCCATAGCCTAGAAGCGTACAATGCAACAATTACGGATATTCAGCAGCTTAATTTGCGCCTTCATGCTTCTTACTTCACATCAATCGAATCTATCAGCCAACATAATCGGATAGAAGACCCTCTCATTGTACTGACAAAAGGATCAGCGACCCACAATAAAACTAGGGCCCCAAAGCAAAGTCGAAAATGCAGTAGATGTAGCCAGCCTGGACACACAGTAAGAACATGCACAACATTGACACCTGCAAACCATTGCGATGTGAACATTTCCAACAACTTGACTGCACCTATTTCTCCAGTCGACTTGACCTGTGTAGAGCGTACAGCCTCATTTCCGTCTCAGTTGAGTCCTGAAGGTATCTTAGATCACAGATGTTCACAACGTTCAAACTCGTTGATACAACACTCCCAAACTGGTGTATTGTTTGAGGCATGTGACCTATCTCTAATGGGTATCACCTCATTACAGGATTATGAGCACCAAATGGAAGAAACGTTGTTTGAATTTGGCCACTCTTTGCCACCTACTGAAATCTATTCAACAAACTTCTCACCGTGGTAATCACCTATGTGGTGCACATAACAGAGGCATCAGGAATCGTACCTTCACAAACGTTAACCATGTCTTATCCCGTTCTCACAACAGACGAGTAACAAAATATTTATGTAAATGTGTATGGAAATATGGAGCAAAATAGACGGTGGCTTTTCTCTGCCTGTGATTATTCATCATGTTGGTCAACCACTTCAGTTTGTTTGCAGCTGCTATAATGACTTCATGTTTGTACGTATTTAAAATTCGTGAACAATATTTCAGGTACAGGCCAAATATTTCATTCAGACAAGCAATTTCAGTAACAATTTTGATAATTCTTATTATGTACAAACTGGTAATTGTTCGTTATTACACTATTGTGAACTACTAAAATATAAATAACATATAGCTATTACTAATGTACCCCCATAATTGGTCTGTCAATTCACTAACTGTTGCTTTTCTACCTTAAGTTAAATATAATAGACCGTTTACTAAACATATCATTCATTATTAACCTAACTACCGTCGTCGACCATTACCCTTCCACTTTGACTGGGAACACTTCTCACGAGACTTCTTCTGATATTACTCATCTCGCATTTGTTCTGCATTCTCAATCCTTGTGTAATAGCTGCGGGCACTATGCATAATTTTATCCTTTACCCTTTTACTGGCAGACATCACCAACTTCAGTGCCAAATTCTTCCGAGCCTCATCAGATTCATTCTGCCAAAGGATAAAGAAAAATATATTTGAACTTCCGGTCACACTTGCGGACAGTACAATAAACGTAACATTGGTCACCATCAACAAAGAATTTAGTTCATTTCTATTATATTGTCATATATTGTGTATCTAAATATTACAATTCATGTTTATATGTAAATGAATTTTTTTTCAGTACTAGAACTAACCATGTAATTCAATTCCCTTTCATTATCATGCTTCTCCATAAATGATATCATGAAAAGTCCATAATCATACGCATTGTACTGCCGCATTAAAACTCTACCAGTTAGTACATGGAAATCCTGAAACCGAAAATCCACTCTATACAACAGTCTCCTGTCCTCCTTTAAAACGTCGTCCAACGCTCTTAACTAAATCATTAGCAACAAGTCAACAAAATAAACTTGTCAATAAATATAACAATTGTTGCTTAATGATACAATATTCGCCACCTTCAATATCCACTCACTATCCCGCATATATAACACAATTGTTTGTATTCTCACATACTGTGATTGTAAGTCATCATCTCTGAACTAACTTGCCTTAGACTGAAACATGCGGTCTCATCGCACCAATAACAAGGGAAAATTTTACTTTATAACTTTATAAACCAAATAACCAATGAATAACATTTACAGATAAACATATCAAACACTTACCATTAACTTTGCCTCCTTCACAGTAGAAATATCCCTACCCTCATATGGGATAGGATCCCATATCTCTGCACACTTTCACTTTATATCCACCAACATCAGGTACCAGTGTGAAGGCTCATTTTTTATAGGAATAAATATCTGTTTCAAACTATATTGTTAATGATATAATCAATAAAGCTGCATTTTTCTTCAAATAATGCACTCTATTGTACATAATTACCTTCTGACACCACCCAAATTCCGGCATGTAGCATTCTTTGAATCGCGTACCCATTCCTAGGCATGATACATCATTTCTTTCAACTAAAATCTTTTGCTGCATACATATAAACATCATGTCCTAATAAATGAATCGATACCAAAGAAAGTCTAACACTTTTCTTTTAATATAACCATAAATTTGCATAACATACATCAAAATATGATGGCATAAACCAGGAACGATGACTACCCTCCACTTTTCGCCTTTCACTATTTGTTAGGGTCTCGGCCACAACAGATACTATCTACATAACCATTACTGATTATTAGGGCCATTGAATCATAAATATAACAAATCTGAAAGCCACTTACAGATTTTCAGGGACTTCCTCACCTCTTGTGAATACATATTTTAGGGCACAGCGTCAACATTTCCTTCCTGGTAACCCAATTAATTTTTGTGTGTACCAGTGGTTCACTGCCAAACAAATTAACCCATCACCCTACTAAACACAAATATACCAATGGATTATAATTCCTAGTATCATAAATTGTAATAACTAAGCAATACACACATTTTCAGTTTTCACGTTTATATTCACCACATACTATGACACAAATATGATCAAGTACATAAGATCGGCATCATATTACCATTCATCTAAGTCTTCATTCATCATATAATCGATCAACTTCATCTCATCAACTGACACAAGAGTCGCCACAACAAAAGGGCCAACCCTTAAATGGCCTATGGGAGCACGTCCAGTTGTCTCATTTTTGTCTGTCGTATTTACCATCCCAAACAGCATTCCCACGGCTAAATTACTGTCATTCTTCACCAACAACAGAGCCTCCATGTTGTCCACCCTCATAGATACCTACATTGGTCAAACACATATTCTTACATACCAATCTTAAATTAACATTATGCATATGAATCATTCAAACATATGTGATTTTCTCTTCATTGTAACACAATACCATTGCCTCATTGTTTTTATATTTATGGGTGACACTGATCGCTTCCTCCAATGTTGTCTCATCATCTACTAGATGATAACATTTTTCACCGTCCACTGCGTACTTCTGCCATACTTTATCCCCTTCCAATCCATTATCTCTGATGCAATCGGTAGCTCTTCCCTAAAACATATATTCGCAACATTCCAACCCTTCCACATGAATACAGTTAGAGACTTCATTATCATTTTCTTCATTTGCGATATTTTCGATTTCCCCGCATACATTACAACATGCGCTCTTTTCTTTGCTACATCTAACAATGTCAAAACTATTGTCCTTCACCTCTTCTACATCACTTCTGCGCTGCTCTACCGAAGATCCTTCTTCTAACCAGCTCCAATTGGCTACCTCGATTGCATGCAACAATTTGTCGAATTTCCTTTTTTCGCCAATATTTGTCACTCCATCACTTGCTTTCTCACGCATAACCACCTGTATGAATAATAACATGGACATTGTTTACCACTACTTGGCGTTATTCTTGAGTATATTTACATTGATACTGTCCTCAGTATCCATGAACATCCCTTGTTGGAGCCTTTTTTTGGTCTTCACCCAATATATGTTCACCCTTTTTCGTACATCTCATAATCATAGTACACTAACACCTCATATATATTTTTTTTCATTGATATAAACTCTACTCATGTATCCTAATATTCATATCGTTTACTGAATTTCACCTGATTCTCGAAATCAACATCGCTTTATACTATAACAAAGTTTCCACCATACCTTTTTATCAATATATTTTTTCTTTTTTTCCCATTTATTTTTCCCTAAAATTTATCCATTATTTGGATTCAAGCATTAATTCAGCCCTAACACAACTACAAAACGATCTTGTTTTTTTTACAAAACTCGTTTGCTAAAAAATGGAACGCGTCAATTTTTATTTCCTATACAAATGCTACAAAATTTTTATTCCAATCATCATTTGACTATAAGTGTTTTAACCATAAACCATACCTTGTCAGTCCCAATGCCTCCCTGTTTATTCAACCACTTCATGAATCTTCTAATCTCCTTAGCATCCCATAAAACTACTGGACATAATGTGGGGTCTCGTTTTATTTTTACATATAGTAAAGAATTGATATACAATATCTGCAAAACAACATTCATTTAACACGTCGGTTTCATTTTAATGATTACACTTCCTCTTTTTGTACTTTATATCCTTTACTCTTTCACCTCCCCCATCATATAATAAACCACACTGACATAATTACAACATCATATAACATTGCATTCTCTATTAACCGTAATTATCATCAAAGACAGCCGCGAACAATTCTTTCTATCTGTTTTTTCCAGATATCACGTAATAATAAAAAATAAAAAATCCCCCTTTTATTCAACTAACAAATACCTGCAAGTATAGCAGACAACCGCCTATATATGACAGTTTTTCTTCCCTATATTTTGTTATGCCTTGCATAAACCTCCCAAAGCAAAATGACACCCAATTCCTTGACCTTATTCTTTCCACATCCTTCAAAGCGAACAAAAAGGACGAACTTATGTGCACTCCCCCTGCAGGACACAGCACCGAACATAGAGCAAATAGCGTGAAAGTCACCTTGAATTGATCATCAGCCACGTTTTGGTGACGTAGGATATCAGCCAACTTTTTTATATGTATTCCGTTACTATTTGATTTATACAGTTTTAAATATCCTGACACCTCTTCCATGTTCCCATCTAACTCCACATTCAATCCTCCATAAGATATTCCCATTATATACCCAAAACTATGCAAACGCAGCTCCAACTCTGTGCCATGAACATTCAAAATTGATCTGGCCATATCTACCCTCTCTACTAACCACTCACATAGTTTTCTATTCAATCGCCCACACTTCATTTCATTTAATTTCCCAAATCCAATTGAACTTACCTCATCTCTTTGTGCTGACATCAGATTAGCTACCATGGCTGACAGTCGCTCCGGCACACACCTAGACACATACTTCACATTGTTACAATTCACACCAACTCCTCTGTGCCTTCCACCAATATACTTGCACTTAACCTCAGGGTGCAGATTCTTGAAGGCCGTTCCAATTTCTTTGCGCATCTGCATTATGTTCATTAAACGTCGTAATACATCAGTTGACAAAACTAGTTATTTCATTATTTTACTTCATTAATATAATAAATAAATAAAGCTTCTTTTTCTACCATCAAACTCT
This sequence comes from Citrus x clementina, assembly GCF_000493195.1. NCBI lineage: Eukaryota > Viridiplantae > Streptophyta > Magnoliopsida > Sapindales > Rutaceae > Citrus > Citrus x clementina. The sequence continues at coordinate 12,822,049 of NW_006262201.1, read as the reverse complement.
CACCTCATTAGTAATACAAGCTCTCTCATCATTTGCCTTTATCTTCCAAACTGCATCTCCACTTCATATAAATAATCATTCCACTTAAAAATAACATTTACATTTCTTGAGTCATTTCAACACTTTCTTCTGTCTTTACTCCATTACATTGTATTTTCCTAATTTCGAAATTTAACACGCTGCTTATTTTATGACTGCTTCGAAATGGACAACCATTATAACAAATTCGACAAACGCAACCCAATTTTCGTTTATCAACCATTATTCTAACTACTTATAACATATTGACTTAAGTTTGCTTGCAAATACGAAACAAAACCATAACAACTTGTTCCTTCCTCCCCGTCTGCACTGTTTTCGAACTGGGCTGCACCAGGTTCAGCTTCTTCACCAGTATAAGCAAACTGCTTCAGATCTGATGCAACCATACTGTCATCATCACCGTTGGATTCACAGATATATCTCTCATATTTCTTAGTCATATCTACCCACGAACAACCCATCATTTATAATATCAATTATACAATTTCGCCTCTATAGTCACCAATTCGCCTCCACTATGTCCCCTTCGCTGGTCTCTTCATACTTGTAAATGAAATCTTTGCTGGTTATCGTTTCGCCAATATTTCCCCTAGCCAATCTGCTGATCTTTGTACTACTCCAACCAATTTTCACCGATATTATAGTAAAATTGACATTAGCTTTTCCAATTCAATTATAATAGGAATGACCTAAAGTGTCTTTTTTCACTGACACCAACCTAATTGAAATACAATTAATTCTGTATATTTCTCCAGCCACGTGTCTTTTGTTACTTCTCACATCCTGTTGCACATTAACCATTAAAGCCGGTTTCCCATGCTATAGGTTATTTTTTACCATTATTTTTTTGACCGTTCCCAACCCTCCATCTTTATGTATCCACATTCAACGATTGAGATTGCATGTCCGTTACTTACAGAATCTGTAAGGTAGACAGGTCCTTTTGTTCGTAGTATTTTCATTGGTATCATGCTCAAGTACATTTGGTTTGGGTCTTGATTTTCATCAATATAAATGCTACATTTGGGTCTTGTTTATTTAATGGGCATTTGATTTTAGTATGTAGGCTGTTTGTTGCTGTGTCAATTTTGATTTATTTACATTCAATACGGGTGATGTTTATTACGTAGCAATGGAAAGTTTGGAACTTGGAAGAAGTCCACGAAGTTGGAGAACTTGATAAGGTTGAAAACAACAACTTAGAAGAAGATATTGGCAAATTTCGGATATTGAGACTGAGAGAAAAGACCTTAACCCATGACCCCATTACCCCATCACCCATTAGGCCATTACCAAGCAAATCAAATACCAAAACAGAAAAAATATATATATATACACTTACATGGTGAAAGACAAGTGAAGAAGCTAGAATGGTGTTGATGGGTGTCGCTTTAGAGTGGTTTGGGCTCAAGGGATTTAGGGATTTTGGGCCTGGGAATTGACTTAGAAGATAATGGATTTTAGGCTCTATAGTGGTTTGGGCATAATGGATATGAGGATATTGGGACTGAATTTTTTAATTTTTAATTTTATTTTTACTGTTTGCACTTGAAAAATGCGTAAAACTCATTAAAATTATCAGTCACTATTTTTGCTTCGATCTTCTCGGGCTTTAATAAGCTCGGTCCGTCTGTCATTTTTTCCATTATACCTGCTAATGATATGTTCATAACTGTTTATTTTGTGCTGTTTCTTTAGCAGGCTTCTGTTGCTGATGGGCATAATGATAAAACAAAGAGTGAAGAGCTTACGCATGCTTTTAAGAAAGATAATGTAAGTATTGAGTATTTACTTCTCTCAACAACTCCGTAGTGGCTATGTTTTTTTAGTACACTTTCAATCCACGGTAATGTAGATGATATGGAGGCATTTCTAATTTAGTCTTTACACCACAGACATGATCGCCACCACTTGTCTGGAGCCAGAAAATTTAGACTAAGCATATGTTTATTTAGGTAGCAAGTCTAAAACTTGCTGCTTCATGATAATGCAAGAATGTTTTTCTCCTTTGGACACAGATTGTATTCTTATTTATAGCCTGCTTTGAATCATTCTTGGATTGGTTTAATCCAAACTCTATTTAATAGTTTCATTGTAAAGATCGACATTATTGGTGTATTTCACATAGAAATCCATCAGCAAACTTTTTGTATCTATACACACACACATATATATATATATAGTCTGCTATAGTGCTTCCCTGAAAAACTATACTCATCTATAGACAATATTTAAATAATATTTTAGTTTGTCAGGCTTATAGTTTTTCAATTTCTTTTAGCATTCTAAATTGAGTTTGATGTGTTTTAATAGTACTTTTCCTAACTCCTGATTTCTTGTTGCTGTTTCTGATCTCAATTGTATCTATTTGCAATGGTAGTTAACCCAATCCTTAGAAGCTAAGTAGCTCTATTTTGCTTGTAGCTCAATCATTGAAATGTTTTCTTAAAGTGGCTTGCTGTCATTTTTTTGGTTCGCTGAACCATTATTCCCACAGTGTATTATGAAAATTTATTCCTCATCTGCTGACTTTTCAATTTTTTTAATTTTTATTTTTCAATCCATAAAATGATTATCCAAATGAGATTATCCAAATGAGAAGAAGTATTCGAATGGTATTATTAATTTTAGTTCTTGCTCCTTTTGCTCTAAATTCTGGAATGACCCTACTTAACTTTCTTCATTTCTCTGTGTTCTCAGTTAATGATCATCCACGAAACGATTACCCAAATAAGATGTCTGATGGAGAAGAGGATTTGAATGTTCCGTTGCTCTAAAGTTCACAGTTCTTTATTTGACTTTCATCTTTCGGTGTTCTCAACCGAAGATAATGCCCGAAATGATTATCCATATGAAATGTCTGGTGATGCAGCAGATTTGAATGGTATTAGAACTATTAATTCTTCTCATCTGTTGGTTGTCTTCATCTGTTGGTGTCCTCAGCTGAAAATTATCCAAGAAATGTTTATCCAAATGAGATTTCTGATGAGGAAGAGGTTGAGGAAGAGCAAGAGGAAAGTAAAGCTACTGATGAATCAGAAGGCGAAAGTGAGAATGGCAGTAGTATTTCTTCTAATGGTATTATAACATTTAGTTCTTGCTCATGCTTTTGCTTTTAAGTTCACAATATATCCATTTAGCTAACTTCATCTTTTGGCACTTCCAGTTAAAGATTATCTTCATAACTTTTGGTTTGCTCATCCCTTCACTTTAAATTTCAATATGGCCTTATAGAGTTTTCTTCATTTTTGTGTGTTCTCAGTTAAAGACAAACCAGGAAATGATTACCCATATGAGATGTTTGATGATGAAGAGAATTTGAATGGTATTATAATTTTTAGTTCTTGCTCATACTTTTGTTTTAAAGTTCAAAATGCCCCTAATTGTCGTTCTTGATCTGTCGGTGCTCTCATGATCTGTTGGTATTCTCAGCTGAAGCTAATAAATGATTACCTATATATGAGATGTTGTGAACTGAGGTTCGTTATATTCTGTTAAACAATAATGCTGAGGTGGCTTGATGAGCTGGCGAGTGTGGGGCCCTTGGTGGTTAAGTCGTTAGAACAGTCCTAAAAGCTTCTGGATTAAGTATAAAAGAAGCAAAGCTGGCTGGTGCAGCACCTGGAAGAGAGATTTTGAGATTTTGATTACATTTGAGATAGAACTAGAAAATTCTGAGTGGGAGATATTTGTTCTCTGTAACCTCAAGAATTGTTGTAATCAATCTCATTAATAAAAGCTTCAAGCCCAAAGGATATTATCAGCTGTGAATGTAGGTACTTAACCACGTAATATTGCTTTGTTCCTTTTTTTCTTCTGATTTCTCATTTTCTTTTGCAATCTTGTTCTTTGTTCTTGTTCTTTTGATCCAGTGTCATTAATTCTTTTTACAATTAATTAGATTTGTTAAGTTACCAGTCTGATTAAGATTAACGAAGGAGTTAACAGGGGCTGTATTTCATAACAGATGTCTCATGAGGAAATAGATTTGGATGGTATTATAACCTTTAGTTTCGGCTCATGCTTTTACTCTAATATTCACAGTACCCTTATTTGACTTTCTTCATCTTTCATTGTTTTAAGCTGAATATAATCCATGAAATGATAATCCATATGAGATGTCTAATGATGAAGCAGATTTGAATGGGTATTATAACTTTTAAATTTGCTCATCCTTTTGCCTTAAATTTCAAAATGCCCCTATATGACTAGTTTATCTTTTGCTGTTCTCAGCTGAATGTACTTCATGGAATGTTTATACAAATGTGATATCTGATGAGGAGAGTTAGAGCAAGAAGTGCAAATGGAGAGTAAAACTGCTGATGTATCAGAAAATTATGCTTCTAGAGATGTAGAGCAATTGTTTTAGAGAAGAGAGTGGCTGTTATATATTTTCAAATGGTATCATAACTTCTAGTTCTTATTCTTCCTTTTGATCTAACTTTCAAGATGTAGCCATTTGACTGATTTCATCTATTTGTGCTTTCAGCTCAAGATAGTCCACAAATGGGTTATCCAGATGAGACAGACGTTTCATGAGCTGTAGGAAGAAGAGAAAGACTGGAAGAGGGCGTGGAGAATCAATTCTTTGATGAATCATACAATGAAGGTGAGAGTGGTAGTATTATTTGCTTCAAGAGATTTGGAGCAATTTTCCGGAGAGGAGATTTACTATGATGATTTTGACCATGATGATTTTCATAGTGGTCTCTATGACAATTTTGAGGATGACAATGCTTACATTGCAATTACTATGACGATGGAGGGAACAATTACTATGACTATGGAGGGGGCTATAGTGGTGGTGAAGATTGGTGATTGGTGATTGGTGTGATGTTCTTATTGACAAATTTTGGCCATGAAGTTGAGCTCGTAATTGGAGGGATCATTTCTGTTTGATTGACGTGCAGCTCGTTATTGTTGCAAAAGAAGCACACTGAACTTCAATCAAGTATCATATTTGAGGTCTTGCTCAGTCGGTTGAGTTTGCAAGTGATGAGTTCTATTACCAAGTTAGATTCAAAGTATAGTATTAAATGTGGTGTCCGGTCACAATACCTTATGGTTTGGGCATTGTCATATAGTTAGAAAGTCAATAAAATATAACCATCTAATGATGAAGAAGTCCCAAGGTACACATAGTATTCATAGATGTAATAATCACACATAAGAAATGAATTAATACGTAGTTGAGTATATTGCATGGCCTAGAAAAATAAAATAAAAAGTGCTTTAAAAAAAACTAAAATTTTTATATTGTAAGGGGAATAAATATAATAAACTAAAGCATTGGAACTATCTCAACAAAAAGTAAACTCTAAAGAAAAATGCAGTGTTGTGTTAATACGTTAATTAAAAACAATTTGGATTCTGAATTTTGAAATTATTTTCTCTTAAAAAGCTTCCAAACACACGAATGAAATGAGAAGCTACATCTACTCGATAAAGGTCTGTAAAGGGAGAATTCATAAAACATGATGTTTTTGCTGGTTGCCTGCAGCAAGCAATTCGTTGAAGCATTACATAACCTAAAACGATAAGTTATTTACACGTAGAGATGGAAAAAAATTGCAGAAAATTGAACAATTATATAATAACTGCCTTACCTAATCCATTGAGATTATTTAACTACCATACTACTGAAACGGCCATTATTTAAGAAACATGATAAATCACAAATGCTAAAATAAATAAATAAATAAATAAAAATGTGAAAGCAAACATCGAATCAAACTTTTTAAAAAAGGTCTTGGGCTTAGAAATGAGCCAAGCCCATCATAATAGAAGCCGAAGTGTGCTTGTCATTTTCCTTTAGCAGAACTCTACTCACGCGCCTTTTTTAAATTTAGTGTGGGCTCACATTTTTGTTGGTTTATTAAATCATTTCTGTCTTCTCTCTGTCTTCTCTAAGTTCAAATAGCAGAACTCCTTTATGTTTTTGTATTTTTCTTCTTAATGTTTATTTAAACGTGTAAAGTCGAAAATTTTATTAATTTTAGATTTTTTCTAAACTTATTTACATTAAATTTTTAATTTATATATAATTTTTAATTATTTACATTTAAATAAAAAATAAATTTAACTTTTATTTAAATGAAAAAAGTTTAAGTAAAAATAAATATGATTCTAAATAAGAAATAAATAAATATTTTTAAAATATCTCTTCCAACTATATTTGTTTGTTAAATTAAAAAATTTTGAATATCTTTTGTTTTAATTTACAAAAAAAATTAAATAAATTTTTAAAATTTTTTTAATTTATAAAATGAATAAGACACTATTATATTTAAATATTTGTATTCACATTTATTCAATTTTTTTTTTAAGGGAAACAAAAGCTGATATTCCATCCATCAGATCATGCGGTGCAGGCAGAGACTCTTCAAAGCAAGCTGAAGCCGGCTGGCGAAGTCCAACCAACGAACCTGATTCCCATCATCTCCATTCTCCAATAAAGCCAGCCACTGTGCTCTTTTTCGCTTTCTATTTATTCTCCTTATTTACTATTCATTAAAAAATAAAAAAAATCAAACTCAAATGAATTAAATTAAATTTATCAATATTTGTTATTTATGGCTGCTTCTGGTCCTATATACACGGCGAACTCGCCGATCCCTGTTGATCTGTTCGTCTCCAAGAAATATCCCGGCCTTACACGTGGCGATATCGGGTTCGCTGATTCATCCGGTGACGTTATTTACAGAGTCAATCGTACTCAGCATCAGTCAAAATCAAATTCATCACAACGGAGGAAAAGAGTGGTGGTTGTTGATTCAGCGGGAAATCCTCTCATTTCCGTCTATCGCCAAGACGTAAAGACTTTCTCTTTCCTTTTCTCTCTCATTTTTTTCATTAAATTTTAATTTTTTAAAATTATCAAATTAGTCCCTATAGTTTGTCGAAGTAGTAAATAGGTATTTAAATTTATTTGTTGTCACAAATCAGTATACTCCTCTCATTCGAGTAATGATAGGTATAAAATATTTTAAATTTTTTTCTAATTCATAGTAATTCGATACAAAATTCAAGTGGATTAATTATATTTTTTTTATCAATTAATCATGAATACCACATTATTTAGCCTTATTTTTTAAATGACAAATTTGTAATGGTTAGCATTACACTTATTATTTACAAAGTTGGAAGATGGGACAAATTATTAAAAAGAAAAAGGTAAATTTGTAGACTAGTTTGTTACTTCTGGTGAACTGTAGAGATCAATTTGATAATTTCACCGCTTAAAGTTCACCTGAAGAGGAAATAAATGACGTTATTTTAGCCAAAGGGTTCTGCTCTTCTGCTTATTGTCTGTTCACTGTTCCAAATAACATTATTATCTTATTTATTTATTCATAATATATTGCCTTTTAATTAAAGATTAGTATTTTTGAGTAATGAGAGTGTAAGACATGCGATCATTGATAACCGTGCTTATTTTCTGTTCCTATAAATTTTTGACAATGCCTCTGAGTATAGTTGGCTTTGTTTGTCTTTATATAAAAGTGTGATAATCTTTTATGGGTGATAGTTGGTTCAATTGGTAAAATATAACCCTTTGAGCATGATTTTGTCCCTTTGCGGCAATGCTTTAAAAAAAAATATATTTATTAAATTTGGTGAAATTGGAATGTTTGGTTATTGCCAAAGATGTGTAGTTTGGATTTTGATTGCATTTTGATGTCCTATTATTGTGATTGGCCAATAGTACCTCAAAAGCTACAGTATTTGGCAAACATTTGTTACTGTGGTGTAGAAGTTGAGTTGATTTTTATCTCACATATAAATATGATGAACTACTTATAATATCTTTACTAATTCTGTCAAAATTATTATTTAAGAGCTATGTTTACCACCATAGCACCTCAATACTAAACGGACCCTCAGACCATTGTGTGTTTATATAAACTAAAGACATGAAATGATTGACTTGCTCTCCTGTTTCATGCTTAAGTAGGCCTGTCCATGCATCTGAATTTGTTTCTTTTTGTAAGACTTCACTGATTCTAATATAATTGTCATTTATTTTTTCAGAGTAAACCACAAGTAATGTGATTTCTTTCCTGGTTGTAGAAGGGATTGTGGCAAGGTTTTAAGGGAGATGATGGTGAGGAGAAGGAGCTGATATTCAAAGTGAACAGGACAATGAAAACACTTACAAGAACTGAGTTTGAGGTATTCCTTGTCGATGAAAACTCTGAAGACTCAGCCTCTCATTTCACAATGAAAGGCAGCCCTTTTCAAAAATCTTGCACCATCTATAGAGGCAATTCCATAATCGCTCAGGTATGATCAACGTTTTATAACATTACGTTATACGAATTTGGCCATGTTGAATGAGAAAACCTAAACCTGCAGTAGTGCCAATATTTCCAAAATTATTCCATTTTTTTCATTTCTCTTGCTGTTTGATTTCCATACACATTTGAAGTAGCTTGATTTGATGAAACATCATTCAAGCATGAGAATTGAATTTTTCAGACTATGTCATGGTTGGTGGGATAAAATGAAACTGAAACTGAATTATAAAGTTTTCAAGTCAAGAGCAACAAAACATGGTTTTTCTATGTTGAACAGGCTACAACTGCTGAAACAGATGGACTTTTTTTCCTTTTTTTTACTTGTGGCTTTTGCCCCTTTGTTGTTGGTCTTTCAAATTGAACCCCGTAAATGCCTTGATGGTTTGGTCTTTGTTCTGCTAATTACTTAGAACAAATAGATCTGTCTAAAGCCTAATCAGATTAATTTCTCAGTGGATGCTTTTTATTCTTTCATCCTTTGTGCAAGCTTATTAGCAAAATTAACTTTCCTTCATGATAGAGATTTTATACCATAAATTAGGATGGTAAATTGATATTATGGGTTAAATGTTCCGAACCTTGAGCTAATGTATAGTTTGTTCTCTCACTGTCCTTGTCATGTATTATTTATCAAAATAAATCTCATTGTTGTCGCTGATCAATTTGATGCAGACTAGTCTCATGTACAAGCTTCAGCAGATTTATGTGAGAAGAAATAAATTTCGACTAACCATTTTTCCCACGTCTATTGAACCTGCTGTAATTGTGGCTTTGGTGGTTATTTTCTTAGACTAATAAAATTATTTCATCATTCCTTTCTCCTGGTCTCCATATGCACACCAGCGAGAAAGGAAATGTATCTGCTTTTGTATTGTATTTTGCCATTTCAAATTTTGCAATGCTCTGAAGGCTCATATTCGTTCCATGTATCTAGCTGAGCTCTGTGTATTGGGTGGGGGTCTCAAACTTGCAATAAGTTCAAGTTTGGGTAAAATATGAGTTAGCTTCATAGACTTATCGCGTATCAAGTAGTCCCTTGCATTATGATTTAAGCCAAAAAAGCTGTTCGGAAGGTGGAACAAGTGCAAATTTTGGACCTAATTGACAATTGAATTGGAAAATGAAGAAACCAGTGAATTTTACTAGGAATATGTATTTTTAAAATGTCAATATGTTAGGGTTCCATCCATAAGTTGTAGAAAGGCAATTTAATTACTACCTAAGGGTTAGTTTGGTAATGTTGTAACTTTTAGAATAACTGCGATTATCTGTATTATAGAAATAATCATCTATTAAAATAAGTTAAACATTTAGTAAAATTTATTTTTAAAAGTGTTGTAAATTTTAAAAATAATAGTATATATTTAGTAAATTTTATTGTTAAACTGTTGTAAAAATAAATGTAAATAACTGAATTTGATATAATGTTGGATGAAATTTATTGATACATTTATAAACATGTATATAAAATATTTTTTATTGTGTATATGTAATAATTGATAGCTACAATAAATATTTTATATTATTAATTTTTTTTTATTTTGTTAGCTGAATATAATTGTTAATAATAATAATCTTTAAAGTTAATGATTTTATTTCCTAATTAATAAGAGTAATTTTAGATTTTTATAATATATATGATAATATATATAGAATTGTATTAAGTATAAAATTGATTTTCAAAATCAAATTTTGAAAACTATTCTTTTTTTCTTCTTAAAATTTGCTATAAGATGAAGTGATTTTATAAAAATTAATTTTTAAAAACAATTACTAAATAGTAAAATTAGTTTTTTTGTTTTTTAAAAGTAAATTTTGAGCATTCCAAAAACAATTCCAATTGGGTTCTAGGTATCTTTTTGGGGCCAGAATCGTGCAAGGGAAATTTACAAGAATAGTCTTAAAACTTTTGCCATTTTTGAATTTAACCCACTTAATTTTTTTTCTATCATAACTAGCCAAAAATCTTATTTTTTGGACTAAATTACCCTCATCATTTTCATTAAATTTACAAATGCATGCCACTCGATAAAATCTAATACAACTATATGCTCTCAACTATAAACAACTTAACAAACATTCATCACTTTCAACAAATTTCATCACTTTCAATAAATTAGGAAATTTACAAAAATAGCTAAAAACATTAAGCGTTTTTCAACTTTAACCCCCCAACGTTTTTTCTATCATAACTAGCCAAACACCCTATTCTTGGACTACATTACCCTCATCACTTTCATCAAATTTACAAAGGCATGCCACTTTTTCCTTTTCAATTCCAGCAATTCCAGCACTTCCACTACTTTTCTCTTTTCAACTTAACAAATTTCATCACCCAACAAACTCCATCACTCTCAATAAATTAACAAATTTCATCAAACAAGCATTACATAATTGAAGATATAATTATCAATTGGAGAGCTTCTTAAGGTTAGTTTATACTCTTACCATAACCTAAACTTTTAATCTATTGATTTTATCATTTGAGTTCGAAATTGAAGTGAGTTTTTATAGCAAACGTTGTTATTTTTCATTAACAAAACAATGTGACTTGTTAAAGTAGTTAGTTTGAGTTGAGAAATGAAAATCAATAATTGAAAACCCTGAAAAATCGAGCAAAATATAAGCCCAGAACAAGTGAGACAGGCACCTGTCCCACTTGCCTGTCTCACCAAAATATGTGCGACAGGCAAGTGGGACAGGCACCTGTCACACATATAAACCCACTGGTTTTATGTGAGACAGGCAAGTGGGACAAACTCATGTCTCACTTGTTCCCACTGGTTTTATGTGAGACAGGCGCTTGTCTCACTTGTTCCCACTGGTTTTATGTGAGACAGGCACATGTCCCACTGCATGTCTCACTAAATTTGAGCTATTTTCCAAAAGTAATAACTTGGGCTACATGTGTCCGTTTTAGACGTATAATATATCGTTTCGAAGCTTACGATGAGACGAAGAAAATCCAAAATTGTATACTTCATTTCATCCACATAAATGTACTGTATATTCACTTTACTAGGTTTTGTAGTGTGGAATCTTATATCTTTTGTTTTTTTTTTATAATTTTTAGGTTTAATGGATTCCGTTGTACTTCAATTATGTTATGACGGTTGGTGAGAGACGTTAGCAAATGGTTGTACGGAGTACGTGAATGCGAAGAATACAACATTTTTAGTTCGGAAAGATTGTACGTTTGAGCAATTTCTAGCAATGGTGTATGAAGTTTTACAGATAAATCCTAATGAATATAGTTTGACGATGAAGACAACTTTGAGGTCTAGTAACACAATGTATCGTGCATGTTCACTACCTATGGACAAATTTAATGATGAAATGGTTAATGTTGTACTACACATGGCCTCTGATGTGGTCAATTATGGATGTCTCCCTATATTTGTCACTACATATCCTCGAGTTCCAGCTGAAAATCCTGAGCCATTTGTGGAAAGTGAAACTTCGTTTAGAGCAAACGAGACTGTCCCCGATATTGAGGAAGAGGTGTTACCACAATAAATATTGTTCCAGCAACATTATTCACCAGTCAACGAAAACAATGACATTATTGATGATAATGACATTACGTTAGCGAATGTTAAAGAAAATGTGTTACCATTAGGGACATCGTTAGAGCAACATTACTCTCCATTTCACAATAATGAGTTCCGCAGTTATGATGATCCTGATTATGACACCAACAACACAGAAGCTGCTAATGCTTGTTTGGAACCGTTCAATAGTGTGCAAGGCATGAACTCCAATACTGAAGTTAATGATAGGGGCATTGGTAATTCTGATATTTCCATCAATAATGAGGATGAGCATCAGTATGATATTCCTATTAACAATAAAGACAACCGACCTATTCCTCCGATGGCCCGTTCGAGGAGGAGGACAACAGTTAATCCCCTGGTGAGCCTTGCTCCAATTTTGCCTTCAAACTTGGTTGCTCCAGACTTAGTTAGAAGCTGTAATTCTACTGACATTGGTGTGGGAAAGTTGTTCGCTGAGAAGAATGAGTTAATACTGGAATTGCGCAAAGTGGCCTTGCGGGAAAAGTTTGATTTCAAGATTGCACGGTCCACAACGACACGCTTTGAGGCTCACTATTCTTCGAAATCATGTAATTGGTGTCTTTGCGCAACGAGAGGTTCAGATGAGCAGAATGTTCCTTGGGTAGTGAGAAGAGTTGACAATGTTCATACGTGCTCTAATGAGGTTTTGCCTAGTGGCCACCGTCAAGTTAGGAGTCGGGTTGTTGGCCATCTTATCGCGGATAAATTTATTCAGGATAAATGGATATACACGTTGAATGACATTAGAGCAGACATGCAGCAAGAATACGGGGTCCAGTTAACATATCAGCAAGCATATTGGGCTAAAGAAGTCGGTCTTGAAATAGTACGAGGGAACCTTGTTGAGTCATACAACTTACTTCCCAAATACTCTCACATTTTGACCAAAGCGAATGAGGGCATAGTGACGCACCTCCAGCCGGATGGAGATAATAATTTCTTATACTACTTTGTTGCGCTTGGATCTTCCATTAAGGGCTTCACACAGTACATTACGCCTGTGATCGCTGTAGATAGCACTCATTTAAAGGGGCTATATCGTGGAAGCATGTTTGTAGCAACATGTCTAGATGGCAATAATCAACTGTATTCGTTAGCTATTAGGGTCATGAATTCAAAAAACAATAATGCTTGGGAATGATTTATGACGAAGTTACACGGAGTGATCGACGATAGGCTAGAGTTAGTATTTATCTCTGATCGATGCACTGCCATCAAGAGAGCCATTTTAAAAGCATTTTACACTGCTGCTCATGGAGTTTGTTTTTACCATGTCAAAGGCAATATTAAATCGAAATTCAGGATGTCTAAAGCTATTTGGGATCAATTCGAGCCAGCCTTTATTAATGCAGCAAAGGCATATAGACACGAAGAATTTAAAAGACAACTTGAAGGGTTGTAGATGCTCCACTCAGGCGCGGTTGATTACTTAGAGAATAATATGGGTACGTGTAATTGGGCAAGGTCTGAATTTGAAGGTAGGAGATACAGCATACTTACCACCAACATTGCAGAAAGCGTGAATTCTTTAATGAGGGAACCGCAAAAATTTCTTTATGATAGAAAAATTGTGGCTGAATCGATGAGCACTCGGCTAACGACGTGGGCAGATGAGATAGTCGGCGAAAGGAGAATTTTGGCCGAAAGAATGACCGTTCGGCCTGTGTCTCAGCATCGATTTCATGTTTTGGGTGGAGGTATGAAGGAAGGGATAGTTGACATTCATGAAAGAACTTGCTCCTGTAGAGTATTCCAACTCGATCAGCTTGTTTGTGCGCATGCAATTGCTGCTTGTCTGACCGCCTGTGTGGATTACATAAGTCTTTGCACTGATTATTACTCTAAAGATTCATTGGTCATGGTATATGCAGAACCAGTGGAGCCGGTTGGTGACATGACAGATTGGGACATTCTAGAAGAAATTCAGGAAATCAGAGTTAACCCACCGATCGAAGCACCGCCACCTGGTCGTCGTCTAGAGTTAAGAATTCCTTCTATCGGTGAGGATGTTAACCGAAGAACTGTGAGATGCGGTCGATGCAACCAACCAAGTCATAACCGCAAGAGTTGTAAAAATTCCATTGTGTCGAATCCAAACTGACTGTATCATTGTAACTAATTATGGATTCTGAACTCTTATTATAATTTATTTTACAATCATATGTAATGAGGTATATTATTTTATGTTCATTTGCATAATGAGTACTAAAGTAGATCAACAATTACTTATAGCTAAATATATGAATATATCAAAAGTTTATATCTATTAGAAAAACAATCTACATCTATACATCAAGTCTGAACACAATACAATGACTTACAAGGCAATATCGCCTGTGAATATATCTATAACAATTTTCTTCCTGAAGTAATGCCTGTGGCTACTATCAAAATCAAGTTTTAGCCCGAACATCAAATACATTGTAAACATCAACATAAATACACCGTAATCACCACTTCCAGGTTCTTGTTGGGGCACATCCTTAACGATTCTTACTTTCCAAGGGTTGGCACTCTGCAGCTCAGGTTGAATGTTGTAGAATCCAACATCTTGAAGCCATTGAGGGAAGACGACCTGAAAAGGTTTGAATTTACGCAAATATGTTTTGTCATCACGAAAGGTAACCAACGAGTCGTAAATCTGCACCCTCTTCGCGCATAGGTCCACTCAAGCTAGTACTTAATGATCGCCGCCCAAATTCACAGGGATGAATATCTACATAAAAAAAATGCTAAATTAGTATATTTAATACACAATTACCATAAGATTGAGTGACAATTCTTACCATATTGACGTCCGTAAACAGTTTGGACATGATATCTTCCTGCCCATCGATATAGTAGTTCAAATTACTGCCATATTTTAATGAATGGACATCACAACTACCATTGTTCTATAATTGTTTTAGGAACACCTATTACACGATGAGTAGAAAATTAATAATATTTCGAGATATTTAAAACATCGAAATTATAGTTAATGATTATAGAGTTCGTAAACATGCCCAAAAGTATATATCTGTATGCGTGACATGCTGCGGTAGTGCATTTGAAAACTGCCGTTGCTTCTCGCTGATCGAGCGGTAATACGTGTGAATATGCCGTGAAGGGATTAAACTAAGAAAATTTAGAACATAATCCATGCCAGCGGGAATATGAACAATATTGTAATGTACTGACCATTAAACACACTTACCTCGTCACCAAGCCACCCCATCGAAGCATTGCGCATGAGTATTTCAAAGTAATTTCGGGACTATTGGATGGGCCGATCCACAAAAAATTTACCGGCAAACCACTGATCAAACTCCTCATATAGCCTTGAATCTTCTAGTCCCCTAAGCAGATTTATATCCACACTCGATCTTTCATCAATTTCATAGTTCGTAATGTTGAGTGCGAGTAGAGGCCTCACATTCCTAACTCTCTTGAAAGGAGGAATGAAGTAAGGACTGCCAAAGATATACGACGGTTGGTACGGACGGCCAAACTTACTAACGCCGGAAGGTGCCTCCGTGAATATCTGTACATTGTCACCACTTATGTCCCCATATAGACTGTACAACGACATGGGGGTGTGCTCGTCGTCATTACCAGCATCAGTATGTGTACCGTAGCCAGCATCAACGTTCGGTCCAGAGCCATTTAAGGCCTGTTGTTTTGAGGAGATGAACATATTAAAATAATTTCGGGTTTGAAATCATAATAACATAACAAAAGCATATGAAACTTGCTCACTGTGTGCGAAGGGCCAAATGGAGAATCACCGTACGCGCCCTTTGAAGAACTCGCGCCAAACGAAGCCATAAACCTCATGACCGCTTCTCTATATTGTTGTGCTTCTCTGCGTTCTGCCAAAAGTTCTGACTTCAGTTCGTTAATGGAACTGTGTCCAGCATGAAGTTCCGACCTCAACTCGTGAATGGAAGACTCTATTTTGTCCAGTCGTTGAACGAAATAATCATTGCGGAACTTAGTCCTTGCCTATTATTACAAAATAAGAAAGTAATGACAAAGTGTTGAAATTAGGTATATGTGATGAAACAAAATGTTCAGGACGATAGAAGTTACCTTCGGCTCATTTCTGTCATCTGAATCGTGTGCGGATTCATAATGGTCGTCGGCAGCACAGTCATCCTCAACAAGACTCTGTTGCAGTCCTATTTGGTTCTTGGTGTCATGATCCGCCTCGTTTGGCCTTGTAATGGATGGTGCGTTGATTGAAGGCTGGTGCTGCACCAATTAAAATAGAAAATAGTAAATACAAAAATCACAAACATATAAATGACTTTGCATTCGGTTTTCAATGATACTGTAAAGGATACCCACATTACGAACCCAACTTGGGAAATATGGCACGTAATCCTCGACACTCTTCTAATAATTTGTGGCTCTCTCCTTTGCTTCCGGTTTGAGGGTTTGGAAAATGGTGTCATCTTGTCGTAAAGAATACTAAATTTTCTATTAGTATAACCATCTATTATTTAACAGCGATATATAGATATACATATAAATGACTTACAAGACGCTCATTAAGGTATGAATAGATTTCGCCGAAGTTTATATTTGAAGAAGCCACGGGCTTCCATCGCACGATCTAAGGACCATTCCTCCTAATTTTCACCACCCACTGTGATGGTAGTCCTCCAATTGCTTCAAAAATCCATGCCTTCAACAAGGAAAGATGTGAAGTAAAAAAACGTGTCATTTAAATAATTATTATAACAAAACTAAGTTATAAAAAAAAATTCTTCACTCACATGCACTGCAGACGTAAAGCCTTAAAAATTGTTTTTCTCAATTCTATGCAATGGATTTTCTGTGCTTGCCCTCTTAAATTTATTGGCTTTACCGTTCAATGCATTATCAATGCTTTTATATATTGTTTCCCATGACAAAGACCCCACGGACAACTTCGAAAGTGATTTATGTCATCTACCTCATTAAGCAACTTGAAATTGATTTGACAATGATCTTTTCTTCCGTTTAGCACTCTATCAACAAAGTAAAACATGGCAATTTTTAGCGAATCGGTGTCATCCATAGTCTTGAAGTGTAAGTTCATAAATATTTCCTCGAACTGGCCAAGATTTATATCGCGATTCCTGCCTCCAAAGTACCTTTTAAGTAATCGATGACTTGTTTTATGCTTCGTCAGGAAGACATTTTTGCCATAACAAAGTCCCGTTACTAGACACCACTCTCCAATCGATAGCCGTATCAAATGGTCGCCAACTTGAAACCATAACTCATTCTTTTCATTTCCAGCGCCATGGGACACTTGCCGAAGCAATATATTGTGTACAATTACGCCACTGAACGAATAGCTTCGGCACTGTAGGAAATGCCCAAATATATTGTCTTTGAACAGTTGCAACTGTTGCGTTGTTAATTTTTCCTGGATGGCATTAACAACGACATCTAATTTGCACATACCCGTGATACTCCCGGGAAAGTGATCAGCATAAGGTATCTTCATCATTCCCGATTCTTTTGTTGGTCCGGGTGGGTTATGCAATGCTATTTTTTATTTTCCCATTTATCTAGTATAAGTTAAAAGTATTATATGTTAATAAATTATGAACAAAAACACAAAAAAAGGCAGCACCAAACATCACGCTGTCTCTTGGTGCGACAGGCACCAAGAGGCAGCACCAAGCTCGTTGCCTCTTGGTGCGACGGGGTGCCTATCGCACCAAGAGGCTGCGCCAAGTGCGCGCGAGTTGCGAGCAGGCTGGCACTCATCTCGCGCGAGACCGTGCCTGTCGCCACGCGAGATGCGCGCGACACGCTCATCCCGCGAGCGAGGATGGGCATGCTGCGTGCATCTCGCGTGCGACAGGCGCGGTCTCACGCCAGATGCGCATGCCATGCGCATCTCGCGTAGACAGTCGCGGCCTCGCGGGTGCGAGATGCGCATGCCGCGGGCATCTCGCATGCGACAGCCACGGCTTCGCGCGCGGGATGCTCCCCTTCACTTCCCTTTCCCTTCCATTTCTCTTCCCTTTCTCTTTCCTTCCCTTTCCCACATGCATCTCACCCACCACCGCCATTAAACACCAACAACAACAACAACAACAACAACCCAAACAACAACTACAACAACAACCCAAACAACAACAACA
Organism: Citrus x clementina; assembly: GCF_000493195.1. Classification (NCBI taxonomy): domain Eukaryota; kingdom Viridiplantae; phylum Streptophyta; class Magnoliopsida; order Sapindales; family Rutaceae; genus Citrus; species Citrus x clementina. The sequence goes on along the minus strand of NW_006262201.1, from coordinate 12,804,010 downwards.
ACAACAACAACAACAACAACATCAACAACAACAACAACAACATCATCAACAACAACAACAACAACAACAACGGCAATAACAACTCACCTAGGGTTTCCAATTTTTGTCTTTGATTTTGGATATCGCCGAAGATTTTCAACGTGATTTAGCTTGTTTCAGCCGCCGACAACTTCCTCCACTGCCGATCTACACCGCCGACGATGTATACGGGATTTCGGTGATGAAATTTTGTGTGAGAGGGGGAAGAATTTGCTTAAGGGAAACGTGAGAATGAGGAGGGCAATTTTGTCCATAATTTGGTGATTTGGCTAATGTTGATAAAAAAAATTGGGGGGGTTAAAGTTGAAAAATGCTTAATTTTTTTGGCTATTTTTGTAAATTTTCCCAATAAATCAACAAATTCTATCAAACAAACATTGCATAATTGAAAATATTAAAATTAATTTATGCTCTTACACAATATAAACCTTTAATCTATTGATTTTATCAACTAAGTTCGAAATTAAAGTGGGTTTTGTTGCAAATGTTATTATTTTTCATTCATAAAACAATGTGATTTCTTAAAGTACTTAGTTTGAGTTGAGTAATGAAGAAAAATCATTGAAAACACAAAAAAATCGACAAAAAATGAAGCCTTGAATAAATGAGACATGCAATGGGACATGTGCCAACTATGACATAAATGTTGTAGAAATTGAAAACACTAAGTTTTGGGTTTAGTTTATAAAGAAACTATATGATCAGATAAGCTGCAAATGGTGAGGGTTTGTACTTTATAAGTAATAGACAAAAAGATATATTGAATGCACTAGATATGACTTTTCTTTAAGCTATGAGAAGGCATTGTTACGGGCACATATATGCAAACTTCAAGTAAAAATTTCTAGGAATCTTACTTAAAAAAGAATTTTGGGTAGCATATAGAAATAGAAACCAAATGGATTTCAACAGCTTTATCATTGAACTTAATAATAGTAGCCATGCTGCTTCCAGGTGACTATTACAAATTCCTTTGAGATGTTGGGCCAAACATTGCTTCCCTATACAAACTAATTACTCACATATCACAAATAATATGGCCGGGTCCATCAATAATTAGATAAGTAACTTCAAAGGTATGCCAATAGTAAGAATTCTTGAGGAGATTAGAAAGAAGATTATGATCTTCGTATATAAAAGACATGAGCCGGTAAAAACATGGCAAATGAGCTGCCTCCACTTGTTAAGAGGAGAGTATTAGAAGCAATGGCTGAATCGAGAGCATTATCTATTATATTTGGGTACAACAAATCCTTTGAAGTCATATGTCCATCCTCTGTTGAAGAAAATTGCATTCAAGAATGCCTATCATCACTACTCATATCTTGTGCTAGAAGAAAGTAGATGGTCATTACTCTTGCATAATAACTTATTGCCACCAATTATTATTAGAGATGTTGGTAAGCCCCAAACTAAGGGTAAAAAAGATGATGATGAAAAACAACTATTTTAAAAGAAATAAAGCTATGGGGTGTTTTATTGAAGAACTAATACATAATCTAATTATCTATATGTAGGATCAATGAGAGATATCCAGCTTTAAGAATAAAGATGCTATCACAGCTAGTCTTATTATAGCACTTAGAACAGTGTCTATGAAAATAGTAAGCACTTTGTGTCTAGTTTATTTTGAAATTAATGCATATGTAAAGTTTAATTACACCACCGGTTTGTTTTACTTGTGTTGTAGTTCCAAAAAATGTGTTACATTTTAATTTATTTTCTTTGATCATGAAGGACAACTTACTCAAGATGACCAATGTTGAGTTAAAGCATCCAATGACATTAGAAACGTCGTTTTATAATTATCGAATAAAAATACCAAACGTCAAGCTAATCTTTTCTAAGAAATTCTTTTAAGGGATTAGTTAAGTGACAACATTGCTATGAAAAGATGTTGTAACATCTTTTTATCACTTAGGCGTAGATATAGGTAAGCGTTTTTGTACATTTTGTGGTTGTGTGGTACATACAAACTCACACTCTTACTGAGGCCATGTATGCCTTATTTGTTTTTGTCATATCCAGTTAATATTATAGTTGATGACTTGTTGAGACTCTAAATATTGGCTACTGTTATTTGTATTACTGATGGAATTCAGTCATTAATGACATATGATGCTCTTAATATTGCTCAAATGCATACGAATTTAAAAATTAAATAGCCAAAAATTATAGGTTTTACCTTGTTTTATTACTCAATTCCTTCTTTATTTTAGTTTGTTGATTATGAATTGAATATTTTATGGCATTGAAGAATTAGTTTAAGTAGGGACTTGTGTTCTTGTTGTGATACTATCAATTTGAAAAAGTAGTATGATTAGATGTATGCATATTAAGCATCTAAAAACTCAAATTATTTCATAACATTTTAAATTCATCATTATTTTCAAAATATAAAGGCCTTGTACCTAAAGGAAAATGATCTTAAGAAAATGTTGTTTTTCAAATTTATGGACTAAATTGAAAAAAGTTTTACAAACTTTGAAATCAACAAATATTGTTTAAAATCCTAGTGAGGGCTTATTTGAAAAGTTTTATAACATTTTAGGCCAATATAAAATTTTGAAAGTTTTAAGGCTAAACTATAAATTTAGAAAATATGAAAAATTGGGTTGGTGGCAAACCAATAACTTCTTGAAATGTTCTGGAGTCCAAATGATGAACCAATAATTTTCTGTAATATTCTGGAGTCCAAATGGTGAATCAATAGTTTTTATTAGTGAACTAATAATTTTCTTAAACATTTCGGAGTTCAAACAACGAGCATATAATTTTTTCGCGGTGTTCTGATCAGGCCAAAATTTCAAATTTATTTTACTACCTTGATTTCAAACATTGGATTACACATGCATTATATTTCTTTTCCATAAGTATATTATATAATAAAAATACTAGATTTTGCACTATAATGCATTTTTCATACCTAGTATTTCTTAGGCATATTGGGTAATTTTTAAAAACCTCTACTGAGGTTTGAGGTTGTTGTAAGTAGATGACCAAGATTGTTTCATTCGTAAAAAATCCTTTACCATCAATTAAATTTTTCATTGACCGTTAGTTAACTTTAAAAAGAGAATATTGTCTCTTGTGACAGTTTATAGACTGACACAATTAAAAAAAAAAAGTTGAGATTCTTGGCGCAAAAAAATCACAATTCTATTTTTTTGACATTTTTGCTCTTGCAAATTCTAAAGATTTACAATGTCATAACTAACTAAAATGACTATTTTATCCTCTTTAAATTATTGATATTTCCTTAAAATCCTAAAAAAGATAAAATTACAAACTTAAAAAGAATATATAATTATTTTGCATTATGATCGTTGGCTCTTAGTACCTATTTAAAAGCTTGTATATCAATTTAAAGCTCACATACAATTCTTAAATAAACAGTTTGCATTTCTTATCTTAATGGCTTCTGGATGCACAAATGAAGTAAGTAGTAGCAGGAATAACAGAAGCATCACAAGGTGTAGAGATCTAAGCCAAATGGAAATATGATGAAGTTCACCAAACAAGAAAACAAACAAGAAGTGTGGATGCAAAGTTTGTGCTGCTATGTTCATATCAGAGTTCAAAGATAATCCTAACTAGTTATTCTACTGTTGCCCTTTCAATTAATATGGCTATTTGAGGTGGAGGTATACATTACTAATTGATCTCAATAATGTTGCATTGCCTGAAGGCTTTAGAGTGGATAGAGTCCACAAAGGCAATGTTGCAAATGCATGTGATGCTTGAAGACATTCTAAAAGGGGTTGCTGAGGTTAAGAGAATGGTGAACAAGTCTAAAACTAGTGGACTGAAATCTAATGTAATGAAGGTAATAATGTGTGGTAATGTCATTTTTCTAACTCTATGTGCTATTGTGTTCTTTTGTGGCCTTAAAGTGAATAAGTTGTGTGTATGTAGAGAAGGTGCATTAGAGGTCAAAAAGCTCACATCTGATTCGATTCGACATAAAGGTTCGTGCTTGTGGGTCACCGGCGAAACTCACTGCGATATATTATGGACAATAAGGATGGTCATTTGCTTAAACAAGAAGTAAAATAGCTTTGCAGAAATGAAGATTAGGAAGAAAGCACAGTAAGTAGACTCAATTGAACTGGAGGCTTAAATGAGCTTGAACGAGAGAGCAGTTGAGTATTATTATAAAATTAAAACTAGGTTTCGAACAATTTTGAAACTAGGCTTCTTTTTGCAAGTTTGAGTATTTATTTGCGTCAGAACACTGTAACTAAAAAGGCAAACCATTGTGCTCAAGGCAAAAAAAAACTTGCAAAATCTTTGGCAATATTGTGAAATGTCAACAATGTCCCCAACTACCTAAATAGCAACCAAACAGAGCAAAATTTTTTTTTTGCCAAATAAAACAATTTTGGTCATTTACTTGCAACAACCTCAAATTTTAGAGGAGGTTTTTAAAAATCACACTAGGCATATTGCTTCTTGCTCGCTAAATTAAGCATAAATATAGCTAGATTTAAGTACATTATCATCTTCACCTCCTCTTCTCCAAATCCTTACTTTTGTAGCTTCTTCATAATAGTCTGTACTTCCTTCACATTTGCTTTTCTAACATTCAAGTTACCACAATCCACAATTTCACCCAAATTCCCTTTAAACATTGCTCAATTGTTGAAATCATCCATTTTTAGAGCCACCATTTGAAGTATCCATAAACTGTTTTGCTCGGGCATCTATAATAAAGTCCGTGAGGATTATCATCCAATTTAGATTTCATCATTTTAGCTCTCCTAAGACATTTGTAGATTCGGTTTGAAAACCTAACGAGTCACCATTAAAAATGTTCCTCTGAGCTAGCTCATAAACTTTTTGCATGTTTAATTGGTTAGATGTATTTGAGATTTGGGAACCCATACGATTGAGACAATATTTGATTTTGATTATGTTGAATGCTTCTGTCAACGAGTTGAATGGATGAAAAGTTTGAAACAAATGCAAAGATTTCTTAAGAAGAAGATGAAGAAGAAACTGTGTTATGGTAATTTGTTGACCTGGAAAGCCTCCATTTATAGATGCTGTTGCTCCAAATATTATTGTTTATTTACAACAGTAATAACGACGGCTTTGTTTCAGTTTTAAGTAATTTTTTATTAATTAGCAATGTCAATTACTTTACATAGATGTGTAATTTGTTGTTTTTAGATGTTCAGTAATTCTAGTGCGGATTTTATTACCCATGGCTCTCAAAGCTTTATTTAATAATTAATTATTTTGGCGGCAAGTATATTTTTATAATTTATGCAGTCCACTAACGATCAAGCTAACTAGTAATTAACAACAGGAAAGGTGTCTATAATTATATTAATATATTCTATTTAAGTGTTAATTATCCAAATAGGGGAGGTCTCTAAAAATTACCGAACATAAACGACGTACGGCGTGCCTACTAGATTCTCTGACGTAGCAAGATGTAATTGGTATTTGTTTCCAACTGTGTACCCTTCTGTACTGGAGAAAAAGTTTTAACCTCCTAATTCAGACCACCGGCCTTTCAATTCAATTTCGCTGCAGACTCCCCGGTCTTCGCCGTCTCTCTCTCTCTGTGGTTACAAAAACGACTGCGTTTTTGTTTATGAGAAAACAGAATGGGGAAACAGAAAGGAGATGGAGGTAGAGCCAAGGCTCGTCCTTCAAGCAGCAGGTAATTTTTTTTAATTCGTTCTTCTCTGTTTCTCATTACGTATTAATTAATTAATTAATTACAGCAGTCGTGTACATTTATTTATTTTTATTTTATTTAATTGAAATTTTCAGTCTCGCTGCTTCGCTGCTGCCGTCGGCTTCAGCTGGTGTAGCCGTCGGATTCGGTGGCTACGTCGGTAGTTCCCGGCTCGAATCTACTCTATCTAGCGAAGAATCAAGCCCCTATTTGGTAAATCACTCTGTTTTCTCAAGTCCACTTTTGTGCAAGTTTTACATCATTGCTTCGTTTTATATCATGATTTTTTTTAATGCTTATACAGTCACAGTAATAGCTCCTAAGCAATAATATTGAATTACACATTCTTGTATTTTCATTATTATTAAAAAGTGATTCTTGTATACGAATGGCCTGGAGGCTTGGCCAGTGTTTAAGCAGTTTTCTTTGACTGGCCACCCAAGTCAAATCCTTGGGGAAGGTAGGGGGCAAATGTCACTTGGGCTTTGCCCACCCTCCTATCTTTTTTCGTAATATATAGATATGTGTGTGTGTATGCATACATATATATACACATACGTATATATGTGTGTGTGTGTGTGTGTGTGTGGACGCACGCACTAATGGCTAAAGTGCTTGCAAGACACCCAATTCTTTCTTGGCAGCGAATATTTATCACTCGCTCACTCATGCTTGGCAACTAGCGATTTTATTTCATAGCCATGTATATGCTCTCAAGCATATCTTGAATGTGCTAATTTGTAAAGGCCACGTTGAATTGTTCTGGTTAAATGATGTGTCTGTAGTTATGATTGTTCTCTTCTGGATAGCTTTGGGTAATTTTGATATTGGCGATGCAGGACATAGATAGCGAGGTGGCACAACATTTGAAGAGGCTTGCTAGGAAAGACCCTATCACCAAGGTAGTATTAATGTATAATCATTTTGTTTTATTACATGTGTAATGAATGAAGAAGCTTGTGATTTGGTGTAAAGGAACTATTTTGACAAACAAAAACAAGGAAAATCTCTCTGGGGAAAAATTTATTTTTTGTATCTGATAAGGCCAACCTCAGAGGAGGTCCCTATAAGTTTCCCATAATATGATGGACCCTGTGGGCACTGTGGCATTTGTTGTATAGTATCAAAATGTATGTTAACTCTAGATACTTTAGATTGGTTACTTGTTGAAATATAATTGGTGTAACTGTTTCAATTTGGTGATAATTTTTTGTGTGATGAATTTTCAACAGCTGAAGGCTTTGTCATCTCTGTCTGCTCTGCTTAAGGAAAAATCTGGAAAGGACATAGCACCAATCATTCCTCAATGGGTACGTTATTTTATTATATTTGCTAGTATGTGCATATGTATAAAAGAAGAGTATAGTTATATTTAGTGGTTATAAATAAACACCAATTAAGGTACCTAAAGTACAAAAGAAAGTTTGTATGTGACCATTTTGTTTTGTGCTTGTATGTTCATCCGTGTGAGACTTTAAGATAGAGAGAAGCATCTTACTTTGTACTATTTAGTGGTCATGGTGAAACCCTATTCGAGTACTTGAAGGTACAAAGGGAAATGTCTAATTTAATTGGATTCAGGGGTTGTAAGGATTGTTTCAACAAGTTACCTAAGATTTTGGGACTGATCTATGCTGAAATGAAAGAAACATTGTTTAAGGTACTTAAACTTAATTGTGGGTACCAAAGGAATGCATATAAAAAGAGAGAGGAAGGGAGCAGCTTTGAATTTCACTTTACTCGGGAGTCATAGATGTATGTTATTGTTGATTGCAAGATTGAAGGAGTTCTCTGTGTTTTGAGTTTGACATGCATAGAAGCATTTAACTGTGCATGAATTTTAGGCCTTTAGATTTTTAATCATATTTAATCTTTTAGTTTCTCTCTGTGTCTTTTTTTTTTAAATTTACTGTGCTCATCTTCTTGAGCTCTTTTTTTAATTATTTTTTTTAATCTTTGGTACAAGAATTATATATGAAATAGAGAACAGAGGAGACAATTTGGCTTGAGTTGAGACCTATAACACATTCATCAATCTGTGTCTGCTAATATCTCCAAAAGTTTGTTTTTAAAAGTTGTTTTACTGCGCTTGGATTGGTTAGCAATTATTAGACCTAGATGGACCATTACTTTGAGTGTTTGATATAACGAATACATATTGAAAAACTATACTGAACTATAGTTTCTGCAGGCAGTAGAAATATGCTTAATTAAGTTCAATTCTACTTTGGTAAATTGGGTGTTGCTTTATATTTGGTATATTGCTCTTTTTGTGTAGGCATTTGAATACAAAAGGCTGTTGCTGGATTATAGTAGAGAGGTTCGGCGAGCCACTCATGAGATGATGACTAGTCTTGTCATCACAGTTGGGTATGATGGATTCTTGATTTACAGCTATCTTCTCCTTTACTTCTGTTTGATACAACTTATCTGAAAATCTTGGAAACTTCATTTGCTTTGGTTTTTAACTTAAAAAATGTCACATCCTATGACCTAGTGCTTGTTTTGCTTCCGGGAAGTTAGCTTGATAAGTAAGCTTTACACTGAAAAATAAAAGATCAGGGGTAACTGTGTGTTTTCTTTGGGGATTATATGTTTCTTGAATCTTTTTGGAGCCATGGAGCCTCATCATAGGTTACTACTCCTCCCTACTATTAGTCATTTTTATTGAGATATGCATTTATGTGGTTCCTTTTTATGTTAAATTTTAATTTGCCAATCACTACATTCCTCTTTTCTAAGAATCTACATCTGGTAAGGAGATTAATTTATCCACTGCAAGGGTGGAGTGCTTTAAGTGATATGAGACTATTTGTGAGCTATGTAGTGGGCTCGAGAGTGAAATAAAACTGTTGCCTTCTACATGTGGGCACCTATGAGATTCTGTATAACCCTGGTCCACTTGCCTCATTTTTTATTCATATGCTTCAAAATTTTTTGAATGTCTGTTGTATTGGCATGTGCAAGTTTATCTTCAACAATCTTCTGTTGAGTTCAATGCAGATTATTTCTTTGTTTGATTTATTGTGTGATTTATGCTGAGAATTTGCTTACAAAATCACTTGTATGCACTCAGGAGAGATTTGGCTCCGCATCTGAAGTCTTTGATGGGTCCGTGGTGGTTTTCTCAGTTTGATTCAAATTCCGAAGTTTCTCAAGCTGCAAAGCGATCATTACAGGTATTTTTTAATCGCCCTTAATTTCCTCAGTTCTAAACTTGAGCAAACTGTTTCAGAAGCAAAGCGGTAAAATAAGTTGTGTATCAACTCAACGTGGAGGGTGTACAACATTCTTGAGCTAATTCTATATATCAAAACATTGTATTGGAACTGAACTTTCTGTTGAGGTGTCGATTGAAGCCGGTAAAAGAAATGAAAATTATAATGACTTAATACTTGTTTTAATTAATGGAAAAATAATGAGAATAATACTTCAGGTTTTAGACGTACATTATCGTAGTATTCTAGGAGGAAATATGCTCCTGTTAATACCTGGGACATTATCCCATCTCTTAGCTTGCTCTGAGCTCCCAGATTTTATGAAATTGGGCCATTTGCCCATTTTAACCCCTGAAAAATTTGCGGCAGTTCTTATCATTTAAGCAATACAGTCGTGAGGCAACCTTTGCATCCTTATCATTTAATTCTTATGATGACTGATCAAGCACGGACATTTTCTCTGTCAAAACAATTGGTGTTGGACAACATGGAATTTTCTATACCTGCCAATAGTTTCTGGAACTGCTGGATAGAGATTCGCTTCTTTTGATGACTTGTTGGACAACACAAAATTTTCTATACCTACCAATAGTTTCTGGAACTGCTGGATATAGAGTTTCACTTCTTTTGATGACTTGATCAAATTATGATTTTTTATTTTTGCTTATCCTGTGTGGGTAATGATCAATTTACAGATAATTTTGATGTTTATCAAAAAAATTTTAATGTTCTTAGACATGATATTGGAAAGTATCTTCAATTTAACTTCTATTCTCGTATCAGAAAAGCTATCTGTGTATCCCCCAATTTTGGGCTTTACCGCTTTAGTTTTATTTCGTCTCATTCCTTGGCCGTTTTCAACAGGCAGCCTTTCCTGCCCAGGAAAAGAGATTAGATGCTTTGCTTATATGCGCAACTGAGGTATTCATATATTTGGAAGAAAACCTCAAGCTTACACCTCAAAATCTGTCTGATAAAGCCATTGCCTTGGACGAGTTGGAAGAGATGCACCAGCAGGTGTGGATCGCGGGCACCATTTGACATTTGGAATTCATTTTCTGTTTTCATGATTTAAGTGTGAACATAAATTAATATTAGTCGACCCTACCATTCAAGGAAAGTCTTGTTTAGGGTTCTTACTTATTAGTTATCAGTAACGACTTCTCTAAATGTTTTAAACAAAATATGGAGAGCTACTATTCATTTCTTTCAGCATCATTGTAATTGTGTTGCTACATTCTCCATTTGTTGTAATGTAATTTGTCCTATCATTTGATCTAGTCCTGAGTTTGACTTAATTTGCTTGGAGTGCAGGTGATATCTTCATCATTGCTGGCATTGGCAACACTTCTTGATGTTTTAGTTTGTGAACACTTTGGAAGACCTGGTTTTGAGAACATAACTGCTGAACCAAAACATGCATCTAAGGCTAGGGCAATTGCTGTTTCTTTCTCGGAAAAGTTGTTCTCAGATCATAAATACTTTCTGGACTTTCTGAAATCTCAAAGTGTTTCTATACGATCAGCTACTTATTCAGTGTTAAAGAGTTATATTAAAAACATTCCACATGTGTTTAATGAAGGAAATTTGAAAATGATTGCGACTGCAATTCTTGGTGCTTTCCAGGAAAAGGATCCTGTTTGTCATTCTTCAATGTGGGATGCGATATTATTACTTTCAAAGCGATTCCCAGACTGTTGGACGGTGTTGAATGCTCAGAAAACTATACTGAATCGGTTTTGGCATTTTCTTAAAAATGGTTGTTTTGGATCTCAGCAGGTTTCTTATCCTGCTTTGGTTCTGTTTTTAGATGTTGTGCCTCCTAAAGCAGTGGCTGCAGATAAATTCTTTCAAGATTTTTTTAATAGCTTGTGGGCTGGAAGGAACGAGCCACATTCCTCAAATTCAGATCATAAAGCATTTTTCCGGGCATTCAAAGAATGTTTTCTTTGGGGATTACTTAATGCATCCAGGTGTGATTTTGTTGAACAGCTTTCCCTCTATATACCGCTGCATCTAGTTGCCCATATACTTGCAGTATGTATATGCATTTAGTTATGATTGCTTTGTTCTGTGCTATGCTAGATATTTTGATGGTGTTGACTCCATTTTTCATTTTCGAGTGGCTCTTGTTGACGATATTCTTTTGAAGCTTCTGTGGCAAGATTACCTGTTCTTTGGTTGCTCAAAAGGTCAGAACAGCCAAGTCTCAAGAATGTCTAAGAATCCACCTGAGGATGGCAATCTACCTTCCAACGTGAAGAAATCAGACACACTGAATATGAAGTATCCTAAGAGTTATTTCCAAGAATTGGGAAAATGCATCGTTGAAATTCTCTCGGGCATATACTTGCTGGAACATGATCTGCTCTCCTCCTTCTGTACAACATTCCATGAGACTTGCTTGCAGGTGGTTCAGCAAAAAGAAAACTTAGGTTTATTTAGTGAAGAGCAGATCATTAAATTTCTGTCTTTACTGGAGCAACATGCAATTCAGAAAGGTGAAGATTGGCCTTTGGTTTATTTAGTGGGACCAATGTTGGCCAAAGCTTTCCCAATGATAAAATCTCTGGTAAGTATGTATTTCCCTTAATAATTTGCCCATGATGTTCATAAATACATGTATGCTGACTGTTATTACACCAAGCATACTATTACTTGTTTGGGTTCTGTTGAAATGTCTTTAGTGTTCCCATCTAACAGAATCCTAAACAGAGACTTTTGCTTTCAGCCTCTGCGCATGGTTAGGTTGGCCTGGGAGTGTACTTTATTATATAAGTTTTTCCGAAGACAGAGTCGTTAAGCCTAATGTCCTCCCTTCCATTCTAATAGGAACCTTGAGGCATTTTTTGTTTTTGAGAGAATGAAGCATGTAGAATAGCTTGTGTCATGAATCAAAATCCTCTGGTAGTTTTCTTCTTGGTTCTCTTCGGGGTATTGGATATGAGATACTATTATACTTTTTTAGGGATGTCCTTTTGCATATTTTCAAATGCATTTTTCTGATGTGCTCTTATTTATTATTTATTCTCCTTTTATCTTTTACATTAGGATTCTGTAAATGGTATAAGACTTTTATCAGTTTCGATATCAGTATTTGGACCACGCAAGATTGTTCGCGAACTCTTTATTACTGATGATGGGGATCAGATGGTGGATTCAGGGTCTTTTCTGCAAGTGTTTAAGGAAACATTTGTGCCTTGGTGCCTGGATGGCTATAATCATTCCATGAGCTCTCGATTGGATCTTTTGCTTACGTTGCTTGATGAAGAATGTTTTCTTGACCAATGGTGTGCTGTAATGTCATATGCAGCTAATGTAAAGCATTCTGGGGTTGAGCCTGGCTCCTTAGAGCCCAGCCATGTACTTGTACTAGCAATGCTCTTGGAGAAGTTAAGAGATAAAATTACTAAACTGAAGGTGGGAGAACATTCCACAAATTGGCAAGGTTCCCACCTGGATCATTTGCATCATGAGCTTCTGGATTCTATTGCTGTTGCTGTTGCCTGTTCATTTCCTCCTTTTGGCACTTCTGATGCGCGGTTAATGCGGTATGTTAATAAAGAGTCTAGATATGAAAATTTGAACATGTAGGTTTGAGTGCTGGAACTGACCTCCAACTCTGGTTTGATTTGATCAATATTCTTTCGACATTAAATATTAGAAACGTAGTAACATCAGGAATTACCTAAGTGATATTAAATTCATTCTAATTCTTGTTCCTCCATGACGTGGTATCATGTGCAAATCTTATTGAAGAACTTTAATCAACCTCATCAACCCTTATTTTTGATTGGTTTCAGATGCCAATGTGGTGCAATTATATACCTTGAGAATACATGATATAAAACTAGCTCATCACAGATTTTATCCAACATGCAAGTACTTGTCCAGCACATTGCATCCTAGGAAATACTAGTTCTACATTCATAATACAATGACGAAAGATTTTATCCTATGTTAACAAACCCCTTCTTTGTGAAGTGCTCTTGTTCTATCCATAGAAGATGCTTAAGCTGTATTAAAATGACAAGGTGTATGTATTTTGGGGCCAGTGATTATTGTTTTTTTCTTTTTCTTTTTTTCATATGAGGGCATCTTAATTGTGTTATTTAAGCTCATAAATATATAGTTGCTCATTTGAGTTCTTTCTTCTCTTTTTATGTTTTTTATACTTGCACGCAAGTCTTATTTTGTCTTAACTGCAGAGCTCTTCTTGGTGGCTCAACTGAAGGCAATCAAGTTTCTTTTGTGTCTACAAACATATTGATAATGATATTTAAGGAGCTTCTTAAAAAATTAGTCCCATTTCTTGGGGAATCCTCTTTCACTTGGGTTAGAGATGCAAGTTCTTTATTAACTTCTGAAGCAAAAGATTTCAGGTTTGAAATTGGAAAATCTGTAAATGTGATTGAGATGGCACAGTTTGCATTGGACATGCTTGATGGTAGCTTCTTCTGCTTAAAGAGAATTGATGATGAAAGTAGCCTTCTTTCAAGTATTTCAGCTGCTCTATTTATCATTGACTGGGAGTATAGCATGGCTACAGTGTTAGATGACACACTTGATGATGAATCCATGAAGAAAATCAATGCGCGGTTGAATGTTTGCAAATCCGTGCACGTTTTTCGTTCCAAGATAAACAATGGATTCTGGAGAAGTCTCAACATTGACAATCGGAAGAAATTGTGGAGTATCTTGATTCGCTCCGTCACAAATGCCATTTTCAAGGAACATAATATGAAGAGTGATAAACTTGTATCTTTGTGCTACTCGTGGATGGTTGAAATACTGGAGTATCTTAGTCAGAATCCATATGAGGAACAAAATCTGTTAGACCAGCTTCTGAGCGGGGATGCCACATGGCCTTTGTGGATCAATCCCAATTTAAGCACCCCAAAGGAATCGGATGCCTTAAATACTCCAAATGAGTCGCTTAATATACATGTGAGTAGACATTTTCATTTATTTATTGTGGTTTTTTTTTTTTGGGGTTGTGCTATTACTTTTTTGTTTGCTTTTACATGTCTGTTTAAGAATTTTGCAAATTCAGCATGAAGATCTGGGGAAATAGGAATTTTGGACATATTTCAGGGAACAACGTTAGGATGCATAATATGGAATAATGTTTTGGTAGTATGTGGGGATGGAACTGTTAGTATTGACATAGCCTTATCTTTATGTGCCCAATGAACTAGGGTACCATGTGCTCTAGTTCCATTTCCTTTGTGCCTTTTTTTATGATACCTCTTCTTTTGCTCAACATTCTTGGCTGTAATGACAGATGATTTCGTCTCTAATCTTAGTTCTTCAACCTATGGAAATCTTCTTATGCTCAACCTCTTCCAGATTTTGAACTTTTCAACTGTGTGTGTGCAGTTTTAGCTGTTGTAAAAGCTGTATGTGCGTTGCTAAGTCATGATTCTAGGTCATCTGGTTGCTTTACAATCTTTAAGTGTCAATTATTTCATAATTAGTTGTCAACCTCCATTTGTATACTTTTCCTGAAAAAAAGACATTGTGCTTATCCATAATGCTAATCCAGTGCAGCTAAGAAAACAAAATTTCTGGTGTTAGTGGTTGTAAACTAAAAAGATACTCTGATAATGAATATCCCAAAAAAGAAAAAAAAGAAAAAAGGATTGATTTTATTGTATCTGGGGGCTAGGAAGTCAATGTAAGTGAAGAGTACCACACTTTAGGTGAGTAATTTTGTTTACTTTACCATCCCAAGTTTGTATTGAGGAATAGAGTGATATACTAAGTTACAGTGACACTCGGTAAGACTAGTGTGGTATGAGAACATGAGCCATCCCCTGAGAAGCACACCATTAAAAATCTGTATGCTTTACTACTCTTTAGGAAACAGTATTCGAGCTTTTCTCTGTCCTTAGACCGGTACCTGTACCCGTGAAAGAGGATATAGTTGAATCAATTCAGTACTAATTGAATTTGTCACATAACTGGATTTAGCAGCTGACATGTTTCAAAAATATAATCATGAGCAGGTATCTGGGCATCACAGGTTTGTTTCTTTAATTGATAAGATTATCTCAAAAGCTGGGCTTCAAAAAGTTGTTGCTGGTCATGTTACGCATGCTTGTCCATCTCCGCCTGAGGAAACAATTAGTGAGGTTCCTTCTAGAGCCTGGCTTGCTGCTGAAGTATTATGCACATGGAAATGGCCGGGAGGCAATGCCCTAGATTCATTCTTACCTTTGCTGTGTTCGCATGCCAAGAGTAGAAATTTAGCATCTCAGCAAAACTTTTTAGATTCCATTTTTGACATTTTACTTGATGGTGCTCTTGTTCATGGAGGAAACAGTTCACAGAGTTTGTTTGATATATGGCCTCCTTTAGATGATAAAGTGGAGCTTATTGAAGAACACTTCCTGAGAGCTCTTGTATCTTTGCTTGTCACTTTGTTAAAAAATGATATATGGGAAAGAGACAAAGCTATGATTCTGTTTGATCTGCTTGTAAATAAACTTTTTGTTGGTGAAGCAATCAATAAGAATTGTTTGAGAATTCTTCCTCCAATTATTACTGTCCTTGTACGAACATTAAGCTATAGAAGCGTTGGTTCCAACGAATATGGTAGAGGTGTTGACTCAGATACTTCTGAAGGAAATCAAGTGCAGGATACAATTAGGGGTTGGCTCCAGCGAACGCTATTGTTCCCACCTTTAGTTACATGGCAATCTGGAGAAGGTAAAGCATGCTGTTTTCAATTTATTCAAATAAGTAATAGTCTGGTTCTGCTCACTTGTCTATTTTTTTGGTGGTACGCTGCACTGTCTGACTTTACATGACCCTGAGAGAGACCGAACGAAGCATTGTGTCTCTATAACTATGATTAACCCTTTTTTTCCCCAACTTGCTATACAGGACATTAGAGTTTGTACTAACTATTCATTTCACTCAAATCTGGCATTTCCTCTTTGATCAGCCATATTGATGCTATCATTTTATTTCTTGCAGATATGGAAGAATGGTTTCAGTTGGTTATTTCTTGCTATCCTCTAAGTGCAACAGGGGGAGCAGAACTGTTTAAGCTGGAGAGGAATATCAGTCATGACGAGAGAACACTGTTGCTTGATTTGTTTCGGAAGCAGAGGCATGGAGGCGGTATAGCCAATCAGCTGCCAGTGGTGCAGGTGTTGCTATCACAGCTAATGGTAATTTCAGTTGGCTATTGCTGGAAGGAATTTAATGAAGATGATTGGTCCTTTGTGTTCTCAAACTTGAGTAGTTGGATTCAATCAGCAGTTGTGATCATGGAAGAGGCTGCTGAAAATGTGAACGATGCTATTGCTGATAGCTCTTCTTCTAATAATTTGGATGACATTATTGAGAAGCTTGAAAAAATTGTTTTTATTTCAGACCCTTCTCCTATAAATAATGCGAGAAATGCGATTTTATCATTTTCTCTGTGCCATAATATTTTGCTATGTCATGGAGCTGAAGACTCAGATAATTCCAACCCCTTGAGAACAGAAAGATGGGACCGTGTTAGAAACCGGATTGCAGAAGGTATTCTTCGCTTATTTTTCTGCACTGGCATTTGTGAGGCTATTGCAAGTTCCTATGGTCTTGAAAGTGCATTGGTTATTGCGTCATCACGGCTTGACCATTTTTGTTTCTGGGAGTTGGTGGCATCAAGTGTTGTTAACTCATCTCCTCATGTTAAAGACAGAGCAGTGAAGTCAGTTGAGTTTTGGGGGTTACGCAAAGGGCCTATAAGTGCTTTATATGCTATTTTGTTTTCTTCTAAACCAATTGCACCATTGCAGTATGCTGCTTTTGTTGTTTTGTCAGCTGATCCTGTTTCTCAGTTGGCTATATTTCGTGAGGATTCTGTATCTTCTTTGGGTGCTGATTCTGGCGTTGACCAGGACATGAACTGTCTTGATTTGTCATCAGAAAATGTGCATCTGCAGGGTGAAATCTCTTGCATGATTGAGAAGTTACCCTTCCAGGTTGTTGAAATGGATTTGACAGCCCAAGAATGGGTAAATTTGCTTTTACCACAGTGAACCTATTTATCTCATTTGAAATTTTGGTTAATGGATTCCCCCCCCCCCAAACCAAAAAAAAAAAAAACTCATGTTATCTATGGACTGATGTAATTGTCTCTAATCCACAGGTTAACGTATTCCTTGCATGGTCTTTGTTGCTATCTCACTTATCATCTTTACCATCATTAACATCGCAAAGGGAGAGATTGGTCCAGTATATTCTAGATTCAGCTAATACAGTGATATTTGATTGCATTTTCCAGCATATTCCTTTGGAATTGTGCGAGATGCAAGACCTGAAAAAGAAAGATGGGGATCTTCCTGCTGAGGTATCAGCAGCTGCAACTGCAGCAAAGCATGCTATCACGACAGGGTCATTATTGTTTCCTGTGGAATCACTTTGGCCTGTTGACCCTGTGAAACTGGCTTCACTTGCTGGAGCAATCTATGGTTTGATGCTTTGTGTTCTTCCTGCTTATGTTCGAGGGTGGTTTAGTGACTTACGTGACCGGTCCATTTCATCTTTGGTTGAGTCCTTCACACGAGTGTGGTGCAGCCCTCCTCTAATTGCAAATGAACTATCTCAGGTGTTCTATATAGCTCAATAAAATGTCTAATTTCTAGTCATGCGAAGTTCTTATATTATGCAAACCTCAAGCCATATGAGTATAAGTGATCATAGAATTCATCCAAGTTTCAGCAGCTTATTATAAAAAATAATAGTTTTAATAATAATATTAATAATTATTTCATAAAAAAATAATATTAATGATAAAGTTTAAGCTTATATATGATTCTAATTTATTCTAAAGAATTAATTGTAATGACTTTCTAGGGAATGGTAAATTTTTAGTAAATTTCTTTTGGGTTTCTCATTGTTGTATGTGTAGGGACATGGTTGGGAAGATTAATTGTTGTCAGATTCCTTATCTGATATTCTTTTGACTAGTCACCTGAAGACTGTTTTCTAAAATTCAGTGATTGACTTGACTTTCTGAAAAAGGAAATGGAGAGTGGGACATTACTGATTTTATGAGTTTAACCTATTGATCTGGCAGACCTCTGACTTAATTCCATTCTATTGCAGATAAAGAAGGCCAATATTGCTGATGAGAATTTTTCACTTACCGTAAGCAAATCAGCAAATGAGGTTGTTGCCACATACACAAAGGATGAGACGAAAATGGATCTTATTATCCGTCTTCCTGCATCCTACCCATTACGTCCTGTTGATGTTGAATGTATGAGGAGCCTAGGGATTAGTGAAGTGAAGCAGAGGAAGTGGTTGATGTCAATGATGTTGTTTGTTCGTAATCAGGTACTTACTCTGGCTTCATACTCTGTGTACTGTTCTTTTTACTTCTTCATGCAATGGATGTGAGATCCTCTGATCATGGTTATATACATGGAGTTATGATCCACCATCGTGGCCGTTGGACAAAAAGAGAAGCTTAAAGAATGACAAAACGATCAATTAATTGGCATGGAAATGATTATATTTAAGAGGACATCTGTGGTTTGCAGATTATTAATTTTGCTCTACTTTTGATGCAGAATGGAGCTTTAGCTGAAGCAATACGGATATGGAAGCGCAACTTTGACAAGGAATTCGAAGGTGTTGAGGAGTGCCCAATTTGTTACAGTGTCATCCACACTGCCAACCATAGCCTTCCTCGTCTTGCTTGCAAGACGTGCAAACACAAGTTCCATTCAGCCTGCCTCTACAAGTGGTTCTCAACTTCTCACAAATCATCATGCCCATTGTGCCAATCTCCATTCTGACCTAGACATCAATTGTAGTTATTCGTGGATTTTGCTCCTCTGGTTGCAACCGACATCAACGTAAAAAGAAGTGACTACTGTAGAACAGAAGGATAGATTACAATGTTACATATGTCTCAAGTTTAAAATACTATTACTAGTGTGAAAGTCACAGATGCTGATTCGAGCTGGAACCAACTGTTAGAGCACAATACTGTAATCTCTCTCTGCCTCTTATCTGTCTCCAAAATATGAAATTTTTTAGTCCACAATTTAATTATTGTATTTTGTTGAGTGTGTGATTTTGAATTTTTTTCCAGGAGTGCAATTGCACCTGATGCAAGGCGAGCTACATAACAATATCCATTTTTGTTCCATGTAATGTTATTATATAAAATTTGTTTGGCTGATAAAAGTTGCTACCTGCAATTTCAGATCTTTTATATAATAATCTTGAGGGATTTTCAAGAAAATCGGAACTGTCTCCAAGTAAGTACATCCTTCACCTCAGATGTTGAATATTGGATATGAGATCATGAAACATGAATTTTTTCAAATTTCTATACTCCAGATTTTAATTCTTTTAACCGAATGTTCAGTTATTTCCGTAATGCTCATTGGTTTTGCCCTGAAATTTTGGTTTTTTGTTTTGAGTACCCAGAGTATAGGAGACTGAACATATTTTCTGAATTCAGTTAAATCGTATCAGATATTAATTATTGAAATAGTCGAAATTATGTATAATTAAGAATTGAAGAATATTTGTTCTTGGGGATGCTTGCGCGACAAATTATTCCGATTTATGAACCTTTAGTAGTAGGTGTTACGTCACGTAGACATTTGCTGCCTTTGGGTGAAAATTTTAACATGCATGTTACATGTTGTATTTGCCAACTAATTTTGTTGATGATTTTCTAATCGCCTGTATGATTGATCAAGCAGGTTTTACAGACATGCTGAGTGGGCGGGAGGAGATCCTATTTTGTAGTTTTAAAATATGAATAGAATAGAATACAGTTAAAGTGAGAAGATAGAAGTTCAGAGTTGTGTACGGAAGATTTATACTGTTCACCAAACGGAGGATTAGAAAGCTCTCTTTTTTCATTTGTTTCTTTATTTATGCATTTGCCTAAGTATCGCTGATTTCACAAAATTAAGCAGATTACTTGAATTAATTAATATAGGAAAAGTTCTCATCCCTTCAGAGTATGAATTGAAAACCCTTAATTTGATCGCTTCGTCAAACCCCATTTTGATCACAGATTATTTTAGAGCACTTTTAAATTTCTTAATATACATATTTATTTTCGCCATACTGTTCATCATGCCTTCAAATACAAGTTAAATACAGACCCTTGATAAAGGTCAAGAGTTCAAAAAATTTGTGGAAGTTCTTTCTGTTAACAAACATACGGTACATCAAAATCAATTAGAATTTCGCATAAGTATTCTCAAATTAGTATATTACTGAAACAAGGTATACAACTTACAAGCGCCAATAAGTAGTAAAGATTTAGACGCCCAGTTCAGTAACTTCAGTTGGGAATAAGCTTGCAATTAGATCATTACTCGAATAATAATATAGGGGTTTGAAACAACAAAACTGAGTAAAAGGTTGCGTGACTGCAGTATCATTATCAAAAATGTTAATAAAATGCTAATGAACAATGATCTCAACCAGACAATGTTACATAAAGATCAAAATTTTTTTGGGGAAAAATTTAAAAAAACAAAAGGAATACAAAATGGGAACTGATTTATGTATGGTACATCGGTTTTAAACAGCATCCCTCATGTCAATAAACAATGATCTCAACCAGATAATTAAACTGAATATGAGAATCCCTAAATGTCACTGATTTCATCAGTGTAAGAACTCAATCCACTAGTATTTTGAATCCGATGAAGCAGGAAGCTATGCGAACAAATATGCTATTGTCAGTGCATCAATGGAACTAACATCCTCATCTCTGCTCCATTCCCATTAGCTAAATAATACACTTTCTTCCAATTTTCCTCAGAAAATACCTCACGACTTACTAATCTTTGCCTGTCATAGACAGAAAACACAAATATCACTACATAGCTTTGGAAATTAATATTCTTCTTTTACTTGATTAATTGACAGGCACATAGTTCAGGTCCGAGTTACAGAATCAATAGCTTCAAAGAAGCCCTACTATTGTTGACAAAGCAGCTGAACAATTGTTAAGCTTGTGATCTGGAAAGTATTCAAACCTTTTTTGGTTAATCATCTTACTCAGTCCCCTTATGATCACAAGCAATAACATCCTTCCCTATTTTTTTAATAACATATTAAAATCTGAGAAAAGAAAGGAATTCAGCAAAAACACACTTTACCTAAATAATTCGGCTGCAAGGAAATTCACCCCCCAATTATTTTAGTACACAGAAATCCCTCCAAGTTCTGAACTGGGGACTACTGTCAGCCCCTACAACCTTGGTAGTCTGGAAACTCTGTGGGACAGAAATGTCCTAGGTAGGTGGACCTAAGAGATTTTTCTTGACCTATAGGTCTAATCCAACGGTCTTCTATTATTACTTGAATAAGCACAAAATCTTCATTCACGGTAAAATGTTCCTCCGAGAATGCAACCTTTTCCTTAGTTATGGTTATGAGAATAATTTAGCTCAGAAATATTAATCTTAAAGAAGCACAAAATTTTTCATTCATGGTATGAAATGCAGCTGCGAATGTTAAACCTTCTTTTTTGGATTATGAATATGCTAAAGGAAATCAGGTGGCATAATAATTTTATGTAAATTTAAAATCTGGAAATCCTGTAGATTATTACACATACCTAAGGTAGTAATGGCAAACAGTTGCTGCTTCATCTGGACTGTAGCGAGGCAAATTAATGCGGGCATCTACTGGAACATGTGGCAAGTCCTTGCGAAGCTTCCCCACTGCAGTTGAATGAGAGAAAGCGCCCACCATCATGTCATTATGCATCATAGACCTAAAAGCATTCACCTGCCAAGAAAAGCAAAGAATTAACATGGTTTACTACAAACAGATATGCTACAGAGATGAGATATTAATGCCCATTGAAAAGATTAAAGGCACATGGACAAAAGCCCATCCAGATGCCGAAGATTGAACCATCAGAACCTGATGACAAGCATTTCTGTCATAATTGTATTCAAAAGCATGCTCGACACCATAAGGAGGTTACCTTTTGGTAAAAGCATCCAGTCCATCAAAAGATATTTGAATTGTCGTAAGCCTTAGGATAAATTCAAAAAGGCAGATACAGAATTGCTTTAATTTTCCACAGATTATCATTTAATAGAAAGCAACCTTTTAGTCAATTTGCAGAGCAAAGAAAGAGTTGATACTAACCATTGCAAGTTCTCTGGCGTGCACGGGTCGGGTAGAGCGAATAGTTACTGGCTCTTCATATTCACTGAACGTAAACCAGTTATTATACTGGAGACAAGCAATGGCAACAAATGAGTGAAAGAGATAGCAGATAGTTGTAAACGTTTGCAGTCGAGCTCAAGAAGTTAGAACCAAAAAAGAAAAGAAACTGTTCAAAAAATTGAATATTCCCCCTGGGAAGAAAGGGTGATAAAAAATTAATTTGGCCCTCTACCTTTTAATAAATATAAATATAAATATAAATAAATAAATGAACTAGAACTGGTGCTCACTTGATCAATGGCAATAAGCACAGGGATATCTTTCACAAGTGATAACTCTTTCCTCAAACGAACTACAACGCCGACAGATGCATGCATTTGGTTGATTCCCATTTGAACCAAATCAAATAGAGTTGAACCTTCCGAGATTTCCTTGGAATCAACCCCTTTCAACAATCCAACACCGGCTCCTTCTCCCAGAGGAATAGGATCAAGTATTTGGCATGGTAATTCTCTCAAATGCGATTCATTATACTTGATGAAGTCCTGGAGAAAAAATTAACCCATAAGCCAATAAAAAGCATAGCATGGATGGGCGACACATCTAAAGAACATATAATTCCATTGTATATCTAAAAGATGAATCAAGCATGAAAGCATAAAAAGGTGGAATGGGTGTTCCCAAAATATTTCCACCATAAATGTAGGGACATGTATCTACCAACTTATAGTCAACAACTGTAATTTCACTGTTGACATTATGAGAATAATAGCTTTCTATGCTTAATGCCTCTCCCCCAGCCTCGTGTTGTCTGTCCAGCAGTAGCTTTCATAGAGAAACTTTAATGCTCAACAAAGAGTAAAGGAATTTTATACTTGGGAAAGAGGTATACTTGCCTTGAGGACATTTTCAGCCTGAAGAGGAGTATCCCAAAGACCAGTTTGTGGGTTTTTATAAAAATATCCTCCATGAGTCCACTCCCGTCCTCTAGGGACATATAACACGAGCCAACCTTCCTCGCGAGCCCAATGTACAAGCATTGCAAGTGTTATACTCTTTCCACAACAAAGAGGACCATCCAAGACAATTTGCTTCCTAATTTTTGGTCCTGAAAAAAACTGAAAACCAAAGTAAGGATATGTTTGGGATTTGAGGTGTTGTGGCTTTCTATTAACTCACAGATAATGTGGGATGAAATCGCTTATTGTCAAGCATGTGCAGGGGTGCGACTGACAAACATTAGCTGCTAAGTAAAAGCGGACATTTATTAAACAATTTGGCTGCAGCACTTTCAAAACTAAGTATTAGCTCAGCATTTAAAAGATACACTCGAAATGTATCATATGTCTCACATATTCAACCCCTCTAGGATAATTGCATCTACAGACTTTTCTGTGTCCCAATGTACGAGTAGCAATTAGCAAATGAGATTTAGTACTGTGTTTGAGATGAAAAAAAGCATTTAAAAAGCACAGAATTCCTTCATCAAAAACTAGTAAAAATGACAACTTCTGTTGAAAAAAAAATTTGACTAAACAAAATACTCTGGCTTTATTTCTCCATAAACCCTTCTTCCACACAAGCACGTGCACCATTACAACTAACTAAAATCTACAAAATCTCTAGTACAAACTAAATAATTGAAGGCACATAAAAGACGATAATTTAACTTGACAAAAATTAAAAATTAATTAATTAACTAATTAGTTGATTTACCGTTTGTTGATTGTAAGGAAGGATCAACAATTCGCCTGAAATGATCGCGAATATCCAAAAAGCTTTGCCTCACGAGCAATGCATACCGCATTGAGTCTTTAAATTCCGTCAACATCC
This sequence comes from Citrus x clementina, assembly GCF_000493195.1. Lineage (NCBI taxonomy): Eukaryota > Viridiplantae > Streptophyta > Magnoliopsida > Sapindales > Rutaceae > Citrus > Citrus x clementina. The sequence goes on along the minus strand of NW_006262201.1, from coordinate 12,780,067 downwards.
CCGTCGGTAACCCCTCCGGTAACATGGCCTTAAGTTCGTCCTCGCTGAGCACATACAAACCAATCAACACGTGACACGCTTTCAACTGCTGAAAATTTAAAAATAAAAAAAGAAAAATCATTTTTTAATACCTGAATTTGAAATAAGTGCAGGCGTCTTTGCGCGTGAGCAGAGAGAGGGAAGTGGTTTTGGTGAAGAGAGGTCTGTGATTGGGGCCCACATCGAGGGAGGGGTTTCGATCGTCTTCGGCTAAACGGCGAGCGCGCGCCCTAACCGACTCCAAGTCATCGGCCGAGTCGGCTTGCGCCGCGGCGGCGGCGGATAAACTGTTGGCATCGGAGGATTTAGATTTGGATTTTGATGATTTCTTGTTATCATCTTGTTTCTTCTTGCTGGATTTTGTTTGTGTTTTTGTTGAGTAGAAGAATTGGTGATTGAGGATTGAGGTTGAGGTCAAAACGGTGTCGTTTCTCTGTTTGGAGAGTGCAGCAGCAGCTGCTGCTGCTCTAGAAATGAGCCTCAACATTGCTCTGCTCACTCACTCGCTCGTTTTGGTCTCTGCGCCTGCGACTGTGATGGCTTCCGTTTGGGGTTTGGCCTAGGCGCCGGGAGGGTTTATTGGTGTAAGATGTAATTTTAATTATAATTTGAGGGTATTATTGTAAGACAATTCTTTTCATGGATATGCTTTGAAGATATGGGCCGTGACCAACCCTTTTAAGGCGTAAACCCCAATAATGTGAGTGCCTAGGGGTGGGTATAAACCCATGGTTTATCCAAACCAAAACTAAATAAAATAATTTAGGTTGGATAAATTATGAAATGAGTTATTAGATTTTTATGAAAGAAATCATTTTACAATAGTTTTGGTATAGTTTACCTATGGGTTATGAATAAATTCAAGATAACATATTAATGAAAAATAAATTAAACAAAATAAAAGGCTAAATCAATATTTTAATAATAACTTTTTATTAAAATTATTATTATATAATAATTATACTACTAATAATAATTATTATTATTATATAGTAATTATACTACTACTAATTATTATTATATAATAATAATAGAAGTGTTGCACAGGGCAAATACACTTGCAATTGGTTGTACGGTACACTATTATATAACAATTTTTTACGGTCTCAACTTGAGTTAAAAGACTAAATTAACATTTTAATAAATTACTCAAACAATATTTTTATGAAATCCTCTAATATAATTTTATAATCCTATTTGTATTGTAACTTACTAAAATTAAAAATGTAATTAATTATAAGATTTTATCAAATAAATTATGATTCTATTGTTATTTTTTTAATTAAATTTAAACCTAATTAGATTTCATGTCCAATTTTTCTTACTGCATTTAAAATTTTGGCGCTTTTTCTAATTACAATAAATTTTAGATTTATTTCTCGGAAGATTTAAATTTATAAAATTAAATAATTTAATTTTGATGGATTGCTTTGATACTTGAGTTGAGATATTTTATCTTACTTTAATTTGTATTGACATTGTTAGCATTTATGTTGTAATATGGTTAATATTTAAGAACAAAGTTATTGTAAAATCCATTATTCATAATTTTTATCCACTACATTTTTTCGTATTCAAATATTAATTAATAATTATTATAATTTGATATAGTTAAATTTATTAAAATAAAAAATATTTTAATTATAAAATTTAAACCAAACCCAAATGAGTTGGTTTGGGTTGGGTTAAAAATATTTGGATTGGTTTGGGTTGAACCCAAAGTTTTATGATTTGGTTTGTATTGACTTAAAACCCAACCCAAACCAACTCATGTCCACTCCTAATGCCTAGAAATGAATACCAAAATTTCTAGGGTTATTTAGTTTAAGGATGGGAAAAGTCGCATGTAATGGGCTTGAGCCATTTTTCCCATTGGAGGCGGATACTGAGAAATTTTATACTCAATTTCTTATTAACGGAAGGGATGAGAAATTAATGAAATCACCAACCCTTTCTAGTTTCCTTTTTTTTATTTTTCTAGAATTTTTAGTGAATATATTTTAATAGTAACAATATGGATTTAAGTAATAAATATCTCAATATTTATAATATTAATATAAATAAGTGCTAAAATAAACATTTGAGTTAAGTTTACGACAATTAATTTATTCATAAACAAGAAATAGTTTTATTTTTGTAATGGATTACTGTTAATCAAGAGATATTATCATTTTTATGGATGTGTTTAAATTCGAAACTTACTTTTACTTAATTTCATAGATTATCTTGTAATGTTGATGACATTTAACTTAGTCTAATAGAAATCATTTTAATTAGTTTATTCTATTTTGATGTTTTTGTTTTGGTAATATGATTTTATGCGTTAATGATTTTATGCGTTAACTTTAATATAGTTAAACCAAGTTCAAAAAGTAAAAATATTAGTTATTTTGGGATTCTTGATTCCCTTTTATTATTCAAGGATCTCCATCCCCTCCCAACTCCCCCGCAATTAATTATAATGGGGACCGGGAAGGTACAAAGACAACAAGAAGAGTATCGGAGATAGGTACAGGGATGTCAATCCCTTTCCCTCTCCTCTTTATTGCTATTAGGGATGGGCATTTAGATCGGGTTGGCCGAAACGAAAAAAAAAACCCAAAATTCATCGCCATTAGTGGTGGACATTTAGATCAAGTTGACTCGAACCGATTGAACTTGAAATTTATTTTTGGGTTAGGTATGATTTAGATTGAAACTTTGAACTTGTTTAAGTTCAAAACTCAAAACTGATTGAGCGGTATTTGGTTCGAATTTAATCCAGACAGAATAGTCAACCCGGTTGAGTTAATTAAGTAAATTGGAAAAAAAGAGAAAAATTTAGAAACTCATATCCATCTAACTCTAACAGACTAGGTCACAGTCACACACTACCCACTTAGCCGCCCCCTTCTCCTCCTCCTCTTCTTCTTTTTCCTTTTCTTCTTTTTCTTTTTTTCTTCTTCTTCGTCTTCTTCTTCAAGTAATTTCAGCAATGAATCAACAGCCTGTCTATCGAGGAGGTAGTGAAGTGATATTGCACTAGGACTTGTGCATGTTATATATATATATATATATATCCAAGGCTAAGAATTGGTTTTACTGCCCTTCAACCAAATCGGGACTTACAACCAAATACTACCAAGGCACCAGAAGTAACACTCACCACACAAGTAAAATCTTAACTAAACTACAAGTCTTTATACCATAGAGTCTCTAAACTATATTACACTATCCTCCCCGTGGCTCTGATACCAGAAGGTAATAAATCTTAAAGAATGGATGTGTAATCATTCTTTAATCTTAAAGAATTGTAGGATTAAAACTAGATTATAGGTTCTTACCCATGGATTCTCTACTCTGTAGAGCATCATCCTTTTCCAACTCTTCTTCTGGAAGAACTAGTGATTCTAAGAATGTTGTGAATTCAGAAGAATTCATAATTGAAGACTTTGATAAAACAATTGATTGTTGGGAACTTCCAAAGATTTATAAAGAAATGATTTACAAAACAAAAAAGCTTGATTTTTTAAAGAATGATTATGTCATAAAAACTGAAGAACGTGACATAACTCTTTCAAAGCCTTTTGAAACAATTCACTTGTTTTCAGAACAATCTTTAAAAAATCTAAAAGAAAAGCATTTTAATTATGTTCACATTGGTTTAATTCAAGTTGGAATAAAACCATTGACTAAAAAAGGATTGAATACTTCAATCCTAGCTGTCCTTAGAGATGGAAGAGTCATCTCTTTTGATGATTCTTTACTTAGCAGTATTGAATCAAGCCTCTGTAAAGGACCCATTTCCTTTAGCTGTTATCCAAATATAACAGTTTCCCTTAAAGACAAAAACATTCTGAAAAGCATAATATTACAGATCAAGACCCATAACTATCACATGCTTGAAGGATCTGTACCGATTGCCCTAATTTTCAGAATATCCTACAAAGCCATAATATCTGCGTTTACCAATACGTGACATAAATTCCAGTAAAAAAGAGATGAAACTCTTCTCTTGCAGACTGACTTGTCTAAAGCCAATACAATTATTCCTAGACCACTCCAATGGAAGGATGTCAACCTCCCTGAAGAATGGATCTTAGAAAGAGCCACTGAACCAGTGATTCCTAAACAACTTGAGCCAAATATAGAGTTACAAAATGTGACTCAGTATTCAGATGGTAAAGTCAAACCATCCTTTAAGAGATCTTCATCATCTAGATTCTCTGATAAAGATTCATGCTCAAGTATTCCTTCATTAGAAAGGAAATTTTCAAAGATTCCTTCCGTTATAAATCTCCCTTTCCAACCAGAAAAGAGTCAACATAGGTTTTCGACATCGGATATACCTAGTTCCTCCATTCACTCTATTGACTATACCACTAGTGTTCCACACCCAATCTACACTAGCAGTCAACATGAACAAAGATAGGAAGAGAAGGAACCTTCTCCTCCAACTTCTCCTACATTTTCTGCTGTCACAGAAAATGTAATTAGTGTCATTAAAAAAAATTAAATTAGAAAAAAACTCTTCTTCACAATGATTTTTATTCTGACACTAATAAAGAAAAAAGATTTTGATTTTTCAAACATTTCTTAAACCAAAGAAAAGAGATCCAACAAGTCTATTATAAGTTTGTAAATTTGCATAAAGTTTATATATTGTTTTTTGATTGGTTTGAGATGTATGTTTCGGATAACAAAATTACTTATCCTTTAAAAGAATCAAATCCCATTACTGTTAGGAAGAAAATTACTGAATGGAATCTTTCTGATAGTGATAGGATTATAGAATCTGAACATCCTCCACTTAGGAGTCTAACCATTGATCATGGTGAACCTCCTGTTCAGATTAAAGCCTCACCCTACAAAATTCATAAACCCAAATACCCAGAAACAGATTTAGATAGCATTATTCAACATAATAATTTCTGTAATGCCAATCTGAAAACAATAGGAAAACAGTTGATTAGGATAGAAAACCAATTCCAAAAGTCAACCATAGCTGTTTCTCCTAGTATTACGTCAAAGACTGACTCTGAAAAGAAACTTAAAGAGCCTATTTTCAAACCTTTCCAAGTCTCGAAGACTAGTCAAAAGTTAGTTCAAGAGTCAAAATCATATTTTACTAAAGCCATTAGAGAACAACTAGATAGAATAGAAGCTTCTTCTTCCTCTTCTAGTAAAATTCAAATAGCTCCAGATAGTGCCCAATTTAGTAAAATTGGTGTACTAGAACAAGACCAAATGTCTATAGCCTCTTCTGACTTAGAAGCCTTTAAAGAAGAACCTGTTCCTAAAACAAATAAAATCCATTGGGAATTAGCCCTTCCTACTGTTAGTTCTCCACCTGACTTAGCCATAGACAACAGACCGAGTGCCTTAAACCAATCTCATTTTAATGCCTCTTCTATCTATGAATGGAACATAAATGGTATGTCTGAGTATAATATCCTAGGATTATTACAACAGATGACCATGGCAGCTAATGCCTATAAAACCCAACAGGGAACCTCTGACAAAGCCACAACAGAGATTCTCATTGCTAGCTTTATTGGTCAGCTTAAAGGATGGTGGGATCATCTCCTCACCAAACAACAACAATTAGATATTTTAAATTCAATTCAAACAGATGAGAATGGAGCCCCCATCTGTGATGAATTCAATAGTCCAATTCAGGATGCAGTTACTACCCTGATTCTGACTATATCCCTTCATTTCATAGGTGATCCTTCACACTTTAGGGATAAGAATGCTGAGTTACTACACAACATGAGATGTAGGAAGCTTAGTGAATTCCAAAGTTATAAAACCACGTTCTTTACCAGACTTTTCCTTAGGGATGATGCAAATCATATAACTTGGAAGGAAAAATTCCTTGCAGGTTTACCTACCCTATTAGGAGAAAATGTTAGGAATTCTATTAAAGCCCTTTATGACAACCGTATTCCCTATGATGAGCTCACCTACGGTGAACTTGTCAGTTTTATTAACAAAGAAGGTTTAAAGATTTGTCAGGACTTGAAATTACAGAAACGATTAAAATGGGAGCTTAGACAATCTAAGCAAGAACTAGGTGGTTTCTGTAAACAGTTTAACTATGACCCATTTAAAGCCTCCACTTCTAAAGATTGTAATGGTAAGTGTTCTTCGAAACCTTACAAGAAATATTACAAGTCTAAAAGCCATAGGAAACCCTTCCATGAGTTTAGAGAACCTTCCTATAGGAAACCATCGAAGCCTTATAGGAAACCTCATTTCTCTAAAAGGAAAGATACCATAGCAATAAAGAAATTTTATCTATAGTTTTATGCATATCTAAATTTCAAAGTGATTTGTTTAATCAAAAATTTTTACTTAGAATTGATTGCAAAGCTGCAAAACATGTTTTCGAAAAAGATGTTCAAAACATTGCATCAAAATAAATTTTTGCATGTTGGCAAGCCATTTTAAGTGTTTTTGATTTTGACATTGAGTTTATTAAAGGAGATACAAATTCTATCCCTGATTTTCTAACCAGGGAATTTCTTCAAAACAAATACAAATTTTTACACGTTGGATGTGTTTTAAGAAGAATTAATAAATTAAAACTAATAAACCAGAAAGTGGTACGTGTCGTTGTGATTACGCTACGATGCAGGTATTTCACTGCCTTAGAGAGTCATCTCAGAGCGTTGATCTGACTTAGAACAGACCAGCCCTTATCTCGCACGCTATGCGTATTTCGAGCCGATATACCAAATTCTTTAAACAAATAAATTTAAAATGTTTTAAACAAACCTAGGCAACACAAAGGCTCATAGATAGTACTAGATCTGGATCCCAGAAATAGTACTCTGATTGGATGGAGGGAGAAGAGAAATACAACCAAGGGGAAAGATCAGGTCTCTATGCCTTGGAAGAACGTAACAGTTTTATTTCTGATGTAGAAGATCAGCCAAGGCTGCAACTGCAGAGCATACTTATACATACAACCTTAAAATGGCTTGAAGAAATTTGTATCTGTTTTGAAGAAATTCCCTGGTTATCTGTTTTGAAGAAATTCCCTGGTTAGAAAATCAGGGATAGAATTTGTATCTCCTTTAATAAACTTAATGTCAAAATCAAAAACACTTAAAATGGCTTGCCAACGTGCAAAAATTTATTTTGATGCAATGTTTTGAACATCTTTTTCTAAATCATGTTTTGCAGCTTTGCAATCAATTCTAAGTAAAAAATTTTGATTTAACAAATCACTTTGAAATTTAGATATGCATAAAACTATAGATAAAATTTCTTTTTTGATAGTAGAATAATTTCTTTGACATTCATTCCAATGTGCAGAGACATATTGTACTATCTGTTCTTTACTATTTTCAACTTGTTTTAGTATTCCTCCATAACCTAAATCTGATGCATCAGTTTCAACAATCTTAGGTAATGCAAGATTTGCAAGAAATAAATATGGAATATTTTTAACAGAATCCTTTATCAGTTTAACAGCTTTAGTGTGCTCATCAGTCCATGCAACAGGATGTTTCTTTAATCTATTATGCAATGGCTTTGAAATCCTATTGATGTTTGGACAGAAATCAAGAACATAATTTAAACTACCTAGAAAACTCTGTAATTGAGTTTTATCTAGGATTCTATCAGGAAATTTCTCTGCAAATGCAAGAGATCTTTCAATAGGTGTTATGGTTCCTTTGGAAATATAATGACAAAGGAACCTGATCCTTGTTTGAAACAAGGATACTTTAGAACTAGAAATGGCTAGACCAGTCTTCCTAGTGGCAAGATAGAAAGTCTTTAAATGCTTGAAATGTTGATCAATTGTTTGGGAAAAGATCAACACATCATCAATATAAACAATGCAAAATTCAGAGAAAGGATTATAAATACCATTCATAATCCTTTGAAATTCTGAAGGTGCATTTTTTAATCCGAATGGCATAACAATCCATTCATACTATCCAAAAGGAACAGTAAAAGCAGTTTTATAACGGTCTTTGAGATGAATTTGAATTTGCCAAACTCCAGATTTTATATCAAATTTTGAAAAATGAATGCAGAATGTAGTTTCTGGAGCAAATCCTTTTTATTAGGTATGGGATACATAATCCATTTTAATGCTTTATTAAGGGGTTTGTAATTTATGACTAATCTGGGTGTTCCTCTTTCTATCTCAAAATTCTTATTGACATAGAAAGTAGCACAAGACCATGGAGACCTAGACTTGACTATGAGACCTTTAGATTCTAAATCTTTTATATCATCTTTGCAATATTGTTTCAATTCCATGTTCATTTGGATTGGACAGGCTTTGGTAGGTATTTGCTTTTCATCAAAAGAGTTTTCATAAGGCAAATCAACCAAATGTTGTTTTCTATTCCAAAAAGCAGATGGTAGATCCGCACATATTTCTTTTTCAATGAGGTCTTTAAAATTAGAGATTTTTCTTTTTACAAATTCATTTTGTAATTGGTTTTCGATTCTTTGTAAACTCAAATCCTTTTTTAAACAAATAAGGTCATTTTGTTTTGATTTGAGGATTGTATTGATTTGGTTCTGATAAATAGAACATGCTTTAACAATATTCAAATTTCTTGTTTTAGGTTTTTCAATAAAAGGAAAAACAAGTTTTTTGATTTTTGCTTTAAAAGATATACTATCATAGTTGACAGTATAGGGAGTAATGAGATTGATAAAAGGGGTTCCTAAAATGACAGTATGGTGCATGTCATTTGTAAGAATAAAAGAAGTCTTGAATTCAAAACCATTGTTATGAATAAAGGCGTCAACTTTAGATTTGACATTAAGTTTTGAATTATTAGCGGCAGAAAGTCTTTCATTTGTTTTCTCATGAAACCTTCTGGGGACAATATCTTCTTTAATGCAATTTAAATCAGCACCAGTGTCAAAAAGGGCAATGGTGTCAATTTCAAAATCTTTAGAAAAAATCAAGGTATTTTTAATCAAATACTTTCTCGTGGTGATTTGCTTTAACACAAACAGAAAATCATTGGGTATAAATTTTTTTGACACTGGTGTCAATTTCAAAATCTTTAGAAAAAATCAAGGTAATTTTAATCAAATACTTTCTCGTGGTGATTTGCTTTAACACAAACAGAAAATCATTGGGTATAAATTCAATGTTTTCAAGACTTTGTCCTCCATTACCACCATCATCAGATTCTGATTCTTTATTAGAATTATCCTGGAGTTGTCTATGTAAGAGAAGTTGAATGGTTTCAGAATCATTCTTTTATTTTTCTTTCAACTCTTTTATCTCAAGTTTGATTTCTTTAATCTCTCTTTAAAGGTCTTGGATATTGGGAATTGTTTTCTTTGTTTTCTTTTTATCCAAGATTTCAGTTAGGTCATATGTATTCTTTTTAATGGTAGGGGTTTTAGAAGTTTCTGCTTTATCACCTAATTTTAAGGCTTTTAGAAGCCTATCAAGATACTCCTTTTGAAGAGTAGAGTCAGAAATGTGTTTAACTAGCTCAAGAAAAGTTTCTTGTTCTTTAGTCAACACATTGAGTTTTTTTGTCTTTAAATAGGATTCTGTATCAGAATCACTATCACTAGTTACAGATGTATCCGAGTCAATTAACTCATCAACCTGTAGAGGCTCACTGTTTCCCGACATGGAAGACTCAGAGTCAGAAAACTCTACAAGCAAAGGGGCCACTTTAGAGAATATCTCTTCATCTAGGTCAAGTTCATGGAGCTTTCTGCTCATTCTACAGAACTTTGCGATATGACCTTTCTTTACACATTTGAAACATGTGGATTCTTTGTAATTGAAATGAGCTTTTGATTTTGCTATGGTGTCTTTCCTTTTAGAGAAATGAGGTTTTTTATAAGGCTTCAATGGTTTCCTATATGAAGGTTCTCTAAACTCATGGAAGGGTTTCCTATGGCTTTTAGACTTGTAATGTTTCTTGTAAGGTTTCGAAGAACACTTACCATTACAATCTTTAGAAGTGGAGGCTTTAAATGGGTCATAGTTAAACTGTTTACAGAAACTACCTAGTTCTTGCTTAGATTGTCTAAGCTTCCATTTTAATCATTTCTGTAATTTCAAGTCCTGACAAATCTTTAAATCTTCTTTGTTAATAAAACTGACAAGTTCACCGTAGGTGAGCTCATCATAGGGAATACGGTTGTCATAAAGGGCTTTAATAGAATTCCTAACATTTTCTCCTAATAAGGTAGGTAAACCTGCAAGGAATTTTTCCTTCCAAGTTATATGATTTGCATCATCCCTAAGGAAAAGTCTGGTAAAGAATGTGGTTTTATAGCTTTGGAATTCACTAAGCTTCCTACATCTCAGGTGTGTAGTAACTTAGCATTCTTATCCCCAAGGTATGAAGGATCACCTATGAAATGAAGTGATATAGTCAGAATTAGGGTAGCAACTGTATCCTAAATTGGACTATTGAATTCATCACGGATGGGGGCTCCATTCTCATCTGTTTGAATTGAATTTAAAATATCTAATTGTTGTTGTTTGGTGAGAAGATGATCCCACCATCCTTTAAGCTGACCAGTAAAGCTAGCAACGAGAATCTTTGTTATGGCTTTGTTAGAGGTTCCCTGTTGGGTTTTATAGGCATTTGCTGCCATGGTCATCTGTTGTAATAATCCTAGGATATTATACTCAGACATACCATCTATGTTCCATTCATAGACAGAAGAGGCATTAAAACGAGATTGGTTTAAGGCACTCGGTCTGTTGTCTATGGCTAAGTCAGGTGGAGAACTAACAGTAGGAAGGGTTAATTCCCAATGGATTTTATTTGCTTTAGGAACAGGTTCTTCTTTAAAGGCTTCTAAGTCAGAAGAGGCTATAGATATTTGGTCTTGTTCTAGTAGACCAATTTTGCTAGATTGAGCACTATCTGGAGTTATTTGAATTTTACTAGAAGAGGAAGAAGAAGCTTCTATTCTATCTAGTTGTTCTTTAATGGCTTTAGCAAAATCTGATTTTGACTCTTGAACTAACTTTTGACTAGTACTCGAGACTTAGAAGGGTTTGAAAATAGGCTCTTTAAGTTTCTTTTCAGAGTCAGTCTTTGACGTAATACTAGGAGAAACAACTATGGCTGACTTTTGGAATTGATTTTCTATCCTAGTCAACTGTTTTCCTATTGTATTCAGATTGGCATTACAGAAATTATTCTGTTGAATAATGTTATCTAAATCCGTTTCTGGATCTTTGGGTTTATGGATTTTATAGGGTGAGGCTTTAATCTGAACAGGAGGTTCACTATGATCAATGGTTAGACTCCTAAGTGGAAGATGTTCAGATTCTATAATCCTATCACTATTAGAAAGATTCCATTCAGTGATTTTCTTTCTAACAGTAATGAGATTTGATTCTTTAAAAGGATAAGTAATTTTGTTATCCGAAACATACATCTCAAACCAATCAAAAAACAATATATGAACTTTATGCAAATTTACAAACTCATAATAGACTTGTTGGATCTCTTTTCTTTGGTTTAAGAAATGTTTAAAAAACCAAAATCTTTTTTCTTTATTAGTGTCAGAATAAAAATCATTGTGAAGAAGAGTTTTATCTAATTCAAAATCTTTTTTAATGACACTAATTACATTTTCTGTGACAGTAGAAAATATAGGAGAAGTTGGAGGAGAAGGTTCCTTCTCTTCCTATCTTTGTTCATGTTGACTGCTAGTGTAGATTGGGAGTGGAACACTAGTGGTATAGTCAACAGAGTGAATAGAGGAACTAGGTATATCCGATGTGGAAAACCTAGGTTGACTCTTTTCTGGTTGGAAAGAGAGATTTATAACGGAAGGAATCTTTGAAAATTTCCTTTCTAATGAAGGAATACTTGAGCATGAATCTTTATCAGAGAATCTAGATTATGTAGATCTCTTAAAAGATAGTTTGACTTTACAATCTGAATACTGAGTCACATTTTGTAATTCTGTATTTAGCTCAAGTTGTTTAGGAATCGCTGGTTCAGTGGCTCCTTCTAAGATCCATTCTTCAGGGAGATTGACATCCTTCCATTGGATTGGTCTAGGAATAACTGTATTGGCTTTAGACAAGTCAGTCTGCAAGAGAAGAGTTTCATCTCTTTTTTCTGGAATTTATGTCGCGTATTGGTAAACGCAGATATTATGGCTTTGTAGGATATTCTGAAAATTAGGGTAATCGGTACAGATCCTTCAAGCATGTGATAGTTATGGGTCTTGATCTGTAATATTATTCTTTTCAGAATGTTTTTGTCTTTAAGGGAAACTGTTATACTTGGATAACAGCTAAAGGAAATGGGTCCTTTACAGAAGCTTGATTCAATACTGCTAAGTAAAGAATCATCAAAAGAGATGAATCTTCCATCTCTAAGGACAGTTAGGATTGAAGTATTCAATCCTTCTTTAGTCAATGGTTTTATTCCAACTTGAATTAAACCAATGTGAACATAATTAAAATGCTTTTCTTTTAGATTTTTTAAAGATTGTTCTGAAAACAAGTGAATTGTTTCAAAAGGCTTTGAAAGGGTTATGTCACGCTCTTCAGTTTTTATGACATAATCATTCTTTAAAAAATCAAGCTTTTTTGTTTTGTAAATCATTTCTTTAGAAATCTTTGGAAGTCCCTAACAATCAATTGCTTTATCAAAGTCTTCAATTATAAATTCTTCTGAATTCACAACATTCTTAGAATCACTAGTTCTTCCAGAAGAAGAGCTAGAAAAGGATGATCCTCTACAGAGTAGAGAATCCATGGGTAGGAACCTATAATCTAGTTTTAATCCTACATGTATGGCTATAATCCAAGGCTAAGAATTAGTTTTACTGCCCTTCAACCAAATCAGAATTAGTTTTACTGCCCTTCAACCAAATCGGGACTTACAACCAAATACTACCAAGGCACCAGAAGTAACACTCACCACACAAGTAAAATCTTAACTAAACTACAAGTCTTTATACCATAGAGTCTCTAAACTATATTACACTATCCTCCCCGTGGCTCTGATACCAGAAGGTAATAAATCTTCTGCATCCGAAATAAAACTGTTATGTTCTTCCAAGGCATAGAGACCTGATCTTTCCCCTTGGTCGTATTTCTCTTCTCCCTCCATCCAATCAGAGTACTATTTTTGGGATCCAGATCTAGTACTATCTATGAGTCTTTGTGTTGCCTAGGTTTGTTTAAACCATTTTAAATTTATTTGTTTTAAATTTACTTCCTGATTAGATACCAGAAGGTAATAAATCTTAAAATCTAATCAGATACCACTTTATATATATATATATGTAATCATTCTCAGGGGGTGGGCACCCTTATTTTCTTTAATACGAACATGCTATTAAGCCATATTGTTTGATAGAGTTAATTTTTAATGCATTATAATGTCATGCGGTTTACTAGTATTAAAATTTGACTCTATTAAACCTCACAACTTAAAAAGCGTGTCACATGAAAAAAAAAAATGAGGGCGCGCACTAGAGAGTCAATAAATAAAGGTCAAATCAATATATAAAGAGTGAGAACTGTACTCACATAATAGTTGGGATTGAGGAAGAAGGTGATGGTTAGTTAATTTTTAGATGGGATTACGAGAAATTTGCTTGTTATTTAGTTAATTAGTTAATTTTTAGATAGGATTTGAGAAAGAAGAAATTTGAAGAGTTAGGGTTTATAACCAATTGAACCTGAATTAAATTAAATTCGGTTAGTTCATGTTTATAATTCGAATTTGAAAAATATGTTTGGTAGCTTATTTTGAAAGTAGTATATGAAAATAAAAATAGTAATTTTCTTAGGAAAATTTTAAGATGCCATGATTAAAATTATGGCTTTAATACCATGATAAATATATTTTATAAATTATTCATAAAATTAGTAAATGGAAGGTAAAACAAGTAAATTAGTTTTTCAAAATTGCAAATAAAACAAACACTTGTAAAAATAACATAAAACTTATAAATCAACATTAAAATAATTAAACAAAAAATAGTTTATCCATTTAATTTAATTAAGCAAAGGAAAAATCACTCATCAATTAAAAACAATCTGTATTTAAAACAATTAGAATAAGTTTTATGGATTTGGTTTAACTATAAATTCTATATTCATCCTAGAATATTTATAAATGTTTTTGTTATTTAAATTTTCTATCATAATTTTGTTTACTACACATTTTAAGTTGAGCAAAATTATTTTTCTTGATATGAATCAAGCTAGAACAGAATAAGAAGATATTCTTATTCTATTAGACATATATGATATATCAATAAAATTATTATGAACAAACATGTCCTTTTACTCAATATTCAAGAGGTTATTGTTCTTTATCCAAAAAAAAAAAAGGAGGTCATTGTTCTTTTTACAATGATGGCGTATCAAAATGAAGCAATTTAAAGGGTCCACCCAAACATATCAATCTTCACAACATGTTTTAAAGATTAGATTGCGACTCAAAAATTCAATAGTAGCCACCAAATGGTTAGTGAAACAAGCATGTGCTTTCATGATGATGAGTCGATTAATTATCTTAATCATAGGAATTTTATTGAATTAATTAAATTGTTAGCAACAATGAATGATGAGATTAATAAAATTATGTTAGAAAACACTCCTAAAAATGCCCAATACATAATACCTAAATTCAAAAGGAGTTATGGAATATTATTGGTAATAAACTACAGCACAAGATTCGAGAGGAAGTTGGTGATACTAAATTTTATATCTTAGTTTATGAGGACTTCATGAATCTCCCAAAGAACAAATTGATATTATTTTGAGATATGTTGATTATGATAGGTTTATTTGAGAATGTTTCTTTGAAATTTTGAATGTTGATGAAACAAAGGACTTGACTTTAAAAAATGAGATATGCAATGCCCTTACTCGGTATAATCTTTTAGTTGAAAGATTAAGAGATGATGGTACTAGTAATAAGGCAGGTGAATGGAATGAATTATGATTTTTATTTTCTCAGTGATTGTCCATATGCACATTTTATACATTTGTTTTACTCATCAACTATAAATCATATTAGTTGCAATATTTAAAGAAATGCATACAGTATGACTATTTTTTTTCTAAGTTGAGTTCTATTATTAACTTTGCTAGTGTTTCTTTCAAACGTTATCCTAAGTTAAGATCTATTAGAGAAAAAGAAACTATAGATTTGATAGCTTATTTAGAAGAGCTTGAAACTAGTACATGGACTAATCAATTTAGAACCTTAAAAAAAGGGTTGGAGATACTTATTGGACCTCACATTTTACTTTAGTTAATAGGTTTATTAAGATGTCTGGTGCAACTCATGAAGTTTTAGGAAAGACGCTTGATGATAGATCTAATCGAGATATGCATGGAGAAGCTAAAATTATACATAGAGAGATGAAATCGTTTGTGTTTATTTGCTTTTATTTAATTAAACTTTTTTTGGAAATTTTTGATATTCTTTGTGGAGCATTGAAAAAAAAAATCATTAGACATATTTAATACTTTGAATTATATCTCAATTACAAAAAGACATTTGCAAGAGTTTCAAGATAGTGGGTGGATGATTTTATTAAAAGTATGGTATCCTTCTATGAAAAATATGGTATCACTTTGCTTGATATTAGTGTTTGTTATATGAAAGGTACAAGACGTTCTTGTCAACAAAAATGATTATGTTATAGTTCAACATCATTATCACTTTGATATATTTAATGTTGTAATAAATTTTCGATTGATAGAGTTAAATAGCAAATTCTTAAAGCAAACTATGAAACTCCTTTCTTTAAGCTCAGCTTTGGAACTAACTGATGGGTTCAAATCATTTGATATAGATAGTATTAGCTCTCTTGCTAGAAATTTTGTCCTCATAATTTCACTCCAAATGAGATGCTTGCTTTGAGAGGAGAATTAGCTCATTATAAGATTGATGTGCTTTCTCATCCACAGTTTCAAAACATTGCTTATATTTTTTAGCCATGTTGATGATTCGTTGAAACAATGAAGTCTTACTATTTCTTAATTGACAAATTAATTCGTTTAGTGTTGACTCTTTCTATTTCTACAACCACAACAGAGCTTGCATTTTCAAGTATGAAACTTATCGAGACATCAATTCATAGTAAGATAAAAAATGATATTTTTTTCATTATGATTGTATGGTTCTTTATTTTGAAAGAGAAATTACTTACGCTATTGACTTAAATTTTATAATTGATGTCTTTTATGATTCAAAGCCGCGAAAAGTACAACTTCAATAGTAATTTTATATTTTGTATTTTTATTTTCTAGTCTTTTACACTATAAATCTTAGGCGTAAGGCTCCTACGATCCCTCCTATTTATTTTGTCATTTATATAAATAAAATTTCATGTTCACTTTCTATAAATTTATTATTTTTTTAATTTAGACAAGGTCTGCAGTTGGGATAATGATTCATTAATTCAACAAATTCTGTTTACAGTTCTGACTTGTGGCGTGACTCGTGCATGGCCAACTCATGGGCGCTACTGGTTGCTGGATATGTTGGCTGCGCAAGTGGTCGGGGAGGCGCATTAGTGAGCGGACAAGGATTGTTGGAGATCGTGGTGGCCTGCTGAGGATCCATACGATACAAGATGATATGGCCTTTCTGGATTTTAGATTACCCCCTTCTCAATCTAGTGTATTACTAGGACTCTTTCTCCAAAATAATGCAGTTCTTTTCTGATTCACGTAATAGCTGGGCAGCTAAATATTTATTAACAAAATTAATAAATAAATCAAAATGAATTCGAATTAATTCGTATAAATATGTTTAAATTTATCCATCTTCTGTTACAATGTTTAGCTCCCATAGAATTAATTACACTGGACTGGATCATCATTTTCTAGTTTTTTTAATTAAAATAATAATTTATCATATATTTTATTACAAGTTAATTCCATTTTTTTATTACTTAATAAAATAGAAACATCGAGATATCAGCATCCACATGATGGAAATTATTTGTGGTTTGGCAGAGTGGTAAGTGGAGGTGACTATTGATTAGGGGTGTTAAGAATCCAATCCGATCTATTCAATCTGTTTGATCCGTAGAAATCCGATCCGTAGATTGGTGGATTGGATTGGATTGAAAATTTAAAAATCCGCAATCGGTGGATTGGATATGGATTTACTTTTATAAATCCGCAAAATCTACAAATCCACAAAAACATAAATTTTTTATTTAATAAAAAAATAAAAAACTTGTAAATATGGCATTATACTTATAATAAATAAATAAGTTAAAATATATTTACATTAACACCATATTATTTCTTATCCGATAATTATATAAAATAAAAATAATTAAATAAAAAATATAGTTTTCTAAGCAGTTAATTTTCATGTACTGATTTAAATAAATGAGATTTTTTTGGTGTGTTGTATTTTAAAAATTTTGAAATTATTTTCTAGCTTTATTTAAACAATTAATTTATTTAAATCTTATTTAATTTTGAATTTGATCGGTAGTAAAAACATTTTCATATTAATTTTTTTATTTAGTTAGTTTGTAGATAGGACATGATTAAAATTTTTAGCCCACAAATCAATCCGCAAAATGGTGGATTGGATATGGATTGGATATGGATTGGGTTAAATCTGCATTTGATCCGCGGACGTGTGAATTGGATTTGGATTGAATTTTACCAATCCGTAAATTGAATTTTATTAAAAATTTTTAATCCACAAAATCATGGATTGGATATGGATTGATGTCCAATCCGCAAAATCTGATCCGCGAACACCCTTACTAGTATTGATTTAGTGGATTGATTTGATTGGCATCATTATGGTTTATACTTAACGGCAAGTGACCTGTCAATTTTCTCAATGATAATTCATAGCAAAATTTTCCAACTAAACCAATCTAAATATGTAAATCTCTGTATAATTATAATATTGGGAACAAAAGAATTTTATTACTATCAAGAAATTATAACTTAATAGTGATGTGGTTACAAAATTTATTATTTTGATCTAGTTATCTTTTCTGTAAGTGATAGAGGTAAAATATACATTGATAAGTAATAAATTAAATGTGTCAAATCCAAACAATGATGAAAGAGATAGATATAGTTTCAAAATCTAGCACATATATTATATATGTGCTAGAAGTGTCAGGAGTGGCTCTTCCTTTAGTCAATTTAGGCAGTTGCCTAAGGCCATTACATATGAAAGCCCCAAATTTCTCTCCAACATTATACCTATTAGATTATTCATTTACATTTCTTATTATTATTTT
The DNA here is from genome assembly GCF_000493195.1 of Citrus x clementina. Taxonomy (NCBI): domain Eukaryota; kingdom Viridiplantae; phylum Streptophyta; class Magnoliopsida; order Sapindales; family Rutaceae; genus Citrus; species Citrus x clementina. Next base: position 12,761,809 of record NW_006262201.1, on the reverse strand, counting down.
ATAATAATCTTTAACATGAATTTATCAAATCCCTACAAAATCTCTATTGAACGTTACTTCATTTAAAACTCTACACAAGCCACACATTCGTTGTTATCCATTAATATTTTTTATCAATTAAAAAAAAGGCATGACACATTCAATGCTTTGGTGCATAACAAGGAAAAATTACTTTCTTTAATTTTTTCTTTAAAAAAATTCAATTATTTCCATTGATCACTGTTGTTTAAAGTTTCAATCCATCAAAGTTAAAGTTCTCAAATATGCAGGTTTTTTCTTCTTATTCTCTTCTTAATTAGTTGTGTTATTTAATTGTTATTGTTTCTGTTATATTATTTTTGTTTTCTTTTAATTATCTAACATAATTGTTTGCTTGTTTACTCTTTTTTCACTAAAAAAGTCTAATAGAAAATGTGCATTAGGATACCAAAAACTTCAAATAAAAAGAGAAGAATAAAAAAGTTAGTTTGATATCTAAAAAGGGCTCTTTATAGGTTTGTCAAAAATTGTAAAAAAAAGGTGTGAATTTAAGTGAAGAATCAGTAATTGACAAAGATTTTCACAATTAAATTTGATAAAAACTTATTTAAGATCAACTAAGTCGCAAGAAAGATTAAATGGATTAACTATATTATCTATTGAGAAAAATATATTAGCGAAAATAGAATATATTATTTAAGAAAGCTAGAAAAATTGATTTTAAATAAATAACTTTTTAATAAAACTAATACATATATTTGACTTCAAATTTTTTAAAAGGCCTAATTGAAACAATTCACCTGAGGCCCCCAAAATTAGTTGAACCGCCCCAGTATGTAGTGTTAAGATTATATAAAGTATCTTGAAAGTCTAAAGATTAAATCATTGTCCCAAATAATTTTAGAAAAATATTTTATTCAATCTTGAACCTTTAATGTAATATAGCATATATTTTTTGTAATTTATTGAAAAATGTTACTAAGTGCAGACAATTTTCGTAAGATATGACTCTATAAAAACTGTAATTTACTACAATATAGAGTTTATTTAGTTGTTTATTTTTTGTACATAGGGGTTCTTCAAAGAGAGCTAAGACAAAAGAAAACAGGGATAAGCAACCCCATACATATCACAAAAGACAATGTGATTAATAGAAGAAAGTGGGGGAGCTAAAAACATTGAGACCCAAAGGAAGAGATATTGTATGAGTAGTAAGAGCATCAACTGTAAAATTGGCCTCGCAATAGATATGATTGATGTCAGCATGCTAATCTCATTGCAGAAGCTCGTGGATAGAGAGGATAAGCAGAGGGTATTCATTAATGGTCTCAGAGGAGCTACTAACCAATTGGGTTATGCATAAACTATCAACTTCCATTGGCAGCTAGCGACCTCCAATTTCCCAAGCATCAAATATTGATAAAGACCTCAAAGCTTAGGAACCGTGACAGAGCAGCAACTAATATGCATCTATAATGTGGAATTTATTCTTATTTATAATTAGTCTAAATTACAAGAAAAATCTTTTGACTATATAAAAGTTATTCTTATATAAAATATCAGTTATTCCTATATAAACAATTGTGCTCAAGTGTGGACGTCTGTACGAAAAATTTATGTAGACAAAATTAAAAAAAAAAACACAAACTCTAATACACTAAAAGACAAAAATATATATTGAAATTCATGTTATTTTATCTTTTTGTTTCGTCCGCGTTGTAAGTTCATACGGACATCTGCGTATGAACACCTCTCTCAATTTTATTGTATATTTTATCAAATTCTATCATGTAATTGAATTGATGTAATTTATATTTTCACTCCCTTCTCCACATGTTTTCTTTGATTTTGCATCGTCATATAACACACACACTTATAATTTTCTTTAATTTGGTTGGCTGTTGTTCTAAGAAAGAAGAAATACTTTGTAAAACCAAAGACAGTCTCTCTTCCTTTGTCCTCCTATATATACGTACAAAAAATACAATTAATAATCAAAAGCAAGCAATTAAATTCAAGCTATATATAGCTATATATGTGATACTACTTGCTTTCTATCCTCATCTTCTTATATATCCACCGGCATTATTATTCTCAGAAGAACCTCAACTTGCCACTCGGTCTAAAGCCATGGCCCCTCATCGAAAACCTAAACCTCATCGACCCCCTCTCTCATGGCTCCTTACAGACACGTTATGCAACTGAAATCAGGCTTCTATAATGCGGTGGTAGCCCGATCACTTTAACCTACAGAACTTTTTCTCGAAACTCTTGGTGTTACTTTTGCTTTTAGGTCAGCACTTCTTGCAGGAAAATACACAACTTACAATTATTCTGGTGTAGGCAAGGCATTATATGGTCCTCCTTATTGACACCAAGCACGTGAACTTATTCTAATGGAACTATCTAGCCTAAACGTTTTTACCAACTTGAGTGCATAAGGGTAAAGGAAAAAAAATATGTTCTCTCAAAGCTGTATAAATTATCTTCGGGCAAATGCTCCTTTAATCTCTTGAGTTTGAGTCAATTAATTCCTATATTTAAAAAAAAATTATTCAAAGATCCATTTTGTAGTTGTTGAATCCAAACCAATCACCAAGACCAATTTGGAACCCCCAAGACCCACTCTATGAAACTTGATCTTTGTTCTGGAATTAATCACTAAACTAAGTTTTGACAAGAAACAAGAATAACCACTAGAAATCAATCACACAATCAAAGAAAATCATATCACACACTTTGCACTAAGGATTATAGTGGTTCGGCCAATTTCTTGCCTACATCCACTGTGGAAAACGAAGCAACCTTTTATTGATTTCCGAGAACAAGTTACAAATTTGGAGAAAACATGTAAATGAACAGATACACTTAACAACAGATCTTATGGCCTTTTATACTCCACTCTAACCAATCCGAAAGAACCCCAAGAAACTAGTTCACGCTCCTGGGTTTCCAGCCAAGAGGACCTCCAGCTGCTTCCCGCGTGAGCTAATGGTAAAAACCATTTCTTGAATTAGCTTTGGGACACTTGTCAAACATTCATGCAAACTCTTGATTAAAACGCAGAGATGGTTGCCGTTTGAGTTAGTGAAACATGTGACACATCACGTGTATTACTAACGAATCTAGCCGACATATCGTTTGTATCAAACAGCTGTTCTGAACTCCAATGCTTGACATGTCGTTTATCCTTGCTAACAAACAGACGAGGTGTCATACATATTCCTGGGATCAGATTTGAGCTTCATGATTCCAACACTCTCCACCTTGAACTCAAATTAGTTACCCTTTTGCTTCTGCCTTCCACTGTATCCTTGCAGTATTATAGCCTGCAGATCCCAGCTGAGTTCATGCAGAACTCCAGCTTGGCTGCTAGTATAGCCTTTGTCAACATATCAACAAGGTTATCATCAGTGTGAACCTTTAACAGCTTCACCATACCTTTAGACACCTCCAGCCTGACAAAGTGCAGTTTAACGTCAATGTGCTTTGTCTTTTCGTGATGCACCTGGTTCTTGCTTAGGCAAATTGCACTTTGACTGTCACAGTGAAAAGCCACCTGTCTTTGTTCAAATCCCAATTCTGTAACTATTCCTCTGAGCCATATTGCCTCCTTAAAGGCTTCTGCAGCTGCAGTGTACTCAGCTTCTGTTGTTGACAGAGCAACAACACTTTGCAGTGAAGCTTTCTAGTTTATGATGCAGCCACTGAGTGTGAACAAATAGCCTGTCAGAGACCTCCTTTTATCCAGATCCCCTGCATAGTCAGCATCCACATACCCTTCAACATCAACTTCTGTACCTCCTTTTGCACTATAGATGAGGCCATAATCAGCAATCCCACTGAGATATCTTAAGATCCATTTTACAGCTCTCCAGTGCTCCTTTCCAGGATTAGCCATATACCTGGAAACTACACTTACTGCATGAGAGATATCTGGCCTTGTTAAGACCATGGCATACATCAAGCATCCCACAGCACTTGAATATGGAGTTGTGCTCATCTCAGCTTTTTCATCTTCAGTCCTTGGACACTGATTACAAGACAGCCTGAAATGAGCAGACAGTGGAGTTTGAACTGGTTTAGAGTCCACCATTTCAAATCTCTCAAGTATTTTCTTTATATAGCAGTGTTGTGACAGCTTTAGTATCCCTTTCTTACTATCTCTTAGCAACTCTACTCCAAGAATCTTCTTGGCTGCCCCAAGATCCTTCATCTCAAATGCATTCTTTAATTGTTTCTTCAGCTTATCTATCTGATCCATGTGGTTACATGCTATAAGCATGTCATCAACATATAACAACAGATAGATCTTACCTCCATCTCTCAAATCTTTGTGGTATGCATAACAATCATAAGAGCATCTTTGAAAACTATTCTCAGCCATGAATTTATCAAATCTCAAATACCATTGTCTCAGGGATTGCTTTAATCCATATAGAGACTTTCTCAAATGACACACATAATCAGCTTTAGCTGGATCCTCATAACCTCTTGGTTGTGCCATTACAATCATCTCTTCCAATTCACCATGAAGGAATGCAGTCTTGACATCCATCTATCCTAGGTGCATGTCATTTACTGCAACCAGTGCTAACAAGATCCTCAAGGAAGAGTGTCTCACCACTAGGGAAAAAACCTCATTAAAGTCAGCCCCCTCTTTTTGTGTGAAGCCTTTGGCAACCAGCCTGGCTTTGTATCTAAGTGGTTCAACTACTGGTATGCCTTCTTTGATCTTATAGATCCACTTGTAGCCAACTACTTTCTTCTTTTCTGGTTTTGGAATCAGATCCCATGTATGGTTCTTGATCAATGATCTCATTTCTTCATCCATAGCTGCAACCCACTTCTTTGAGTCCTTACTACTGACAGCTTCAGTGTAAGTCTTTGGTTCATCTTCTTCTACTCCCTGTTCTGTTGATAGTGCAAATGCAATCAAGTCTGCATATGCATACCTCTTAGGTGGCTTTGATTCTCTTTTCTTTCTATCTCTCACCAGTTGATAATTTCTGAGGTTATCATCACCTTCTAATTCACCTTGTTGTTCGGGAAAATCTATTCCAGGTGAATTCTCAGGCCTTGCCTTTTTGTCAGCTTCTGTGCTAGAGCTTGGGAGCTCCACCTCAAGAAAACTCTTCTTGTCACAACCTGACATTCTCTCAATGGTTTGATTTTCAGTGGCTGAGTTTTGAAGCATTTCATGTTCATTAAACACCATATCCCTGCTGATTATTGCCCTTGGTGGCTTCATGTCTGTACACCACAGCTTGTAACCCTTCACACCAGCATGATATCCTAAGAACACACACTTAAAGGCCCTGGGCTCTAACTTCCCTTGTTTGACATGAGCATAGGCTGGGCAGCCAAATATTCTCAATTGAGAATAGTCAGCTGGTTTGCCAGACCAGAGCTCATATGGGGTTCTGAAATTGATTCTAGAAGAGGGACTCATGTTTACTCTGAAGCAAGCAGTATCTAGAGCTTCAGCCCATAGACTCATGGGTAGCTTAAAGTGGATCAGCATACACCTAACTTTATCTATTAGGGTCCTGTTCATTCTTTCAACTAATCCATTTTGCTGCGGTGTGTGTCTTATTGTTTTGTGTCTAACTATACCATGTTTTGTACAGAAATCATCAAAGTCCTTATTGCAGGACTCTAACCCATTATCTGTCCTCAGTCTTCTCACCTTTCTATTAGTCTGTGTTTCAACTAATATTTTCCAGTTCTTAAACTGATCAAACACTTAGTCTTTGCTTTTCAAACTAAACACCCAAACCATTCTTGAGAAATCATCAATAAGAGATAAGAAATACCTAGCCCCACCTAGAGAAGCTGTCTGTGCAGGCCCCCATAGATCAGCATGAATGTAGTCTAGAGTCCCCTTTGAATTATGGATACCAGTACTGAATTTCACTCTTGAAGATTTTCCTAAAACACAATCTTCACATAATTTCAAAGGCTCTATCTTATCTACTCCTAAGACTCCCTATTTTGATAGTTCAACTAAGCCTCTTTCACTCATGTGGCCTAACCTCATATGTCACAGCATGGTTTTATTTATTTTCTGGTTTGACATAGCAACATCCCCTGTGATAGCTGATCCCTGTAACACATACAGACCATTGCTCATGTTCCCTTTCATCACAACCATTGACCCTTTCAAGACCTTTAAAGTGCCTGACTCAAGTTTAACTAGGCATCCTATTTTATCCAGCATTCCTAGAGAGATAAGATTTCTTTTGAGATCAGGCACATGTCTAACATCCCTTAGTTCCTTACTCATGCCATCAAACATTTTCAACCTAATTGAACCTCTGCCAACCACTCTACAGGTTAAATCATTACCCATTACTACTATCCCACCATCACAAGTCTCATAGTTTGTGAATAAAGTTTTATTAGGGCACATGTGGAAGGAACAACCAGAATCTAAAACCCAATTACCTTTTGTTTGAGCATCAGTTGCTATTAGAACTCTAGCTAAGTCATAGCCATCAGATTCTTCAAATTCTGATACAACAGCAGCATCTTCATTCTTCTCCTTTGCATTATTTTTCTTGTTTTTAAATTCAGGGCAATCTTTCTTGAAATGGCCCTCCTTATGACAGTGAAAACATTTCAAGTTCTTTGGCCTGGATTTTGATCTCTTTTTCTTGTTCTTACTTGTCTCTCTATTTTCAGTTCTTCCTCTTGCTGTCAGCCATTCTCCATCCCTGGTTTCTTTCTTGATTGCAGCCTTGGAACTCAGAGCTTCCTTTACATCTCCCATAGCGAGAGTCTGTCTTCCATACATCAATGTATCCACTAGATTCTCATAGGAACTCGGTAGAGAGCAGAGTAGGATCATGGCTTTGTCATCATCATCAATTTTCACATTGATGTCTTCAAGATCCAGGATGATCTTGTTGAAAGCATCAATGTGATCAGTAATTGATGATCCTTCTCCCATCTGTAATGTATAAAGCTTCTTCTTAGTGGGTAGTCTTTTAGCCATTGACTTCTTTGTGTATAAGTTGTCAAGCTTCTTCTATAGTCCTGCTGCTGTTTTTTACCCACCCACCTCTCTGAGTACACCATCCACAAGACTTAGAATTATTGCACTGTGTGCCCTATCAAGAACCTCAGATAATTCTTCTTCAGTTCCTTTCATTGGCTTCTTGGATGATGACTCATCATCAAGTGTAACATCCAACCTTTGATGCACCAGTAAGGCTCTCATCTTGAGCCTCCATAGGTGGAAATCATTTTCGCCTGTGAACTTCTCCACTTCAAGTTTAGTTGACGCCATTACAGAGACCAAGAAAACAGAGATAAGCTCTGATACCAATTTGTTGAATCCAAACCAATCACCAAGACCAATTTGGAACCCCCAAGACCCACTCTATGAAACTTGATCTTTGTTTGGAATTAATCACTAAACTAAGTTTTGACAAGAAACAAGAATAACCACTGGAAATCAATCACACAATCAAAGAAAATCATATCACACACTTTGCACCAAGGATTATAGTGGTTCGGCCAATTTCTTGCCTACATCCACTGTGGAAAACGAAGCAACCCTTTTATTGATTTCCGAGAACAAGTTACAAATTTGGAGAAAACATGTAAATGAACAGATACACTTAACAACAGATCCTATGGCCTTTTATACTCCACTCTGACCAATTTGAAAGAACCCCAAGAAACTAGTTCACGCTCCTGGGTTTCCAGCCAAGAGGACCTCCAGCTGCTTCCCGCGTGAGCTAACGGTAAAAACCATTTCTTGAATTAGCTTTGGGACACTTGTCAAACATTCATGCAAACTCTTGATTAAAACGCAGAGATGGCTGCTGTTTGAGTTAGTGAAACATGTGACACATCACGTGTATTACTAACGAATCCAGCCGACATATCGTTTGTATCAAACAGCTGTTCTGAACTCCAATGCTTGACATGTCGTTTATCCTTGCTGACAAACAGACGACGTGTCATACATATTCCTGAGATCAGATTTGAGCTTCATGATTCCAACAGCAGTTTATCTGTTTTTATTTAATTTACTTAGTTATTGATCTTTCCTATGTTGAATTTCTAATTTGTTTAAATTTTAAGTTATACTTAACGGCCACGAAAGTAACAATATGGGCATTTTAGGTTATTTTTTAAATTATAATAACTAATTGGTAATTAACTTAAATTACAGGAATTAACACATCGTCTGTGATGCCTGTTCATTTGAGAGATCGTCTTTACATACTCAATCTTGGGACAATGTGCCGGATGGTATTAGGAAAGACATATATTGACAAAGATGAAGAAAATATTGTCACTCCAAAAGAGTTCACGGAGATGATAGAAGAAGTGTTCTTTTTAAATGGTGTTTTAGATATTGAGGATGCAATTCCATGGCTTGCTTTCTTGGATTTACAAGGGCACGTTAAGAGAATGAACGATGTGCACAAGAAGCTTGATAAATTTTATGAGCATATTTTGGATGAGCACTATGACAGGAGGAAATCAGTTAAGGATTTTGGGGCTATTAAAGATTTGGTCGATGTTCTAGTTCAGCTTGCTAAGGATCCCACTCTTGAAGTTAAGCCTAAAAGACATCACATTAAGCCTCTGTTTGCGATTGAGGTTGGACAGCTGTAGTTTAAAAGTTACAGTACTAAAGTATTTGGTAAACATTAGTTATTGTAGTTTGGAAGTTAAGTTGATTTGATTTTACACTTTTATGAGCTTGCTAAGGATCCCACTCTTGAAGTTAAGCCTGAAAGACATCACATTAAGCCTCTGTTTGTGATTGAAGTTGGACAGCTGTAGCTTAAAAGTTACAGTACTAAAGTATTTAGTAAACATTAGTTACTGTAATTTGGAAGTTAAGTTGATTTGATTTTACACTTTTATGATGAAAAGTCTAATATATCTTTAATAATTTTGGTAAAAGTATTTTTTTAAAATTGTATTTACTACATACTATTAACTTTTGTTTCATACTTATAGTTTTTTTCACAACAGCTATAGTATAAAGTTATAACACCTTAATCCAAATGAGACCTAAGGCGTTAATCCAGATAATTAATTTAAATTGAAGTGCTGTTTTGTTCTTTGTTATTTAAATAGTCGCTAATGTGCATCTATTTCTATTAAAAAATAAATATAACTAATTATTCTTTATTTTTCCAACAATTACTTGTCAAATTTATTTGAATCTTCAGTTACGAAATTATTTAATTATCCTTGAAAATTAGATTCAAACAATAAGTTAAGCTCTTCACACCCATTTAATACATTTAAAGACAAAAGAAAAATATAATGAACCTATTTATATTTTCTGTCTTCTTCACCTTTTTTTATTGTACACGTCATTTTTTTTTATCTTATAGTTGCAAACTTTCAGATTTATCATCAATCTATTTTCTTGATTTTTTTTCAATTTATGACTCTCATCTATTCAATTGTTTACAAAATTTAAAATAATCCATTGCTCTTTTTCTTTGTCTTTCAGATTAATTATATTTATTTTTGGGAAGCTAGTGTTTTTGAGTTCTATAGGGAGAGAAAGTTTGAAGAAAAGAATAGACATAAATGAAAACTTCAAAAATTTGTCACTCGTAGGATTATTTATCCTCTAAGAAAACTATAAAAGAATTTTAAGAGTGAGAAAATCGCTAAAAATTAAAGAAAAATTAAAAGAGTATTATTTTAGAAGGAAATAATATTTTTGGTATTAGAGGATTTTAAAAGGATAATAGAGGGGTGTTAGAAGCCCATCTCTTCAACAATATCGAAAGTAGACTATGAGAAACTCGATTGAGTGGTTTTTAAGAAAATTTCTTTAGCTGAGCATCCACGTTCAAATCATCAAGGGAGTTAGGAGCTCAAACAAATTTGGGCTTAAACAATAAGCTTAAAAACTAATGATAGAAGAGTTTTAGATAAATTTTTAAGAATAAAAAAGTAACCAAATAATAACGCAAATTGTGAGATTAAAAAACATTTACCAAAGATACTTATCCTAAATTTTGTTTTTGCTATGTGTACTCTTTTCTTTTCAATAAATAGCGTCCATATTGGAGTTCATTAATGTTGGAAATATTAGTCAATATTATTTATTTGAATTTCAAAACCAGCCGATATAGCAATTTCTAAAATTATAGCTAAGCAACCCAAGAGGGGGGTGAATCAGGTTTTAAAAATTATATTAAAAAAAACAATACAATTTAAATAAATGCTTTAAGAAATTTAATAATAGTAAATTCAACAATATATAAATTTAAAAAGATAAGGGAGAAAACAAACATACGAATTTTTACGTGGTTTTGTAAAACTCACCTACGTTCACGCCTCCAAGCAAATCAAGCTTGAGAATTCCACTATACAAGTCGTCCTGGGCTTCAAGATTTTACAATTGACTTATAAGGTGTCAATAAACATTTACAAATAGGATTACATGCACACATGTTTCCTCCAAGTGTTTCCCACACTTATACTCAATTTTGATATATAAATGACGATTACAAAGATTACTCTCTGTAAGAGTGTATAAGCAAATCGTAGCTCAACAATGATTCAACGTATGTGGACAAGCAAGTTGGAAGCTCAAGATAAGTTGTATGAAAAAGTTTTAGCTCAATTAAGAATGAGAAAGTTATTGGATTTTAGTTTGATTTGAGATTTTATAGTTTAAACAATTAAACTAGTCGTCGTTGACTTTCTCGGGACTTGCCGGATTGCTGCTAAAGTGAGGCAGTTAGCCACTTTGCTAATGTGGCAAGTTACCATTACAAATCAAATTTAAAAACTTTGGCCCAAGTTGATAGCCACTTGATTTAAGAGGTTATCCGATATGTTTTTGGACCTAAAATGGTTGGCTGCTATTAATTAAGTGGTTAGTCGCTACTGTTTGAGAAATTAAAAATTTGGCCCAAAACTTTTAAGCATTTACAAATAGTCCATTTACAGAATTTAAAACATTACTTGTTGATTTTAAAATTCTCAAAACTCTTCAATTTAGTCCATAATTTTGAAAAGCAACTATTTTTAAAATCATTTTTCTTAAAGTTTAAAACCTTTAAATTATAGAAAATTATGATTTAAGTTGAAAATAACATGAAAAAGTATCTTGAATTTTTAAATGTTGAACCATGCATACATTAAATCATACTAGCTTGACAAGACATATAACAATAAAGATTGCTTAAGCTCGCACCCCTAGTATTCATCCTTGATTGTGCTATTGTCCATTGAATGTCTTGAACTTGATCTCACTTCAATGATTTTTGCCCTTCAAGAACTAGTGAAATTGTGAAAAATAAATTTATCAGTTTACCTTTTTTACATGTGGTTCGGTTTGTTATTATCAAAATTAAGGATCGTATAGACGTTTAGCCTAACAATCTCTCCTTTTTTTATGATGACAAACACTTCATGTATTTTGACATTTCTACTCCTTCTAAGTGTAAGACAGACATGATCCCAAAAAAAAAAAATATATCCCCAAAGTACGTGATCTATAATTATACAATATTTGTAAACTCCCCCTGACAAGTCATAAAATATCAATAGCATGATAAAATACCAATAGTACTTGAAAACATGCCAAGATACTTCAAACACTTAAAAATAATTGTTACTTATCTTCTCCCTCTTCATCATCAAAAATCAATTCTCTTTTATGTAACTACTATCAAAATAGTTCCCATAAAAACCATCAATATAAAATCAAGCATCCAAACATATAAAACATAATCTATATAACAAGAATCCATAAAGAGAATCGACAAGTAAGTACTCATAAACATAATTCATAAAAAAAAAATACAGATGATAGATAATGTGGGTGCATAAAAACAAGGGATCAAATAAAGGATAAAAATCACAGGTAAAGTGGCTGAGTTAATGATGAGGATGATGGCGGAATCCTGAGAGCGGTAAAAATGCACTGCTGACCATCTAGAATCTATTGCTGGTAAAGCATAGAGACATTGTTGCTTAGAAAGAAAATGATCTTGAAACACTGCGAATTGTGACTGAAGCTCGTTCAGAATTCAGATGCACAGATATGGAACGCACTTCACTTAACAGCTGTTGCATCAGATCTCCGGGGGCGGTGGAAAAGGATGGTGTTGGAGTATCTAAAGTGTAGTGTGGAGCATGTCTCCATAGTGAGGCACTAAGATTAGGAAGTTGGTCGGGGGGAAGTACATTGTTAAATATATGATGATTTGAAAGAGCAATCTCTATAGGCTTTTTCAAAACATTTTGATTCTTGACCCACTAGTTATCCACCCAACCAAACCCTAAACTAACGATGACCTCATCCCATAATTATTTGGGTTTAACAAAAGATGGTTTAGCTATGGGAACCTAGAAGTGCTGAAGAATACAACTACTAAAAAAAAGGATCGGTTTTATTTCGTGTACCAAGCATGTGCTGAATGATAATATATCCCACATTTAGCTTTTTACTCTCAAGAATGCTATCTAATAAAGCAACATCTAAACGTGAAACCTCATTACCATGTCTTTTGCGAGGAATGATCACATGTTGTAGAACAGTATAGATCTTCAAAGCCTTTGGATTTTTCAACATAAGCATTTGAAATTCCATTCAAGAATGCACTTTCAACATCCATTTGAAATAATTTAAAGCTAATCAAACAAGCAACAACAAGTAACAACCTAAAGACTCTAGTCTAACCACAAGAGCAAAGGTTTCATCAAAATCAACATCTTCAATTTATTCTTGAAAATCCATTTAGTACCAGTAATATTAGTATGATTTGGCCCAGGAAATAGTGTACAAACATTATTACACTCAAATTGTTCAAGTTCTTCTTGCATAACTTTAAGCCAAAATTCATCCAATAAAGCTTCCTTAACATTTTTTGGTTCATATAATGAGGTGAACAATTAAGTCGAGCAAGATTTACAAACCTCATTCTAGCTACCACATAGCTTTCTGGACTTTTAATAATAAGATTTGATTGGTGCTTCTTTACAACTCTTAAAGATGGTCCCTTTTTAACTTGATCATAAACATCAATTTTGATTTGTGAATTTGCATTTTTTTCTCATTATTTTATTGAGATTAATGGGAAGAATTATCACTTTGTCAAATCAATTACTTGACTCTGATCTTTATAGTTTGTGATTGGATTCTTTTTCAATAAGGAATCACTCGACTCTGATCTTTACAGTTTCAACCATCACTTGAATTTGACTTATCTTCATTTTCAATGAACTCGGTGATTTTCTCTTTAACAGAAAATTCTACAATTTCTTTAAAATCATCAATAATAATATTGGTAGATTTCATAATTGTTTGAGTCCTCATATTATAAACACGATAAGCTTTACAATTCATAAATAACTAAGAAAAACACACTTTTTGAGTCAAATTTACTCAAGTATTCACGATCTTTCAAGATATAACATGTACTACCAAAAATATAAAAATAACTTAGATTAGGTTTCTTACTTCCACAATTCATAAAAAGTTTTCTTAGTGCCCAGACACAAATACGCATGGTTAATAATATAACATGCAATATTAACTACTTCTGCCCAAAGACTTTTAGTTAACTTCTTAAAATTTAACATCACACATACCATTTTCTGTAGAATTCTATTTTGTTTTCAATAATTCCATTTTGTTCAAGAGTAACAGATGCAAAAAATTCATGTGTTATATCATGTTTACCCTAGAATTCTGCAAATTTGGCATTTTCAAATTGTTTTCAATGATCACTTCTAATTTTACCAATATTGGGATTTTTTTTTATTTTTCAGTTTAACACATAAATTTTTTAAACACATCAATTGCGTTAGATTTTTCTCTAATAAAATTAACCTATATGTATTTTGAGAAATCGTCTATGCAAACAAAAGTATACCTTTTTCCAACAACACTTTCCACTTGCATCAATGAGATCCATATGAAGTAAATTGAGTACCATAGATGTGATAATGTATTGTATAGCCTTGTGTGATGTTATCTGTTGTTTGTGGAATTGAAAAGAATCATAGAGTCTAGGTTGTTTCTTGTTAAGCTTCGGTATTCCTCAAACAATTTCTACACTTGCAAGTTTAATCAATAATTTTTAATTCAAATGACCATTTTGGTGCCATATCTCAGCTTTATCAAAAGCAACTTTATGACAAGTAATAGATTAGATCAATTTAGGATAATGATTAGTTGATCTAGTTCCTTCAAATATACATTCTCCCTTATTATTAAAGACTTGACATTTATTGCCGTCAAAATTTGCCATTAAAAGATTAGCTTTCAAATCTTCAACATGTAAAACATTTTCAAGTCTAGGAAAACCTTCAACATTTAAAGTTCCTTTTACTAGGAATACAACTTTTAATACCATTAGCAAAGGTCACATGTTCTCGAATACATTTTGAAATGAGTAATGATACAGCCACAAACTCTTGTACAAACTTATTTTGTACAAATTGATGTGGCATGATAAAATTGGTTGAATTAAATATCACTTGGCCCACATGATTTGTTTTTATTAATTTATATTTTCATTCAACCAATGAATTAATGATACGTCAGTTTGTACAAAATAAATTTGTACAAGAGTTTGTGGTTGTATCATTACTCTTTTGAAATACTATCTAAGCAACCCAAGGGGTGGTGAAATGGGTTTCTAAAAATTATGCAATGCACAAAACTTAATGCAAATCTTAAACGAATTTAAAACAATAATAAGTAAATCAACCAAAATGTAAAAAGATAAGGGAAGAGATATTCAAACACATAGATTTTTAGCCTTATCCGTAACCTGCAAAACACATTAGCCTTATCCGTTTTTGCTAATTGGTTCGAGATTAAGGATTTATTACTCTCTGGAAATTATCGGTTAACCGTTTCGATATTAACGGTTCACCGTTTACTTCTAGAATCATAATTTTAATAGAATTTCACAGGGAATGATTTTCTGATTAAAGTTAAGGATTATCTATATTTCATGAACTCATTTAGAAATATTGTACAGCTCTTAAGTAATTGTTTATTAATGAAAACTCCAACATTTTTAATCAAAAACATATAAAGTTTGTTATCATCAAAATCAATACCATATACATATACATGTTAACACATTTTTCATAATTAATTAATGCACTATGATCACTAGTCATGTACCAAAAATCATTAGCATAAGTTCTTAAAAATGCAAATGACACATGTGCTTTTAATTCAGATTTCCTAATCCAAGTTGGTCCAGTACAATTATCTTTAGAATCAAGTTTAGATTTAAAAGCATATATAGATTCATCATATGAAGATAACTTAGATGAAACAACTTTCTTATGTACTCCATAAGCTTAAAGCATTTAGGTCTTATATGTCCTGTAACATGGAAAATGTGACAAATAGGAACAAACCTTTCATTCTTACCATGTGAGCTTGATTTATAATGTTCCATAAATTTATGTTTTACTTCTCTAGGGAGCTTTACTGTAGGTAGTGGTAGTTCAATCATTATTGGAGAAGCTTTAAAAAAATAGTATTTAAACATGAAGCAATTCCATTTTGATATCCAAGACGATGATCTAAACTAGTTTTTCTTATAGTCAAAATCTGAGTAAGTTGCTCTGTTCCAAAAATTTTGAGTACTTTCTCAAAATCTTATAGTAAAAAATAGTATTCATTATTCTCAAAGATTTTTGAGTACTTTCTAATCCTGCCGAAATCGCCTTCATTTTTTTTTCATGAACAGTGGTTTGAAGGCTAATTGCCTCATTTTCAATCCTTAACTTCTCATGAAAAAGTTTTGATATTTGAGTTTGCATTTTCTTGCAGTTTTTATTCATCTTTATCCATTCTAAGTACATGCGATCATATACATCACTCAAAGATCTAACAACGTCATTAACATCACAACTATTTTCAGCTTCTGAATTAGATTCTTCATCACTCAAATTTGTGACACGACTTAAAAGTGATTTCTAACTCTCAAGTATAAGAGTATCTTGTTGTATTATATCTCGGTGAGTCCGAGGTCGATCCACAAAGAAAAGATTTAATTTGTTCATTTTATTTTATCTAAAAATTAAAAATAAAACTTAAATATAAACAACTTAATTTAAATAAAACTATGAAATTGAATTAGTTAGGACTGTGGATCCACTCTTAGTAGTAAATAAAACTTAATAAATTCTTTTTGCCATTTTTTTTAGATTTATTGCTCAAAATATTAATTATATAAATTATTATTATTTTCCCTTTAATTTTATGATGGTTCAAGTTTTATTGTGCTAAAATTTAATTTGTCTACAATAAGTCAAAATATCATTTTACCATACCTTATATTAAGATATTAAAAGTTTATTGTGCCAAACTCCCTTATTTATTTACAATAAATAAAAATTTCAAAATATAAAATATGTATAAAATTAAATAGAAAATAATTTAATTTATAAAATTAAAAATAGAATTTGATTAAATCATATTTATTTCCTAAGAGTATCACCTTCCCCTAACTATGAATATTTAGCTAAACATTTTTGAAATGAAGGAAATTATTAAAATTGAAAAACACATAATTAAAAAATGGAATTTGAAAATTGAAATAAAACTAATTTTATTTATTGAAAATATATTACAAAGAGAGATGAGAAGAAGAATTTGGGGGGAAAAGAAGAGAAGAGAATGTGTGTAGAGGTTTGTTCACCCCCCTCTCTATTTATACTAATACATGGTAAATCCATACTACACAAATAAATAAATCTAATTACATCTTAACCTTACATTTTTCCCACTAATAAAAGATAAACATAACTTAATCCACTTAAACACATCCTACACATTCCACTAACAATTACCATACCTAACATGATAAAAACTTATAATTTTACAATTACCACATTTACCGTGGTAAAAATTTAAAAATTTACAGCCAAAGTCTTGGATCCTCCTCGACAATGACATAATTTCTCGGACTTTCGGAATCCAAATTTGACATCGGTACATTTGTTTGGAGTTTCAAATTGCGTGAAATTATTATTTTTACCTAATAAACACACAAAAACACACAAAATCAAATACTTAGAAAAATAATTAGAAATTCACAACATGTTACACAATTACAAATATAAATTACATTAATAGCACAAAATAACATTTTTACCCCTTAATAAACATATAATTTTTAACACTAATCACAACACTTGAAGTTTTAACATTATTATGGAGAAGAATCCGTAAATCACAAGGAGGACAAACATCATGTGATTTTGATCTTTCATCATCAGAATCCTCAAGTTTCAACTTCTTACCATGTGCAAGAAGGCCGATGACAATATTTTCACCATCAATTCTCGAATTATCATGATCACCCCACGTAGTTTCGTTGCTTTTTTTTTCAAGATGTAATTAGGACATTGAGTTTGAAAATGACTGAGACCATCGCAATCCCTACATTGAGTACTTCGATCCATATTAGTTTCAAACAAATTGGAATTGGAAGAAAATTTACCCTTTTGTGTAGGTTGCAGCTTTGATGAGAATTTCTCATTCTTATTGGATCCAAAATATCTTAAGTCAAATTTTGAACTTTCTTGGTGATGATTGCACAAGAATTTTGCATGTATTTAACTTCATTTTCAATGTCATCAGCATCATCAGTAACACTTTTTTGAATTTAGCATCTTAAGTTGAAAAGCAATACTTTTTTCTTTCTTATTTTTCAAATGATTAGTTTCAAAGTTGAACTTTGCTAATCACTTGATTTGTAGTCATGGTGATAATATCACAATATTCTTCAATAGCTGCAACTTTAATAAAAAATCTATCTGGTAAAGATTTAAGATTTTTCTAACCTATTCTTCTTCAAAAGTTCATTTACTAAGAGAATAAAAAGTATCATCAATCTTAAGAAGTTTAGCACTAAAGTTGGAAATTTATGTTCATGCATATTAAGAGTCTTAAATTCAACTGCAAGTTTTTGAAGTTTGGAACATTTTACCCATTGTCTCCCAAAGAATGTTCTAAACTTCCTTGGCAATCGTACATGTAAAGATTAATTCATGCTGATTGATGTCAACTCCATTGGCAATAGCATTGAGAGCCTTAGAGTTAAAGCCATATTCTTGAATTTCTCATTGGATTATTTATCCACAACTTTAGAATTCTGTTTCCATCTCGATTAGATTATTCATCCACAGCTTCAGAATTATGTTTCCATCTCTATCAGCCTTGGTGGATAAATTATAGCATTTTCTTACACATTCCATAGCTCTTATGTCAATGGATTCAATAAAAGCAGTCATCCATTATTGTTCGCATTTACTATTCATTGTACTGAACTATTCATGTCATTGTTCATTCATCATAAATATACTAGAAATATTAAATTGTAGAAAGTAAAGCACATAGAGGATTTTTATGTAGTTTGATGACTATCCTACATCCACAGGCCCATACCCAGACAATAAGCAATTCAATAAGTAAAACAAAGATTATAGCCTATTGGATTCTTACACAATTTCAGACAACCTTTTACTTTTGTCACCAGCTCATTGTATTTAACTTAGTCGACCTTACTTAACGAGAACCCTCATCTTTAATTGTGTTTGCTGCTTTCCTTAAGATCCCCACAACAAAACAAATGACCTCTTTGTCCCAAAAAAACCATAATAAATATAAAGAATGTCTAATAAAAGACTTGATATGATGAAGATAGATGAAGATCACTAAAACATCATAGAGATGTGAAATATCATATGTGGCCAAATAGGATTTGTTCATGTTCTCTACGTTGGCTACTTTTTTGACATAGAATACGATATATTTTCTTCACTGTTCAATTTGTGAAATACTTTCCTTTATATAGGTGTAGTATTTCACCCAACCCTAGTAAAGGAATATTAAGATATACTTTCTTAAGAGTCCAATATTCCATATATACTTGATACTATGATCTACTTTCTTAAGAGTTCAATACTCTATAAATACTTGATATACTTACCAATGTAGTAGTCATCTTTAATTGGAACTCTTTGATATGGAATCCTACTTAGTACTTACATGCAAATTTACTTCTTTTATGCCTCCAAAAATATATTCTCAAATATTCCACATAATCTAATCTTAATTAATTTCCAAGATTAGATAAATCTCTAATAAAAGGAAACAAATCCCTAATAAAAGAATAAATAAATAAATAACAATATTATTGACACAATGATGCCAATGAAGACCGCAATAGAACTATTGAAATGTGTTTAATAATTTATCTTTTTTATATATACGGGATTACTATGAAAAAATTTAGGATCAACGGTGGATGTTAATTAAGACTGACTTGTATTAAAGGAATGTTGATGTGGAGTTTATTTTTCGATATTGATTTTGGGTTGAAATTAATTTATTGGTATAGATTTTGAAATCAAATGGTACTATATAATTTCCATAAATATATAGTTTCAGATCTTATTTAGACATACACCAATAATACATTTATGTACACGTTCATATTAATAATATTGTGTTGTGTGATATTTTCTTGTCCAGTATTATTCATCTTTTAAGGAAGTAAAAAATAGTTGATAGTTTCTAATTGACAACTTTAATAAACGTCAAATAATTATATTTGATAAAAAAATACTTAAAAATTTTGACAGTTTTGAATTATCAATTATTCTTTTTTCATCTTATAGTGATGCTGTTTGGTGATCATCCTGACTGAAAGACAGTGATGAAATATTTCTGAAAGAACAAAAAAATTTTCTTATGTATACTTGGTAGATTGAACTTGTTGGGATCATTTGAGCAATTGAGCCACTAAATGGAAAGTCAAGAACTATATTGAACATCCTACTCCTACGTGACTTCAATAATATTTTTTGAAACATTAAAAGTACCTGGAGTTGAAAAATGATTATTATATACTTTTGCAGTGGACATATTGGGTTTCATTTTCGAGGTGTAGACCAATTAGAAGCCTAGGGACCACTCATTAGTATTGCTGTTCCCGACCCACACACACTTTATCGAAGAGGGTAACGACTCCCATTAATTTTAGGGAAGAAGTAAGTTCTGATATCCCCTCAAATGTTAAAGGAGTGATTTGGTTTATTGATTTAGATTTAGTACTGATCTAACTTTTTATTAATTTTTTAAAAATATAATTAATAATTATTAAATAAAAATATAAAATTACTTAAATCTTAATGGTATATTGTTATATATACATGCCTAGTAGAAGACTGTAAAAAGTTGTGCACAAACAGCTTAATATTAGGTTTAAATTTTTACAAATTTACAAAATTAGTTGACTTTTAATTAAATCTTACTTTGCATTTCTGATAATGTATAATTTATTATCCAGGGCAAATTATCCTCCCAAAACTTATCATATTTTTCTACTTATCTAGAAATATTTTTGGACCATAATAAAAAATAATTGCTATCTATCGAGAGTATACAGTGCCCTCAAAAATATGTGATTGGGTAATACACTTGATTATTTTAACGTTCCTAAACAATTAGATATAATCAATAATGATCATAAATATTTCAATTTTACTTACTCTACCTCTTTATTGATTTATGTAATTCCATCAAAATCTTAAAAGGATTATATACAAATTTAAGAGAAAATAGAAGACCCATTAGGGAACTAACTAATTAATTGCTCATAACACATTGACAGTGAATCACACATAAAAACTGTTACTTTCTCCGTTTCATTAATTGCTCTATATCTATTTATTTGCATAAAACAATGTGCAGAGAAACATTGCATTTTTTTTCCTTTTTTTTTTCAAATGGGTTGAATTAACTTATATATCTAATTTACATCGACCCATAAATAATTTCTTTTTATATGATTCAATTGTTGTATTAATTTGACCTTTTACATCATATTTCATTCATCCTAAGAGAGTAGTGGCAACTGACACGAGGATAAAAATCTCGTCTTCAGAAAATGACCATCGGTTGATCGTGTTAACTAATAAATGGCTGCAATCCCAAGGGTCAACGACTCAACGTAACATTTGGTCAGCTAGCTAGACGGTGACTTTATCCAGTGATTTCCGCGTATGGCCGAAAGGTAAAGCTTTTTTTTCATATGCTAATTAAAGATTAGTGGGAAATAATTTCAAAAAAAAAAAATTTTTTTACAAAGGTGATGACCACAATACCTATAAGATAACAAAAAATAAACATGTCATTTTCCAATAATCCAACAAACAGCTTATAACCACACAACACGTTGCAGTTTTGGAAAGATTGTCGTGATGGTTGAGTCACTTGTAAATTGACAAAAATATAATTAAGAATGCATGCATGTAAAGGTCCACTTTTTTATTTGAAAATGCTGTACATAGTAAGCCAAAAATTTAAAACGAAAAAAAGTAAGGGAGCGCCTATCTTACATACAATGTATCTTACAATTTTTGTCTTATTCTTCTTTTCAAATTTCGTACAAGTCCTTTAATTGTTATGGATTTTTATAGTTGAGGGAGTATTTGTCTTCTTCCATCTCTTCTGCATCTATTTTTTATTCTTTCTAAGGTTCCTTTTATTTCTTTAAATAACAGTAGATGATTATCAAATTCATATAAATCAGTAAATTCAGAATAAATTTCTGGTCCTAAATTTATTATTCTTATTCTTTCTTGCTCAAGCAAATCTATTTTTTGATCTATGAGGTTTATGTATATAGTTATTATATTTTCCCAACCTAAAATCATACGATCTATGCTACTTGCTATTTCCTGTATGAGATTAACTGCTTGGTTCATAATGCTTCTGTTTTATACCAATAAACTAAGAATGTTATAAATTTATCTATAAATTTCATTTTCTTTTCTATCAAAATTTCGCCACCTGTTGTGTCTATATTTCTTTCTCTCAATTCCTCAGTTAATTCAATCTCTATGTTTCTAATATTATTTTTCTCCATTTTAATTGCTTTTATTAAATTTTTTATTTCTTCCTTATTATATACTTTTAACGTATATAAACTATTGCCTATTGCCTGAATAGAGTCCATTTTCTGGTTCTATTTATGGCTCTGATACCATCTTATTCGCTTCCGAACTAAAGATAAACTGATATAAACTAAAATAAACTAAAATATAAACTGAATAACTAAATGATATTAAAATAATGACACTAAAGTAACTAAATGATACATAGAAAACAAAATAAAAATAGAAAACTAAAAAATACAAAGAATAAATATAAATAATTTGTTCGCTTCCGAACTAAAGATAAACTGATATAAACTAAAATATAAACTGAATAACTAAATGATATTAAAATAATGACACTAAAGTAACTAAATGATACATAGAAAACAAAATAAAAATAGAAAACTAAAAAATACAAAGAATAAATATAAATAATTCTAATACGCGCTTCAAAATTATTTATTATTATTATTATTAACTTTTTCCGATTTTATAGGGTATATCTATCATATCCTGTATTACTATTATTCCTTAAATATAAGGCTATAACTTGTTCTTCTTCAATTATTCTAGGTATATTATTAAGAAGAGTAGGGAAATAAAAATCGTAATAATTATTATTAGTTTCTAAAATATAAGTAGGATTATTAGTCAGATCCAAATCTGAAATTTCTAGATTATGTGTAGTATTTTCTGAATAATAGAATATCTCTATTTTTATAAAATATATATTATTATTTATTATACTAATGTAATATCTGGTTTCCCTGTGAGTATATATGTTTATAAATCGTCCTGATTATAGGTATGTGGCTTGTTATCCCAAAGTACAGAGGATACTAATGCCCAATCGGGATCGTCTATCCAATTTACGTTATGGGTTGCCTGCCTATATACCTTATAATCATTATATGTGTTATATTTTTATATTTCAAGTTCTTCATTATCTGAATTTTCTATGTAATTTATATAAGGTAATCCAATTTCCTGATTTTTATGTTCTATATATGTTAAAGCTATGTCAATTTCTCGTTCTATGGTTAACATAATTATATTATGTTTTAAATTTTCTATTTCGATATGTTTTATGATTTTCCGTTTTATTTCTGGTGGTAATTCAATTGTGTATACAGCTTGTAGGTCTTCTGTTCTAACAAGTTCTTGTTTGTTGAAAAGATATGAACTTTGTCTAAATGATCCTAGGTTAAAGTCTATTATCATCATATAATCGTTGTATGTTATTCTGGTCATTGAATTTATCATATACTCTTTAGAATATCCTAACAAGAGATCGTTATTCATTTAAAACTAAAATATTTCACTTCTGGAGATTAGCTCTTCCTCCACAAATCCCCTCATCATCAACCTTCAACAAACTTCTACCAACAGATAAGGGTTGAGAATTATTACCTAAGTTATTCTTGTTTCTCTGCTTTCAATCTTTTTCCAGTGACCTGCAGCCTGGTTGTCCTTATTTCCTTAACGGCCTCCTTGCCTCAACGGGATCAGCGGACTCGAGCGGCCTTACTGTATGGAACCAGATCGTTGTGCTCAGAAACGTTGAATAAATTTAGGTTTATCTTTCCTTTCTCTGGTGATTTTTTGTTTTTGATCAATAATGTATTGATTTTAGGATTCAGAGCAGGGAAGTGGTTTAGCTGTTCATATTTTCAGAGAATTGAGAATTAATGAAGATGATTGAATTATGGTTGAATGAGAAGCTCTGAAGCGTTCTTCTCTTGTTTTTCTATTTATTTCTCAATTTCCTTAATACAAATACATTATTGCCCTCATATTATTGGGCTTCTTACATTATTACCCTCTATTTTATTACATTACTACCCTCATATAATTGGGCTTCTTACATCATTGCTTACGTTTCTATTCCATGTACAGTCCCTATTTTATCGCTTATTTCCTTTATGCTGCTTCCTTTAGCTTTGTCGGGCATCTTCTTTATGCTGTTTGCTTTATCTTGTCGGGCATTTTCTTTATGCTGTCTGCCACTTCCATGAGTTGGTAAGCCTGCTCCATGGTTTTACTGCTACTGGGGAAACGTATAGTGCTTATTTCGTTGATGAAGTCTAGTAACAGATTTGAAGGTACATGGCCATCCTCGGAAGTTATAAGGATGTAATTCTGGAACTTGATAATGGTTCTGAAATTCCTTTTATATAAATCTTTAGCTATGCTCCATATGGCTTTTATTCCTCTGGCTCTTCGTGTTCTGATCCAAGATTCATTTATGTGTGGAACATTTGTATATTTTGTCTCAACTTCGACTTTGAAATTCTTTGTGAGGTGACCTACGGAAATCATGTAAAAGGCTTGGTATTCTACATTCTGATAGTATTCTGGACTTATGGTGTAGAATTTTAAGTATATCGGTCTTTTTTGGGCGAACCTTGATACTTCTTTAACTAATAAGTCATCAAGGCTGACTATTTCTTGGAGGTTTATATCAGGATATACTAAGTCTAAATATCCATATTTTTTCTATTTTTCCAACAAGGAGTGAGTCTGCTCCCTTGGTAGCAATCATTCTAGGGTACACATTTTTTCCTGGTGCTTTGAAAATTATATTATTATGAGAACAAGTAGAATATACCCATGTGGAGAATTGTTTATACTCTTCTTCTTTTGGATTTAGAGGTTTCTCCTCCTCTTCTGTATAAGGGTTGTTTATTTGGATAAACTTTTTTAGAGGATCTGATTTTGGTGACTCAATTTCTATAGATATGGTTTTACATGGAACTGGGTCAGAGATTGGTTTATCTTCTCTGAAGGGTCCACTACTGCTTCCTATATTTATTGGGTTAATGTTTATTGGGCTTGTGTTTATAGAGATTGCCTTTGTTAGGTCGTCTATGTATGACTCTAACAAATTTACTCCTTTCTCATGGGCCTCAGAAGCCTCATTTAAATAGTTTATTGCATCAATTATGTCAGATGCTTCAGTTTTGAGCCTTTGTATTTCAGCTTCTATTTTGCCGATGATTCTATTTACCTCGGGATTCATTCTCCAAATTCTATGTTTCTGCTTAAAAAATCTGCAAGGAAATTGTTAGTTCCTTTAATATGTACTATCTTAAAATTATAATAAGACATATAAGCTTGCCATCTATGCAACCTTTTGTATTGGGGTTCATTTGGTAGAATTCTATTGATAAGAGAACTTACCTGGAAATTATCTGTTTCTACAATAAACTGTTTTTGAAGTAAAAATAATGAGAACTTTTTAATTCCCTTGTATATTGCAAGGAGTTCTTTTTCATGAACATGATAATTTATTTGTGCTTGGCTAAAAGTTCCACTGGTATATCGACAAATTTCATTTATATCAGTTTTAAGGATTGCTCCCCAATATAAATCAGATGCATCCGTTTGCATTACTAGTTTATCATTTTCTTCTGGTAATCTTAATGCAGGGAGGTTCTTACATTCCTCCTTTAAGCTTTTTACAGTTTCTGTATGTTCTTCACCCCATCCTCTAGTATTATTTTTTCTTAATAACTTTTGAAGTAAATTTCTCTTTTTTGCTAAATCTTTTATAAATCCTTCTGCATAGTTTAAACATTCTAAAAAATTTTGTATTTGTTGTTTATTTTCTAATTTATCTGGGAACTCAGTTATTTTTCTCCCTATATGACTTTGGAGTCTGATTCCATGTCTATCAAGAATTATTCCTAGAAATTCTATCTTTTTATGATCTATAACCGCTTTTCTTTTGGATAACACAATGCCTTCTTTAATACATATATTAACGAATTCTTTCAAATGGTGTTTATGCTCTTCTAATGTTTCTGAGGCTATTAATATATCATCAACATAAACTATAATATATGCGTAATTCCTAAATATTTTATCCATTCGACTCTGAAAGATTTGTGGGGCATTTTTTAGTCCAAAGGGCATAACTAGCCATTCGTAATGACCTTGTGGTGTGTTAAAAGCTGTATAAGGAATACTATTTTCTTCCATTTTTATTTGCCAGAATCCTGACTTATAATCAAATTTTGAATAATATGTTCTATTTTTTACAAGATTTATTAATACTTCTTTATTTGGTAAAAAATATCCATTAAATTTTGTATATTTGTTTAACTCTTTATAATTTATCACCATTCTTGCTTTTCCTCTTACTTGTTCTGATCTTTTTCTAACCATGAAAGCCGGACTATTATGTGGGCTATTACTATTTCTAATGAGCTTTAAATCTAATAATTCTTTTATTTGGATTTTAAATTTTGTTCTGTCTTCTTCAGTATATAACATGAGTTTTAATCTTATTATCCTATTTTCAGTTAATTCTATCTTTGCTTTAGGATGGTCTGGTTTCCATAATGCTAATGGGTTTTCCTTATAAACTAGTTCTAATTGTGATTTTATTGTTTCTAATTGTATATTATAACTTTGTCCTTTCTGTATTAAATAATGTTTTTCATAAATGTTCTGACCACCACGCTGGGCTAGCTGAACTCGGTAAGGTTTAAATTATCGAGGAATACGGAGAATATGATTACAAGGTGTTTTTAACATGATCATATGAGTAGTCTGTTGGTAATATTGAAACTGTTGTATAAAGTCATTACCTAAAAGCATATCACAATCCATATTGTCATATTGAAAGACTTGATTAATACGGACAACTTTACTGCCTAACAATATTTCAAAATTGAGTAAGGATAAGTTAACTTGTTGTTTATCACCTGTTATGCCAATAATTTTTAATTTTCCGTTTGGTTCCCATTTTGTTGATAAAAAGGATTTCATGATAGTTATTTCACTACCTGTGTCAATTAAGGCACATGTATCTATGTCCTTTTCTGTTATGTTTATTTGTATATAGACAGACAGAGGATATTTTATATAAGCTTGTTTTAACATGTTTCACATACTATTTTTTGCCCATGTATAAGGAAAGTTATCTTAGTCGGTTCAATTTTATAGTATTCTAAATCATTTAAAAAACTATTGCCTAGTACTATATGTTTTTCCGGATCTGTTGTCATGAATGAGTCTATATAACAGGCTACTATTATTCTAAGTCCTTCTATTATTATAGGGACTTTAACTTCTTGTTTTCATACATGTTTATTCACATTAAAATCAATATATTCATACGGGATCTCTTTTTCTTTTACTAAAAGTCCTTTATTTTTAGTGTGATTCATATAATTATGCCTCGTACTAGTATCTAATAGTATAGGTATTTTTGCAGTATAGTCTATTCCATTAAAGTACTGCCCAAGTATTTTTACTAAATTATTTGTTGGTACTGATTTAATTATTTGTCTATCAGTGCTTAATCTTCTAGAGGAACTTCCTCTTATTAAGGTTCTTCCAGCAAAGCTTATAGGGATAATGGAATTTTCATTATTATTATCTAAAAATTGTTTCTTATCATCTATATTTAATTCATAGTTAATAGGGATTTTATAATCTTGGATTACTGGTTCTATAAAGGTTGCTATATCTTCACAATCTTTATTTATTTCAATATAAGGTTTATTACCATATATTTCCCCATAATTTGAATTACAAAAACTATATAAAGCTGAGTAATGTATTGTCATTATTCTATTTCCATCTTTCATTAGGTTCTTCTTTAATAATTTGAAATGTAGACTTAATGTCTCGTCTATATTTCTATCCTTTATATGTACACAATATCTATGATGACAAGTAAATAATAATTTAGTGTAACACAGATTTCCTTCTATTATTCCTAAATGTCCTATGCTAGGGTCTTCAAATCTTTGATCGTGTAATGATAAGACTATGGGGCTATCTATTCCTTCTTTGAAAAGAGATTTTATTAAGATTTGGATTTATGCTAGATATACATATTGAATTTTTTCTTTAGTTGATTCACTTTTTATTTTTCTTAAAGCTAAATCTATTGATCTTTTATTTATTAAGCAAAATCTAATATTCCCTTCTGCTTGCGTAATTGTTACAGCTTTTTCTTGTTCATAGTATTCGTGTAATATTATTCT
>NW_006262201.1:12730165-12733807 GCF_000493195.1 Citrus x clementina | reverse complement strand
TAATAACTCTTCTTTATCTGACTCATTTTCTGAATCTTCTACGATATAAACTTCCTCTCCTTCATAATCTGATAAACTATTTATTCTTCTAAGTCATTTTCTATTTTTTCAAAGTCTTCTCTAAGAAGTCTAACTTTCTTTTTTGTACAATCTGTACTTATATGTCCTATTTCTCCACAATTCCAACATTTACACTTGGATTTATTTAATATTTTTCTTTGGTTTTTATATTTTCTTTTATAATATTTTCTTCCTGATTTTTTGTATTTTCTTTTAAAATTATTGTATTTTTTATATCTTTTCTCTTTGTGATAAGACTTTCTATGGCGTTTATGAGGTACATAGCATCCCCATTGAGTAGGCATTTCCGTTTTTTCACAACATATTTTTGTTATATTTTTACTCTTTTTCATTAAACTTTTTTGGATGCATATTTCACTTAACCTTGTATTTAGGAATCTTATTCGAGCTCCTAATGTATCTGGGAGCCTATTATTACTACTATTAGTGTATTTTTCATATTCATTAATGAAATATCCATTCCAAGGGTATGGTAATTTGGAGTAGTATAAATTCTTATAAATGTTTTGGTCTTCATGACTCATGAATTGGGTATAATAATATTTACTAAATTCACAAGTATATTCTTTTACAAAACACATATTACAAATTGTCAAATTTATTAATTTCATTCTAGCGTCTAATTTATCACTTTTTGCCTCATTTTCTGAATTTTGTAACCAATCTTCTCCTAAGAATTCACTAGCAATATATTCGATTATTCTTTCAATGCCTAATCCTTTATCTCGTCCTAGTGCTATTTTGGTTGAATCTTTTATTAATTTCTGTGTATCTTCACTTAATCCTTTCCACAAATTAAATACATTTCCTGTAAAACTTGCTATTAAAATGTCGGCAAATATATTTATTTTTTCCTCTTCTGTTTCTACATTCCAATCATCTCTAGATCCGTTAAATATAAAAAATAACTTCATTTGCATCCCCCATTCTACTAAAGCTTTTCGGGAATCTATTTTGCAATCTAAGTCTAAAAATGTACCTGCATTGCTTATTGGAGTTAAATGGTTATTATTAGGTTGATATTCTTTCTTCCAAGGGGTATTTTTAACGGGTGGATAATACTCAAAAAATGGTCGATTTTTCTTTTTATTTGTTTCATACTTATGGCTTGGTTCTCCTATATCAGGTTTTAGTTCCGGACCTCCAGCAACATTCATTTTTATGCAATATTCTTTTTCAAATTCTTCTAAGTCACTTAGATTAATATCACTAAATTTTTCTGTTAGTTCTTCTAGTGTGTGTTCCATTATTCTGAATCACTAGGTATAACCTCTTTTATTTTTAACTTTTCTTTGCCTTTTTCTTTACTTTTTAATTCTGCTTTTAGTTTTTCTGTTTCCTCTAATATTTTTGGGTATTGGGTTCTTATGAACCAATCATCATAACTTCCTACTTGTGGTTTCATCACAGGCTTTTTAAAGCTTGTTCTAATTATTCCTGACTTTAAAATTTCAAGTTTTTCTACTTTTTTATTTTTCTTTTGGTTTATCTGTATTGTAGATAGCTCCACTTTTATTTTTTCCATTTCTTGTTTAATTTCTTTCATTTCTTCTTTAAGATTTAAAAGGATCTCTTTTAATTCTATTAATGTGGTTTCCATTAAGTCTAAGGGTTTCAGTTGATATTTTACCTTTCGAATGTTACTTACTTCAAATGTAAGTTAAGCGTTGCCAAAAAAGTAACATATTAAAAGAGCTCTCCGGAACATAAGACTTGGACATAAATGTTAAAATATGGTTGAAATGGTTCTTTTTTTTTCCCTTTCGGAAATTATGGTTGAATGCCCACCGTTTTGGTTCATGTTTCATCTTTTGTTTGATTGTAAAGAATAGAAATATTACATTTTGGTATTAGTATGATTTGAGGCATTCAGCTTGACCTAATATAAATTATATACCTACCATATGCCTAAGTATTTGAACTTTGATTGATTCATTTATCAAATTCTACAAAGATTATGATTTGGTTAGTGGTTGTTACTTTATTTAATTGATGAAATTTGTGGTCTAGTATAAGTCCTGAGTTCAAATCTTGCTTATATTTTTTATTTACTTGACCAATGATGTAATTTTCTTTATTTTCCTTTTTAATTAAAATTTTAATATTGAGATAACAAAAAAAAGGTAATACAAATTTTAGAAATGAGTAAATACTCTTGTAATCCCTATATTTTGAGCATGTTACCCATTTCATCTCTATATGTTTTATAAATGACCCAAAATAATGTCCTTTTCTAAATTTATTTAATTATTCTCTATTTTTCACATGTTGCATGTTAGATTTTTGAATTGTACCATACATAAATACTTTCTTACCCTTGAAAAATCTGTTAACATGTACAAAAGTAACAACATTGGCATTTTGTATAATTTTTAAAAATATATATAAGGACTAATTGGATAATTAACTTAAAGCTATAGAGACTAATTAAGCATTTACCCGCTTGGAAACACATTTATAATACAACTTTTCTTTTTTCTTTTTTTTTAAAGCATTTAAGTCTTGTGCTTCATTTACTTAATTTATTTTTTTCCTTCTATTTACATATTTTACATTTTATTTTATATTTAATGTTAATATATAAGTTTTATGTTAAATTTACTTATCTTATTTTTTATTTATATAATCCATATTTAAATGCGGTATTGATGCTATAATTTTAATCATGGCATTATAGAATGATCCAATTTGGGATATAAGATATTTCTAGAGAGTTCGCTAAAGGGAAAAAAATTGCATAAGCTGATAATATTATAGAACTTTATAAGTAAGCAATTTAGGTAAAATTTAACATTTGAAATATAAATGTAGAGGTATTTAATCCAAGTTTTAATAATTTATAAATTTATAAAAAAATTTAATGCGAGTAATGCTAGCTAGATATCATCAATTTTTATCCTACAATTTTTATTGTTTATTACAATGAAGTGGCTTATAAGATGATGTATTTAATTTCCTTAAAGGAAATTTATAAGTGACACATTCTGTGCCACAAGAATGAATTAGAATAGCTTCATCCATGTCATAACTTACTTAAAAAGAAAATAGTTTATATATATTTAAGTACTTACGCGTATATATAATAAAGGAAGATCATGAAAAACTTAATTGAACTTCTAAAAAACGGGTAATTTTTTTAATTTATATTAATCGATTAATATATATTTAATAATGGTGAAATTGTCAAAATTTCTTATATCAACTCAACTGTAGGGAACACTGATATCTATGCTCAGAATGGACTCGCTATACGGTAAAACCTCGATAAAACAATAGTCTTGAAACAATGAAAAATTTATTAGTTTAACAAATATTAATTGATCAATAAATTAATAAATTATTAATTTATTTAGATATTCTTTATTTTGGAAAAGATAGTCACATTTATATTGTTGAATTACATTGATTTGTTACTTATTATGTTTTATTTGAATATTTATTAATAAAATATTTGTAGAATTTTTATTTTTTTTATCTTAAAGATGATATATATAGAGCCCATCTCATGTAAAAAAGCACTCATAGTAATACTAATATTGAATAATTTCTTGGTGCAAAATG
>NW_006262201.1:12603170-12728452 GCF_000493195.1 Citrus x clementina | reverse complement strand
AAGAAAATTAATATTTGATTATATTCCAACTTTACGACAGTAATGAATTATGAGCCTAACAAAGCATTTAAGAACGACAGCTTCGGTGGACAGTGGACCTCTCTGCATATCAAAAAAAATATAATATATCTGACTCTGAGGTATTGGCCATTAGTTACATTAAATAAAGAGATATTAATAAATCCATGATAAGACAAATATTTGTGAAATGAAAATGAGAAACAGTCTTTCATAGAGCAAGCCTGAGAACGACATGAAATTGAGAAATGATAAATCGGTGTCCATTTATAATTTTCTAAATTAAGGTCCGTTTGGGACTATTCTTAAATAGTAAGGCTACCATAGCAGCTAAGCCTAACGGATCAATTGGGCTTTCTTTTTCGATAGCATTAGATATATAAAATTCATAGAATTAATTTTTACATTGATTATCTTAAAGGGCAATATAGTTTTAAAACAAATATGTTAAATTTTAATACTTATGATTGTAAATGTCTAATTTTTACTCCATAGTTAGTGATTTACTAAACATTAAATAATAACTGTAACTTTCTTCCACAACAACTATAGATTAAAAATTACTTTACCTCAATTCCAAAAAAAATCTTGAATATATAAGCAATCATTTATTATTGTTTTTGTTATTGTTATTATTATTTTGACTCTATTTACATCGTTTCTCTATAAATTATAAAATAATTAATTACCTACTTGGTATGCTTTATCTACTGATAATAAGTACTTCTTTAATGTTATAAGTTTTTATCAAAATTTTTGTCATTGTTTGTTTCTCTTTTTAATAGAACTTTTAAGGATTAAATAAGGTATTTTACCTCTACTAGCAAATATTCGAATTTTTAACTCTTGGGAGTAGAGATTGAAAAGGTTTTTAAAATGTTTAAATATCTAAAATATCCTTTTTTTTTTACAATCTTATTTTATACTATTTATAATACAATTTTAAAAAACTTGTCCATTAACGTAATTTTGTAATTTAAATCAAAACTCTCATTGACAACCAAACAATTAAAATTTATTTAGTAAAAAATTTATTTGTAAAACTTCTACTAACAAAAATTTTATTTAAATAAGTTTTGTTTAAAAAATTATACTAAACGGACTCTAAATAACCTACTAGTGTAATCAAAATTTTTACATATGTGAGGCCAGAGATCCGAGCACATTGATGCTGTAATGGGCTGAAAATAGCTCACTAAACACAAGCCCTCTTTATCATCAGCAAAAAGAATTAAACTACACTTCAACATAAATTTTATGTATAAATTTAATTGGAGTCCTGAATTTTATTTAGAAATTTAGTTCAAGTCCTTAATTAATTTTTTTAATATTACATTATAATTAGATATCTATAAACACTTGATGTGATCTAAGAATTAGGATACTCGCATACCACATATAAGAAGACCCAAATTCCTAACTTTAGGAATGAAGCTTGAATCTGTCAACTATCAGGTCAATGAGCGGTTGACCTCAACTAAATAATTATATTTCAAAATATGAATATCTAAGATTAATTCGAAGGAATCTTGAGAAAGAGTATTACCATATAGATAAATAGTTGAGATACATAATTCATATCCCACGTGATATGGCAAATGACTTATAATTCATTGTTAAGTGATTTAAGGTTGTCACATTAAAGATGAAAAATAAAAATGTCTAACCTACGATAAATTTTAAAAATTACAGTAATTTCTTCATATTTGCTTTTTGAATTTCACAGTAAAACTTTTTTAGCAGTATTTGTTTGTTGTTTGTTTGATTTCATCTATCCTCTTGTATTTATCAATAGAAATTCTAAAGGATTAATTATTTTTTAATATTATAAACAATTCAATCAAAGTCTAATACAATAGAAGTTCATTTAAATGTATAATTAACCAATACTTAAAGTCCAATATAATTAAAATCCGTCATAATAATAAACTCTCAAATCCACTAGGGAGACTCGAACCTCCCACCTTAGAATTAAGAGAAAGATATGCCAATAAACCTAACTAAGGTGTTGTTAGCTTTTAAAATAATAATTTTGAGTCACAATTAATGAAAAATTTGGAACTCAAATTCTCTCATTGGTTTAGGGTAATTTGTGTTTTACTCTCTAGAATATGAGTTAGTACCAATTAGTACACATATTTTTAAAACTTATTCAAGATGTTCTTCTCATTACTTTCATAGTTATCGAACATGACTTTTTCAATGATAAAATAATCTTTCTATTGGGCAAAGATTAAAGTTAAAATAAATCTAACATACAACAGGTGAAAGGTTGAGAACAACTAATTAAATTTTAAGGAAAATTGATATACAATATGAATACCTTCAGTAACTTTTAAAGTACAAGAACTAGTTGAATAATTAACTCTACCTTATGAATTAAAAGAGTCTTCCCTTATTTTTACAAACACCATAATTTTATGACCAAATAAGACATAGGAGGATGAGACGAAATTCTATAAATGATGTGTTACTTCCTTAATTGGGGAATCGAAATCTAGAACTAGAATTATTGATTGCGTTTACTTTGCAAAATGAAGGTAGTATCGGAAATATGAATTATGGGGCCCACCCAAATTTGGGAAGGGAAATGAGAGATTGATAGTGGAAATCAATCTCTCATTCCTTAAATGACCATTTTGCCCTTAAAAAAAATGCCCATTTTGTTCTTAGTTCAAAAAAATTATTATAATTAATTAATTAATATATTATAATTGATTATTACAATTAATTAAAATATTACTATAATTAATTAATATATTTTTATTTATTATTATTATTAATGATAAAAATAAAAATAATTAATTAATATATTAATGTTAATTATTATTATTATTATTGACAAAATTTTTACAATTAATTAATATATTAAAATATTATTAACAATAACTATTAATAATCATAATTTTTGAATAAATAATCGCAATAATTAAATACAAAATAATTATTATTACAATAGTTCATTAAGTACTTTTTACTAATTTGTTACAATCTCACTTACTCTAATTCTGATTCTAAAATAAAGTAAACACATTAATGGCAATCCAACTCATTTCGATTCTAATTCTTATAGTTCAAGTAAACAACTTATTTTTATTTCCATTCTCCATTTCTATTCCAGTCTAGTTCGATTCCTACCCATTTCGATTCCAATTTATTCCGATATTCGTTTAGTAAACATATCATAATAGCTCACCAAACATCCACTTAGAATAATATGTAAAGTATAAGAAGTTTGAGAGTAAATTTCTCTTTTTTCTTTAAGGGTATGATATAAAATTTGTGTTTATATTTAAAAATTAGTCAAAACATCCAAGTTATTACTTCTATCGTTAATGAAGACTTTGAAAGGGTAAAGTAGTTATTTTTTCAATTATAACATAAAATTCAGACAAATCCATCATGAAACAAGTGGAAAAAAATTAAGTAGATTTTTAATAAAATAAATGTACGAAGGATGTTTTTGTCAATTTTTAATAATATATGGATAGGCTAGGTAATTGGTTTAAAAGCATAGGGAATAAATGATTATTAAATAAGATGAATATTTGGTATCAAAATGAATATTGTAATTAGTTAAATATGGGCTAATTTTTTTTAAAGAATTATTCAATTTTAGTAATCAATTTAATCATTATACATGGATAAAATTGAAAAGAAAAAAAATATATAAATGGAACAACTAAGGAAAAAATGTCGTTGTCAAACTTGCACAATTGTCAAATGAGTGCCAAAATTGAAAATACCGCATATAGAAATGAGTAATGATATAGCCACAAACTCTTGTACAAACTTATTTTGTACAAACTGATGTGGCGTTAATTCATTGATTGAATTAAATATCTCTTGACCCACATGATTTTTTTTTTATTTTATATTTCCATTCAACCAATGAATTAATGCCACATCAGTTTGTACAAGATAAGTTTGTACAAGAGTTTGTGGTTGTATCATTACTCTATAGAAATACGGTAGTGGCCGCTGGCCCCCAAAAGGTTAGAATTTCATTTGTCTTATTTATAATTTGATCAAAGGTATTAACGATTTTTTAAATTTCCCCTAATAAGTTTATATGTTTTCCTTATACCCCCAGTTTTATGAACCACTTAAAAAATTTGGTACCTTTACTATAGTTTAAAGGCAAATGCTAAGTTACAATAATTGTAACATACATTTCTCATGTGAACCACACAAATTGTGGGTCTTATATTACTAGTTCATTAATATAATACTAAAGTAGGGGCAACCACTAAAGCGGTGGTTAAAAAAAAAAGACATTGCGGTAAGTGAGAGACAGTTGTGAGGCAAAACTAGCAGTGGATAAGTCCAAATTGGGAACTTATGCAGTCAGCGTATTTGAAGAGGATCATAACCACTTGTTAACAACACCTCGAAGAGTACACCTTTTAGGATTACACTGTAATCTGTCATAAGCAAAAAGACCATTGACTCATCACTTAGCAGCAACTAATATACCAACACATCAACAAATTAGTGTTCTTGAGTTGCAAGCTAGAGGTATACAAAATATTGGATGTCTTGTGAAAGATTTATATAACAATGAAACGACATCAAAGAATAAGGTGAAAGGACATGATGCAGATTTGTTAGAGCATTTTTAGTTGGAAAAAGAGAAAAATTCATCATTTAATTTTACAATTGAGTCTGATAATGAAAATCGAATTACCCATTGTTTTTGGGTTGATGCAACATCTAGAAGGGGCTATAATTTTTTATGTGACGTGGTGGTTTTTTATACTACATATAATACCAATAAATATGGTATGATTTTTGCACCATTTATAAGGGTTAGTAATCATGGTCAGACAACAGTCTTTACTTGTTCATTCTTAAGCAATGAGACTACTGAATCTTTTGTTTGGTTGTTTGACCAATTTAAAAAAGTCATGCCGGGTGATCTACTAAAAATGATTATTATTGATCCAAATCCAGCTATAACGAAAGCCATTTCTGAAACTCTTCTAAATACATTTCACAGGTATTGTATCTGGCACATACTGAATAAATTTTATAATAAGATTCATTCAATTAAGAATAAGGATTGTGATCTTGATTTCAAAAATGCATTTGGAAGTCACTAAGTAGGGATGATTTTGATAGAAATTGGATGGAGATTATCAAAAAAGGCAAGCAGCTACATGATAATGTATGGCTAAAATCATTATTTGAAGTACGTTCAAAATGGTTGCCTGCATATATGAATCATGTCTTTTCAGCTGGAATGTCCGGCAGTCAACAAGCAAAGAGCTATCATTCTTTCTTCAAGAGGTATGTGTCTAAAAAAATTCATTATTGGATTTTATGATACGATTTAATAGAGCTCTTAATCACCAAAGACATGAAGAGTTAAATGCTAATCATGTAGACATCAATGAAAAACCTCGTTTGAAATTGACTTTGAAGATGGAGAAGTAAATGGCTAATATTTACACACGTGAATTTTTTTATAAATTTCAGGATGAACTGTGGGATAGTATGCAACATAAAGCCGAACCTGTAAAAGAAGATGCTCTTTATTGTGTGTACAAAGTTGTGAGCCAGAATGAAGATGATGATGTGCAGGAAGTTTTGTTTGACAAAACTTTAGATTTTGCTTCATGTATTTGTAAGAAGTTTGAGAGTAAACAAATTCCATGTAAACACATTTTAGCTTATTTGCATAGAAAGCAATTTACATATTTGCCGGATCAATACATACTGAAGAGATGGACAAAATCTGCAAGATGTGATAAAGTCATTGGTGCTGGTGGTTCAGAAATAGAAGATTGTTTCCATAATTCAATTCTCATGAGGCGTTCTACATTATTTCAACTTGCTTTAAATGTTATTGATAAGGCTGTCATTAGTGAGGAGGCAAGTAAGATACTGATGGATGATTTTGAAAATTCACTTCGGAAGATTAAGTCAGTTATAAGTCATGATCCAGAAGTTGTGGAGAAAAACAAGTGTACTGACCAACATGTCTTGAACGATCCACTTGTAGTTAGGGCAAAAGGGTGTGGAAAAAGGCTGAAAAAAAGAAAAGAGAAGGCACAAGCTAAGGTGAAGGATAAAAACAAGCATTGGTATGGATGTGGAAAAATTAGACAATCATATGATAAAAGAAATTGTCCAATGCTCAAAAATCAGTAAGCATGTTTAGCTTAACATATAATTATTACACAACCTTTTTTATATTCTAATTTTTTTCTGTATTTTTACTTCACGTAGGTCTTCTTTATTGGATGCTGGAATCACATATAGTTTTGATGAAAGTTCCTCCTCTAAAAGTATATGGTCTTTGACATAACTATATTTTTCACTATATTGACATTTGTTAATATGAAGTAAGAATCTAATTAATTACTTGTTCATGCATGTGTGGTTGATTACAGATGATTGACGGACAAGATCTGGGTTACTTTGGATTCATTTGAAGAATCTTGGTTACGATTCTGACCATGGACTTAGCTAAAATGTTATGACAAATTAGAATTTTTGTCTTCCATAATTGAATTTTACAGGACTTAATGACTGTTAAATATTCTTCAATTAATTTACCTTATCTTCCCATTTGTCTCTTATTTAACATTTTTTTATTTTATAGTTCAATGTCATTCAATGAGTTAGTTGCCAGTGAATAATATATATTTTTTTTTGAAAAGAGAATTGTTAATTAATTGAGAGAATAAAAGTGGTTTAATTAGAAAGATGCAGAATATTTATAAGAATTGAGCAATGAAATAGAAATAAAATATGTAATCTTTAAAAAATCATGAAACAACAATAAAAGAAAAAGTGTTTGATTACATTCATGAGTAAATGATAAATACATATAAACTTTTAGAAGAATTTAGCATACTGTTATTAATATTGAAAACACACCTACAGTAATGATAATTAGTATTTTGACTTAACAAGACTTCAAATGGGATAAGTTTATTTAAATAGATATATAGTTTACGAGATTTTACAGAAAGACAATTTAATAGGTAGACAACTAGCTATAATTAGGACCTCTTTGCTACATAAACAATATTATATTTTGTTGCACTTTACTAGTCTAGGCACAAAGGCATTAAGAGCATTGGATTGACTCAATTTGTTCCAACCACTTATATTGAATATACGATGCAGAGGATAACCAATATCCGGACATTTGGATAATAAAAATATTTTTGGATAATAATGCATATGTAGTTATATGTCAATTGTAAGTAGGCATGGCAATAAGTCGTGTTTAAATGGTTTCATAGCGTGTTCTTGTTATGCCATATTAAATTATACTACCAGAACAAAGCCATTAATTTATTGGGTCAAAAAGTGAGAACTCATAACTCATTTGTTATTGTTATCATATTCTAAACTGACCCATTTAATCCATTATTTTTGGTATTATATTTTTAGTTTAAAACAAAAATAGCAATTTGTAAAACAAAACTTTTTAGAAATAAAATACCAAAGCAAAAGAAAATATGAATATTCTTCATGTTTAATGTCATCAAATAATATAAAAATTGTAGATTATAGTAAGAGAATTGTATTACATGAGAAGTTGTAAATGTACAGTTGACTACAAATTTTCAATAAATACTAGGAATTTTAGGATTTGTCATAACTTCAAATAAGTAGTCAATTTAAAATGAATTTATTTTTTCTTTAAAAATTTATAACTCAAATTATCAACTTTATTAAATTACTAATATTAGATATTAATAAATATTGGGTAAAATGAATTTTTTTATCTTAAACTCAAACCTAACCCCTTATGAAATGAGTTTTAATGTGTTGATCTATTAACGACCTGACTTGATAAAGGTTTATTCGACAACTATTTTTATCGTGTGGATCCTTGTAGTGTTAATGGCTGCATGAACTATCGTCAAGCCTAATTGTACATTGTTATAAATGATTTTGTAGCGTCAGATCTTTAGAGTATCAACACAGCTTATATAGGGTCGGGCTACAGTGCAACTGTGGTACCATGCCACAGTTGCACCAGCCGTTGGATCCACTTAAATGAGTGAGGGCCACTTGAATGGGTAGGAATCTAACGGTTAGGTGCAACTGTGGCACGGTACCACAGTTGTACCACAGTTTTATCCGCTTATATATCTATTACTGGATTCTCATTCATGTCAACATGGTCCGAAGTCATTGCATTATTATATTAGGGCCCAATTAAATATTTATAGGAGGCTTTTTAGACTGGGTTTTAACATTTCTTTCGCATATGAGTATATTTAGAATATAATATGGATGTAGTTAGAAACTGAAATCAAAATTGAACTTAGTTTCTAGCGGCTTGGACTTTTAAATAAGAAATGGATAGATCCCCTTGGTCCTCATGATTGGGATAATTTATTATTCAATCTCTTTATTTTTAAAAATTACTCAAAACATCCAAAATGGATGGATTTGACTGTTTAAGAATGCTAAATTAATTTTTTCTTCTTATATTTAATCAATCCGGTAGAAAGAAAAAAATAATTAAATAAATTTTAACAGAGAAAATATACAGTGGAGATATTTTTAAATAATTTTTAAAAATTTAAAATTAATTAACTCAAACTCTAGGCACTAAAAAGAGTATTTACCCAATAAAAAT
Source organism: Citrus x clementina (assembly GCF_000493195.1). NCBI lineage: Eukaryota > Viridiplantae > Streptophyta > Magnoliopsida > Sapindales > Rutaceae > Citrus > Citrus x clementina. The sequence goes on along the minus strand of NW_006262201.1, from coordinate 12,719,826 downwards.
TCACAGGAAATTATATATAACTAGTACAATAAGAGATCTCAAATTCTTGGAACTTTCACACTTTTAGCACCACATATACTTTGCGCAAACAGAAAACCTTAAACAAATAACAAATGAACCAACTTTTTTATTACAAGCCTACACAATTCTTGGAGGTAGTGAACCCACCATCCACGACAAGATTATGACCACTAATATACTTGGATTCATCACTGGCAAGATAAAGCGCAGCCTCAGCAATATCTCTAGCCTTCAAAGTTACCGCTTGTAAGTTAGCTAAACCTCTAACGAATTCCTCCATTTTCTCCTCTTCTTCTACACATGGTGTCCCTATATCCATGCAATCTTCACAGCTTTTCCATGCATTAACAAGCATGGAAGTAGCAACCCCAAATGGTGAAATACAATTAACCCTAATTCCATATTTCCCCAACTCACAAGCTGTGTTCTTTGTTAGCCCTACAATGGCGTGCTTCGAGGCTGTGTAAGCATGAGGCCCAAGACCTCCCATTATGCCAGCAACACTTGCTGTAGAAATTATGCACCCACTTCTTCTTGGCACCATCACTTTCGCCGCGTACTTCATCCCTAAGGCAGCTCCTCTAACGTTGATTCTTATGATGTTGTCGAACTCGTTTGCATCAAAGTCAGTGATGCTCTTGTGCTTTGATTGGTTTCCAAGGACTCCAGCATTGTTAAAGAGAATGTCTAGCCGGCCGTGTTTGGAGATGGTGAAGTTGATCAAGTTTTGGATGTCTTGTTCTAAGCTTACATCACAATGTCGATAGGTGACTAAAGGTGATGATGACAATAATGAGTCAGCCAAAGCAATGCCAGCTGCATCATCAATATCAGCAATTACTACTTTGGCTCCATGCTTGACGAAAAGCCTCACTGTTGCCTCTCCAATTCCTCTAGCACCTCCGGTTACGATTGCGATTTTTCCCTCCAACCTATATCAACACAAATTTCAAACAATGAGGGCATATATTGATGGAACTGATAGATTTCTCAAAATAAGTATTTGCAAGTTCCGAGTAATTTCAAGCTGCCTCTTTTTCGCCTAGCCACCTGTGTATGAATTTTGTAGCTAAGAGAACAAAACTCGATTTGGACTATGCCTTAACGCTAACTCTATTTTCTATTTTAAAATTAAAAGAAAAAAAAGTTACGTTTTATATGCTTTTTTTTCGGTGTTTAAATTCATCTAGTATCTGAAAACACTAGAGTGGTAATAATCTCTCAACAAATATTTAACACAATTGTATTTTCAAGTCTCGAACCGAAGATCTTGATTAAGTTAGAACAGTCTCATGCCATCTGATCCACGCACTTGTTGGTTATGTTTTATATGCTTTATGAAGATTGTTTCTAGGTGAATAAAGGTCAGAAAACAAAATAAATACAAAAGATTAATGTAAAATTAAATCATAATGTATTTATCACCTCTTTGCTAAGGCGGAACAGCTATCTTTGGTTATGAGATGAATCGCTTGTTGAAGGTTTTGTTCGGGCATCGCCTGAGCTATCATAATTGATAAACCGGAGAGAATTAATGAGAGATATATAGTGATGGCGAACGAATAAATGATGGGTTAGCTCCATTTATAGAATACAAAAAGGATTAATGGCATACGCAGGTGGGGCCGTTGCTTTATAGTGGAAGGCTAGAGTCTTTAATTTTTCCATCATTACTCTTATTATATTATTAATTAATTTTTTCCAATATCATATTTTAAGATTGAATAAATAAATTTAAAAAAAATACCTCCAGCTTATTGAATAAAGAACTTCGAGCCAGCTCTTGTTTTAGAATCAAAATCTTTTTGGTGATCATAAGGGGAAAATATATATTGCACACACTGGGGATGGTTAATGGCCTGGATGGCACATGGTACGGTATGGATCTGTATAGTACGGCACAGTACGAGTATATTTTAGTGGGGCATGTGGCACGGCACGTACGTGGGTTGGATCGGACTTAAAATTTTAGGCACATGACCTTAAAAGTACGGTACGATTAGAGATGAGATAAATGATCGCGTGGAAAAAAACTCACAATAAGCACGTATCATTTTTTAATGAAAGTAAACTTAAAATTTTATAATTTTACAAATAACTTGAAATTAAATTTTTTTAATATATTTTATTAGTACTATTTTTCTAAGTTCATTTAATTTTTAGTTAAAAAATTATTATAATTGATTTATGTTTATAATTTATTAAATAAATAATTGATATATGATTTTAATAAATAAAATTATAAATATTATGATTTATAAATATGTATTAATATTATTATGAACTATAATTTATGACTTTATGTAAGTTTAAGTTAACAATTAAGTTAACCCTTAAGAAAAATTTATTATTGTTGTTGTTGTTAAGTGTTAAAAAAGAATTCTAATATCATATGGTCAAATTTAATAATGAATACTACATTCTCTTATTATATTGAATATTGACTTGAGTTTTGAATTTTTGATTATTTAATATTTGAATAAAAGCACATGGATCCAAAAAAGTACAAAAGCTTTAAAAAAATATACTAACAACTTGGCATGCACTCTTAAAAAAAAAAGAAGAAAGCTTATCAGACTTTTTTCTTAGGCACGGCACGAGCACGAACACACATTGGCCTTCCTTTGTCGGCCCAGCCCATTGGTCATCTCTAGCATGCACATATTCTTTTCAAATGTATAAACAGTCTATTGGCATAATGATCATATTAAGACCATATATATATATATATAATTTAGATATGATTTTAATATTTATTTTTTGAGATAAATTATGTACGTGGCATGCGAACGCCCCTTTTTAAACTTTTTCTGATAAGAATGTTGCCCTATCAGCAAACCTAGATATAAGAAAAATTTATTATTGTTGTTGTTGTTAAGTGTTAAAAAAGAATTCTAATATCATATGGTCAAATTTAATAATGAATACTACATTCTCTTATTATATTGAATATTGACTTGAGTTTTGAATTTTTGATTATTTAATATTTGAATAAAAGCACATGGATCCAAAAAAGTACAAAAGCTTTAAAAAAATATACTAACAACTTGGCATGCGCTCTTAAAAAAAAAAGAAAGCTTATCAGACTTTTTTCTTAGGCACGGCACGAGCACGAGCACACATTGGCCTTCCTTTGTCGGCCCGGCCCATTGGTCATCTCTAGCATGCACATATTCTTTTCAAATGTATAAACAATCTATTGGCATAATGATCATATTAAGACCATATATATATATATATAATTTAGATATGATTTTAATATTTATTTTTTGAGATAAATTATGTACGTGGCATGCGAACGCCCCTTTTTAAACTTTTTCTGATAAGAATGTTGCCCTATCAGCAAACCTAGCTACAAGATATATACTAAATATTAACCATTCCCTTCAGTTGTATCATAAGGCTAGGAGATAAAGCTGAATTATACATGATTGTAATAACTAATAAGTGACATATGCAAGAGAATGAACCAAGAAACAAAAAACAACTTCCTTCTTTTATTAATGAGAGTGTGTACGAAGGAAACAAAAATGATGTTTGTTGCTTGTTTTTCTCATGATTTCTTTCTTCCAATACTAGTTCTTTGAAAAAAATTTATTAATGAGGGTGTGTATGAAGGAAAAAAAAAAGTTGTTTGTTGCTTGTTTTCTCGCAATTTCTTTCTTCCAATACTGGTTCGTCAAATATATAAAAGTCCAGGACACACACACACACACACACATATATGTGTGTGTGTGTGTGTGTGTATTAGAACATTTATTTTATATACATATGTATGTATTGTTGGGAAATGGACAACCACAAGCAGCTGTACATTAAGCAAAAACAAACTCTTTCCTTATTTATGTGATTAAAATAGAATGTGTACCACAAATAAATAGGTGAAAACATAAGCCAACAAAATCCAAAGCAAAAACCAACAACAAGAGACATAGATTTTTAAGTGGAAAACCCAAAGCGGAAAAAATCACGGGACCGTGGTCCGATATAATATTCTACTATATTAATGGGATTACAGCACTAATTCTTCTCTAAATAATACTAGAGGCTCAGCACTAATTCTTCTCTAAATAATACTAGAGGCTACCAACATCAAGAATCTCAATATTCTTAGCTTACCATAACAACTTAATAACTGTCTCTCTAACAAGTGGATATCTCAAATAATATCTAACGAGAGGATAAAATAAAAATCAAGACCAGCAGGATTGTAGAAGGCGATGTCAGAAACTTATCCTCAAAGTTTGGAAGAAAACAGAGTTAATTTTGTCTTCGGATCGCCCAATTAAAAATTAAAAATTAAAAATCTTGCCCCCAAATAGTCTCAACTCTATTGTCTCTTCCTTTCTCTCCCGTCTTTTTCATCTCTAAAAAAGGGTTACTGCCGCCTCCACTTTCTCTTCTTTATATAGCCAAATTTTTTTTGTAAAATTTTACTTAACTGCTCAATGTTTCTTTAATTATTTAATTGCCCAAACTTATTAAACTTTGAGCTTGGGCCACTCAAATGAGATGGACCCAACAAATCTCCCCCTCCAGATCATATGAGGGGCACCGCCAAGCTTGCTTTATGCATATAGCTTTTTAGCTTCTCCTTAGGCAATGACTTTGTGATCATATATGATTCATTCTCTATTGTATATATCTTCTCAACCTGCAACTGTTTCTTCTTAAGCACTTTTCGTATCAAATGATACCTCACATCAATATGCTTAGATTTCGAATGGTATGTCAAATTCTTTGGCAAAGTCAACGACACTCTGACTTTCACAGTACACAACAAAGATGTCTTCCTTTACACCCAACTCTTGTAGGAAATTCTTCATCAACAAAGTTTCTTTGCAACCTTCAGTGATTGCAATATATTCTACTTCAGTGATTGCAATATATTCTACTTTAGTGGCAGACAAAGCAACACACTGCTGAAGTCTGGACTGCCATGAGACTACTCCCTCACGCAAATATCCTAATAGGAATTTTCTGGAATTAACATCTTTCGCCATATTGCATCCGTGTACACTTGTAACACAGGTTGTTCACCACCAAAACATAAACATGCCTTGGAAGTGCCTCTAAGACATCTGAGAATCCACTTTATTACTATCCAGTGTTATTTACCCGGATTAGAGAGAAACCGACTGACTACACCAACTGCATGAGTAATATCTGGTCTTGTACAAACCATGGCGTACATCAAATTACAAACTGCCGAAGCATAAGGAACTCCTCTCATCTCTTGCTTCTCTTTCTCACTTGCAAGACAATACTCGAAACTAAGCTTGAAATGGCCCATAAGTAGAGAACAAATAGATTTTTCCTTGCTCATGTTAAATCTTTCAAGAACATGCTTCTTGAGATAACCATAACTTTCCAAGTTTTCTATCGCGGGAAATCTTCATGCCAAGAATCTATTTTTTCGGTCCCAAGTTCTTCACTGCAAAAGATTTTCTAGAATTAACATCTTCCGCCATATCTGTATCTGTGTACACTTGTAACACAGGTTTGTCACCACCAAAACATAAACATACCTTGGAAGTGTCTCTGAGATATCTGAGAATCCACTTTACTGCTATCCAATGTTCTTTACCCTGATTAGAGAGAAACAGACTGATTACACCAACTGCACAAGCAATATCTAGTCTTATACAAACCATGGCGTACATCAAATTATCAACTGCTGAAGCATAAGGAACACCTCTCATCTCTTGCTTCTCTTTCTCACTTGTAGGACAATGTTTGGAACTAAACTTGAAATGACCCATAAGTGAAGAACAAACAAATTTTGCATTGCTCATGTTAAATCTTTTAAGAACCCTTTCAACTCATGCTTCTTGAAATAACCATAACTTTCCAACTTTTCTATCGCAGGAAATCTTCATGCCAAGAATCTGTTTTGCCAGTCCCAAGTTCTTTATTGCAAAAGACTTGTTAAGCTTTCTCTTTATATTTTCAATCTTACTAGCATCCTGGCCAACAATCAACATGTCATCCACATAAAGCAAAAGAATGATAAAATTATTATCATCAAACTTCTTCACAAAAACACAATAGTCGTACTTAGTCTTGTTAAAACCATGATTCTCCATGAAAGAATCAAACTTTTTATACCACTGTCTTGGTGCGTGTTTTAGCCCATACAAACTTTTCTTCAACTTACACATAAGTTCTTCTTTGTCTTTGACACTAAATCTTTAGGTTGCTCCATGTATATTTCCTCCTCTAAATCACCATGCAAGAAAGTTGTCCTTACATCAAGCTGTTCAATCTCTAAGTTCAAACTAACTGTTAATCCCAGAACAACTCGAATAGAAGACATCTTCACTACAAGAGAAAATATTTTTTTAAAATCAACACATTTCTTCTTATCGAAACCCTTCCCAGCCAATTTAGCCTTATACTGCTGTTGTGGGTTGTTTTCAATCTTCAACTTATAAACTCATTTGTTCTTCAGTGTCCTCTTTCTCTTAGGCAGTTTCATTAGGTCATAAGTTTGGTTCTCATTCAAGGATTTCATCTTTTCTTACATGGCTTTAACCCACTCACTTTTATGCTGGTAAGACATGACTTCTTTAAAACATTCTGACTCATCTTCATCTGTAAGCATCACATACTCATGTGGAGGATATCTAGTGGAAGGTCTTCGTTCTCTAATGGATCTTCTAAAATTCTGGCTCAACTAGGGTGCTGGTAGTTTTGGAGGTGTTTGCTCAACTGGTTCTGCTAACCATTATTATTATCCTCTCCAACTCCCTCATGCTCATTATGAACTACAAATGGAGAAACTGAAGTTGGAATAATAGGAATTTCTGGAGAAGACTGAGGTTCGTCACTCTTCTTTTCATCACCAACTATCTGATCTTCAAGGAACACAACATCTCTACTTCTGATCAATTTTCTTGCCATTGGATCCCATAATTTGTACTCAAATTCTTCATGCTCATAGCCTAAGAAAATGCATTCCTTGGCTTTATCATCAAGCTTCGATCTCTCATCTTTTGGGATGTGAACATATGCTCTACAATCAAACACTCTCAAGTGTTTATAAGAAACATCTTTCTCAATCCAAACTCTCTCAGGTACATCGTCATCTAATGGAGCTGAAGGAGAAAGGCTAATCAAGTCAACTGCAGTACGCAGATCTACCGCCTAGAAAGATTTAGGAAATTTAGCATCAGAAAGCATACACCTGACCCTCTCTTCAATTATTATGTTCATCATTTCTACAATACCATTCTGTTGCGGGGTTTTGGTACAGTCTTCTCAAGTCTTATTCCATGAGATTTGCAATGCTGCTCAAATGGTCCTCTGTACTCACCATTATTATTTGCCCTGACACATTTTAATTTTCTTCATATTCCTCTCTCAACATAAGTATAGAAAAACTTAAATATATCAAGCACCTGGTTTTTAGATTTCAAAGTAAAAGCCCACACTTTTCTAGAACAATCATCAATAAAAGCCACAAAATAAAGTACATCTCCTATTGATCTAGTTTGCATCATGCAAATATCAGTGTGAATCAAATCAAGTATTTGTGACTTTCTAGATGGAGAAAAAATTTTAAAAGCTACTCTGAGTGTCTTTCCAACTAAGTAATGAACACAAGTCTTGAGGGACATACCTGCAAAACTGGATAGAAATCCTTTTCTGGCAAGAGTTTCCAACCCTTTCTCACCAATGCGACCAAGCCTTTTATACCATGTCTTAATGTCAGATCTTTTATAGCCACATTTACATCTTCTTTCTTGATCTTGGCTTCTATCACAGAAAGAGTGTTTACTTTTGTCCTCTTAGCTAACACTAGAGGGTCTTTGGTGAGCTTCTATTTTCCTTCACCAAATTAGTTGGTATAACCATTATCATCAAGCTTGTCTATAAAGATCAAATTAAAACAAATATCTGGTACATGTTTAACATCTTTAAGCAACAACTTACAGCCAGTGCTGGTTTTCAACCAAATATCTCTTATGCCCACAATCTTAGATGCCCCTTCATTTCCTATCCGAAATGGCCATAATCACCAATATAATATGTAAAGTAATCATGATGTGCAGTAGCACCCGAATCAATCACCTAATCACTGGTATGGCAAGTGAGATTTATTGAGCTCTCATCATAAACAATACCTAAATCACCATCAACTATGGCTACAGCTTTCTCTTTGTCATTTTTTTTAGCATTACCATTTTCTTTCGCCAGTTCTCTTTTCCACAATCTACACTCCCTTTTAATGTGACTCATTTTTTTACAATGAAAGCACTTCATATTTCTGCTCTGTGACTTAAATCTTTCTGTGGGGTTATCATTATTCTGCTGGTGGGAATTTCTACTTTGGCTTCTCCCCCGTCTTTCTTGCTTTTCTGAAACAAATGCATCTAACTCAGAGGAAACTGCTTCAACACTCTTTCTTCTAGATTCTTCATTCTGCAGCCTATCTGTAACCATATCCAAGGTTAATTTCTCATTCGGCGCTGAATTATTCACTGACACCACTAATGTCTCCCAACTATCAAGCAAAGAATTAAGCAACAACAATGCTTATAACTCATCGTCTAAAATAATTTTCATAGTAGCCAACTAATCCATTAAATCCTGAAAATCACTAGTGTGTTCAGTTATATTGTGCCCCTTCTTACATTTCAAGTTAATAAGCCTTTTTTATCATAATGACTTTATTATGTGATGTTGACTGCTCATAAATCGTCTCCAATTTTCTCCAAAGAGCATCAGCCCTGGATTCGTTTGCTATATAGTGGTACACACTTTGATCAATCCATGACCTAATAGTACCCACGACCTTCTGATTTAATTGAGTCCATTTCTTATCATCTAAATCGGCGGGTCTAGCTTCTTCGCCTTCAATGGGTTCATGTAAATCTTTTATGTATTACAGATCCTCCATTCTAGACTTCCAAATACCATAATTTCATTATTTTAATTTAATCATGCATGTTGAGGACTCCTCCATCTCAACCACACAAGTAATAAAAATACAAAATCTGAAGCTCTGATACCACTATGTTGGGAAATAGACGACCACAAACAGCTGCAAATTAAGCAAAAACAAACTATTTTCATCTTTGTGTGATTAAAATAGGATGTGTACCACAAATAAATAGGCAAAAAAATAAACCAACAAAATCCAAAGCAAAAACCAAGAGACACAAATTTTTACATGGAAAACCCAAAGTGGGAAAAACCATGGGACCGTAGTCGGATATAATCTTCCACTATATTAATGAGATTATAGCACTAATTCTTCTCTAAATAATACTAGAGGCTAGCAACATTAAAATCTCAATATTCTTGATTTACAGTAACAACTAAATAACTATCCCTCTAACAAGTGGGTATCTTAAATAATAGCCAACGAGGTGATAAAATAAAAATTAAGACCAGTAGGATTATAGAGGGCGATAGCAGGAACTTACCCTCAAAATTTAGTAGAAAACAGAGTTAATTTCGCCTTTGGATCACCCAATTAAAGATTAATTACCCCCAAATAATCTCAACTATACTTTCTCTTCATTTCTCTCCCGTCTTTTTCTTCTCTCAAAAAATGGTTAGTGCCACCTCCACTTTCTCTTCTTCATAAAACCAAATTTCATTATAAAATTTCGCTTAGCCCCTCAATGTTTCTTTAGTTATTTAATTACCCAAACTTATTAAACTTTGGGCTTGAGGCACTCAAATGAGATGGACCCAACATATGTATGTATATATATATATAGCTTTCGATCAAATAAGTGCATTATCATCACTTTAGTTTAAAGTAAATTAATGTTTAAGACTTAAGGTTTTAAACGACAATTATTGTTTGTTAACATTCGAGCTAGTTGCTTCATTTCTTATCATTTCTGAATATATCTTTACCCTTCGAAAGAAAGAAGAAAGAGCTTTAATAATCCTTTTGACTCATGGAAAGGAAATTAGGTAAAGCAATAGAATTGGAATGGGACCTATGTGCTGCGTTATTAACAGAATCACTATCAGAAAACCTTCATATTGTAATTTAAAATTGTAGCTTCTAATAGTCTTTCTTTTTCAGCAGTTGGACTAGCTAGTGTTTCAATCAATTGCAGATAAAAGCTGGAATTGGAGGAAGCACAAAGACATGTGGACCACCTTGTTTTACTTAATGCCATACCCCCTTAAGAAATGTGTGTGTGTGTGTGTGTGTGGACCTCTATATATATTTTAGGTATTCTACAACGTTGTTCTGCAATCTGTAAATAAATCTTAAACCCTGATGCTCAATATTTCATCCTCATGTCTTAGAGTCCATCAGAATTGAGATGTTGTGATTTTTAATTTAAAATTCTTGTGAAAAAAAATTACAAGTTAGTAATATTAGTGGGTTAAAGTTTGTAGTGGTTATTGGTGAAGTTAAATTTGGAGCAAAATCAAATTTCAATTCAAAAGAAAGCAGAAAGTGTGCATCAAATAATGTAGTTATGTTTTTAAAATTAAATTGAAGGACAATAGTTACAAACAAATTCTTAAATAAACAAAGTAACTTATTCTATAGACATTACATAATACATACACATATACTAGTTGAAAATTTATTATGACCAATGTTAAGAAGACTCATCATGTCATTATTTTATATTTTTATTGTAGCGTGAATTTGAACTTTAGACTCTCCTAACTTTAATACTAGTTGAACTAATTTGTAATACATATATCGGAATTGAGATAGATTCTAATAAATTTTTAAAGTTAAATAACCACTTTCACAAGAGTTATAAAATTTACCCTAAAAAAATGCCATAAAATTCTTTCTAGAAACATATGTAAATTCGGCATCAAAAGCAAGAATAACTAAGATTCATTGATGTGGGGAGGGGACCATTTTTCTTTAATTTTGAAAAATAATATTGTAGCTCTCTAGTAAGTGTTAAAAGGTTTTGAATTAAGATCATAACCTCTAGCACTTACTAAAGCTAGATAGACTCATGATAACAATGAGATCCCTAAAGCATTTTAAAAAACATATGGAGCTATGTATGATTAAGGTCGAAGTTGCACAATTAAAACATGCCACTAGTAGTAGACAACTTGACATCAACCTCACTTTTGAGTGTTATATAATCATCTTTCTTAGTGCAAACTTTAGCAATTATCATCGTTCATCAATTTCATGATTCACGTGTTAAGGTTATTGGGCCAACCGGGCTAAATATTTTTAACATAATTTGGCGGCAGGGTACGCTAGCCACCCGAATAAAATAAATGCTTAAAAAATATTTTTAAGCAAATTTGTTAAAATACAGGAACACAAATGTCGTTACTTCAGCTGGGCCTGACAGATAAAATAGTGAAAGCCCAATTAATGAACAAGCGAAAAAATAGGCTAGGGCTCAGTCTCGGTCCGAAGCAGAGATTTAAAAATAAAAAAATAAAAATTTCTCCCCTTCTCAAGATTTTGGTCTCAGGGTTTTTCGGGTTTCTGATTGAGCTGAAGAGCTTCAATTGATAGTCACCATGATTACTGGAGATATACCTCCTAATCAAACGATTTACATTAAAAATCTCAATGAAAAGATCAAGAAAGAAGGTAACTGTAGCCCTAATTATTATTATTATCTTATTAGGGTTTTGGTATAAGCATTGTTTTAATTTTGTAAGAAGATTTACTATTAGTAGAAAATTTACTATTTTTATGTTAAAATTTTGTGAATATGTATTTGGGTAGGCTGTAATTTCAGTGTTAAACTTGCAATGAGATTAGTGTGATATGTGCCGATTTTTTTTTTATGTTTTATTTTTGGTTACAGAATTAAAGAGGTCCCTTTATTGTTTATTCTCACAATATGGGAGGATTTTCGATGTTGTGGCCTTGAAGACGCCCAAGCTTCGAGGACAAGCATGGGTTGTGTTTAGCGAAGTGACAGCTGCCAGTAATGCAGTGCGGCAAATGCAGAATTTTCCATTTTATGATAAGCCTATGGTGGGTTTTGGTAATCTCTATTAATCTCAATTATATATATATTGCATAATCTGCTGTGCTCTCATATATGGTTTGCGGACGCATGCATTAAGTTCTTTAACATTTTGAAGCTCATCCTGACTTGCCTGTCCACTTAAGCTTTATTCTGTGAATTTGAGTTTCAGATGTTTCATTAGTTATTAAGATTGCAAAATGGAACTGGCAGTGATAGTTATTTTACTTCTTATTGGATCTCATTGTTGTTAGTGGAATCATTTAGACATTTAATTCTAAGTTTGTACTCCATCCTCTTTAATTTGATTGGTTTTCTTATTAAATTTTGATGCTTAATGATGCAAAATAGCATACATGCTGAATCTTTATTACTAGTATGTTAGGAAAATCTTGGTGAACTTGTTTGATCTTTGTTGGGTATGCTAAATACTTGTGTATATTAGCGTGGTTCACAACTGAGAATTATCATGTACCTTAGGAGAATGGTCTTACTTAAATAGGAGTGAACAAGTGTTGGCTTTTGATATATTGCTTAACAGTGGTGCAACTACTTTTGATTTATGGTAATAGCAGAGTACAGAAAATGATTTTGGCGTCCAAAAGATAAAGAGCCTGTACTTAGCATTACTCTTAAGAGTGTTAACAACACAAATCTTCTAACTGTCAGCCTGGCAACCATAAACATACCGACTTTGGTACCATGAAATTGTTAATGGATTTATGATTGGTGACTTTCCTGAGAAGTTCGGGAACTTGATATTGTTGGAAACACTTGATGTCTTTCACTTAACCTTTCCTCAAAAGCATCTGTTTGTTAACATTGATGATAACAACCTTTCTAGTCTAGTTCCTGTAAGCATTTATTTTGTTGACATTGCTGATGCCTTGTTCCTATCTTACAACAGCTTGACGAAAAGAATCCCTTTTTGACATCAGCTTCAAATACTTCATGATGAACTATTTATGAGGCCTTTGTTTTAGGATTTATAAATATGATACTTTTAACTGATAATACTTTCATAATCGTGCATCTGTAGTGGTTTTCTATGTTTTGTCAATATTTTATGTCTTTGCTCCACATAACCCCTACCTTGTAATTGAGATTTATGGTATTTTCTCCATGTAAAGAATCTGATCTAAATTTAGCATCAGTACGATGGAATTGAGAGCACGATGCACACAGTGGCAGTACCAATTATATGTTTCAGGATGTCCTTTATATGTAAGTTGGTCGGAATTGATATTTGAATATGACCTGATACGTGATTGATGTGGTGCAGCGTATACAATATGCTAAGTCAAAGTCAGATTGCATTGCTAAAGAAGATGGAAGCTTCGTTCCAAGAGAAAAGAAGAAAAAGCAAGAAGAGAAAGGTTTGTGGGCTATCTTTCATTTGGATTCATCGCTAGTATTCTTCAGTGATTCACTTAACATTTTCGTATTTTTGTGAAGTTTCAAGGTAGTTTGTTATCGATGGAATGACATGACATTATGGTATTAAGTAAAATTACTTGCTATATGCTGTAGCCCTGGTTAACAATTATCGTAATTTAGAACGTGCACTGCGAGAGACATCCGTGGGCTAGTTTCATGGGACATTATTTTCTTACTAGGCAATTTCATAATTCTGTTGTATGGGGAAACCTTTGTATCATCATTTTGATTTCTATTTGAAGACAAATGGAAAAGCCTTCAACTGGCCAGAAGTGATAACACAGTTTTGATTAAATTTTCTTAATCAACAAACACTCTTTGTTTTGCCTACTAACCAGCGATTGAAAAATAATTGTTATTTTTCTCCTCATTTGACTGATAGTTTGTTATTTGCAATTTTGTTGATTTAAACTTGCATCTGCAGCTGAACGAAAGAGGCGTGCTGAAGAAGCACAGCAATCTTCTATGGCTAATGGAACAGGTGCTCAAAGCAATAGTGGCACAGCTGTAAGTTTACTCTTTGCCAACTCAGTTTAATGCTACATGGGAATGAGCTTAATATAATATGGGCTCATAATTCTGTAACCATGGGGGTTGCTTTTGAGCAATTCACCTCAGTATGAATGAATTCTCTAAAAGATTGATTTATGATAAAGATTTCCTTAAAAGATGGTTATAGATCTTCTCTATGGGTATACAATGACCTGTTGAAGTCTTGGATTTTGGATGGGAATTAGTGGTTAATAAGAACTCACTTGCAGTATCTTGTATTAAATCCGTCAGCCATGCCTTCAATACCTCTGTTTGCGAAAAGCAAATGTCCATGTGTTTCAGAATATTGCTTGACATGTTTTATTTAGGGTAGGTTTTGTATTTCAGAATATTACTTGACATGTTTTGTTTACGGTAGATTTTGTGTATTATGTGCAGGCCTCTTTTCGAAATGCAAATACACAAGAAGCTGCTGCTCCAAATAATATACTGTTCATACAGAATTTGCCCCACGAAACCACCAGCTCAATGCTTGAAATGCTCTTCCAGCAATATCCAGGATTTAAGGAAGTTCGAATGATTGAAGCAAAGCCAGGCATTGCCTTTGTAGAATTTGAAGATGATGTGCAGTCATCCATGGCCATGCAGGCCCTTCAGGGTTTCAAAATCACCCCACAGAATCCGATGGCTATCACTTTCGCCAAGAAATGATCAACCCTTTTCTGCTGTATTCTTAATTTCTTGCTTTATCTGATTGCCTTGGATGCGCCGAGAATATGTAATAGTCGAAGAGTACTCACAAAATACTGTAGTCATGTAGAGCTTCGAGCTAATTTGGTGAAATACAGATCCAGTTCTATGGTTGTCTCATATTTTTCTGGTGAAACCGAATATTTGAATTTCAGCCGACTATACGCCATCTTTGTTCCATAGTTCGGTAAACGATTGGGTACATTTTTGCAGTCAACGTTGTTTTGTGGGACAATTTTGCTGTTTTCTTCTATTAAACACGTTTCTAATCTTTATATTGTTGTGAGATGCTTGGAGCTTTCATGACTGCAGTTCGATTGCAGAATTTTAAAAACGGCAAATTTCAAAATATGCTAAAGGATATCACAAGATTCATGTTTGTTTAATCTTACTAAAGAGTATAACTTTAGACCTCTTCTTTTCAATCTAAGATATTACCAACCATTTATGGTAGTGATAATGATGAAGAATTTTTTAAACATGTGATATGGTTTTATTAAATAATCTTTACTTAGATGGTCCTATCTAAATCTCTCAAGGCAAGCAATAAAAAAGTTTCGTAAGTACTTATATTGGTCCATTTAAAGTAAGGCGAAATAATTTGGGTGATCTTCCAATGTTTTTATTATTGTTAATATCCTTATAACTGTGTTCAGAATTGCTCTCTTAGTCTTGGACTTGTTCCTCCATCTTTATAAACTCTTCTATTACTTCGCTGGGAACTCAATAAATTCCTTCTTAAAACATAAAACCTATGAAACGGAAGGAACGAACAGTCAAGCAACAATAATCAGTATAACAAATGTTATCACACTGACACTTAATTATTCAATAATACTGATATTTTTTTACCAAGGTGGTGGTCTATAGCTAGGCCTAGAGGATGATCAACCTCACTGGGAATAAGACAAAGCCCGTCAGTGGGAAATTTTTTGCTATGGGCGATAGCCCGACGGGGTAACTCCGAATTGAAGTAGGAGGCCCATGAGTCATGAACTTCTTTTCTCGAAGAAGAAGTAATGATGGTATTTAGGAAATAAGCATCGGCTAACTATGTGCCAACAGCCGAGGTAATACAGAGGACGTAAGCATTATCTGGACTGATTAGGCACAAAGCATAAGTAGGTGGCTTTTTAAGTCTGCTGTCAAATTCCAAGGCTTGGCCCTCGACACTCGACAAGCAGTGGAAACTGCCTAGACATGGCAATATTCTCCACCACCCTCGAACTCATAGGCCCTCGATGAATTCAGGTCCGGTCAGAGCCCCAAAATATCTCAAAAATAAAACCGGGCCATTTTGGAGATAGGGCCAAGACCCAAAGAAATTTGGGGTTTGGATTCGGGAATTTTTTTTTAAGTCTTAGAACCTAAATCCGAAATATTTTTAAATTCATTAAATTATCATGTTTTTAAATATTTTTTAATTTCTTATCATAGATTATTCCGGCAGTGTTAGTTTTAACATCTTTCAATAATTTCTATAAGAAAAAAGAATCTTTCAATAATTCGATTCCTCAAGGAAAAGACCATCATTTTTATACTACAAGAGTTTTTAAGTTAAGAGTATTTGACAAGAGAAACATTTAATATATATTTTGGGCAATATATATTTTGTCGATGGGGGGAGAGTTCTGCAGATTGTTAAATATCATGCATATTCTGCACAAACTTTGGGGATTTATAGACTGCAGATTGATCATAAATTCCGAATAAGTTTCAAACACTTGAAAATATCAGATTAAACAGAAGGAACATCATTTGAACTGTTTAAATGTCCCAGCTTCAAAATCAGTCCCTAATAAATAAATTATCCAAACTCAGTTTGGGTGCTCTTGCATGCTAATGGCCTAAGTTCTCTAATAAATAGTTATCCAAAAAGAACCTAATTTTACTAAGAACTAACCAAACTAGGGATCCAGCATCCTTTTTAATCTTTGCTCCATTCAAGGATTATCGGTGATAATCCCGAATTATCCCCAATAGAAATTTTTTGGTACGGGGTGAGTATGGGGATTACTTATTATTCGAGATGGTGCCCCGCCCTGAACCAGCCCCATTGCCATCCCTAAAACTATAAAGTTAGAGAAAGGTGGGAGCGGAGGAAATTTTCAGTAGAGCAGTGAAATGCTTAGAGATCGGAAAGAACACCCACGAAGAAAGCACTAAGAAACGAAAGGTAGGGGAGTGAAACGAAAGCACTAATAGTCGTAGCCTTAAACGATGGATACTCGACGTTGTGGTTATCAACCTATACACTGATGTGGCTAACGCATTAAATATCCTCCTTGGGGAGTATATTTGCACGAATGAAACTCAAAAGCAATTGACAGGGGCCTGCATAAGCGGTGGAGCATCTAGTTTAATTCAATGCAAAGTGAAGAACCTACCTGGGGCTTGACATGCCGGGGAATCCCCTTGAAGGACAGGAGTGCCTTAAGGAACGCGGGAATAGGTGGTGCATGTCTATCGTCAACTCTGCCATAAGGTGTTGGATTAAGGTTCGCAACAATTGCAACCCTCGTGCTTAGCTGCCACCTTCAAATTTGGAACCCTGAGCAGGCTATCAGTGATATAAGCCGAAGAAAGGTGATGATGATGTCAAGTCATCGTGCCCCTTATGCCTTGGGCAACACACGTGTTACAATGGCCAGGCCAAAGGGTCGAGATCTCGCAAGGGTGAGCTAACTCCAAGAATTCGTTCTTAATTCGGATTGAAAGCTGCAACTCGCTTGCACGAAGCTGGAATCGCTAGTAATTCCCGGTTAGCCATAAGGTGGTGAATTTGTTCTTGGGCCTTGTACACACCGCAAGGTGGAGTCATGATGCTTGATTAGAGGAAAATGTAAATGAAAGATCCCGCTGAATTAAATTAGGTCCATGAATGTAAAAAATAATAAAAATTATTGATCTCTCTCAATTTCGAAAGCTAGAACTTGAATTGATGTCCTTTCATTAATTTCACCGGAATTGCATTGATTTATCTTGAAGATTTCATTTCAATTAAAATTTGGTTATTTATCGTTTACAAGGATTCCTACTAAGGTACGCACGGCTGAATATTTAAAGCGCCCAATTTATAATTGGCGAATTCGAAGGTTCAATTTCTACTAGACTCATACTAATGGAACCCTCCAATAAATCTATTAGAATTGGCTCCAATGAAATCTTATCATCTTTATACAACGAATTGGTTTACCGATAATAAGAACTAGTATTCTTATTAAGACTCAAAGGAAGAAAATAAATTTATGAATCATATTAAATATTTAATATTTACATACAAAGTATTCGATTAATCGAGAAAAATTAATGTACTTCTAATATTAAATCAAGCTTAATTAAGAAAAAATTAATACATTGGGTCAAACACTTCTTCACTATAAATGTATAGCTATTAATAATCATCAATGTTTTGAAATATACATATTGCAATGCTTATCTTGAAGCTGCTTTAAAATAAAGTACAAATGACAACTACACATATAAAATAATAAATAATAATAAATATATTATAATTTTAATTGTATAGTTATAAAAGTATATTCCAGCTTAAACGATTCCAACGTAATTAAACTAGAGAGAGAGGATCCCCTTGGAGTTTGACAGATCTATATATATATATATATATATGTTGCGTCTTCAAAGAAGGTGCCCTGTAACAATTGCAGAAGCAGAAAACACAAAACATACTTAAGCTGAGCGAGTGTGATCACGCGCCAACACCAGTAGCAGCTGTGAAACTGTAATTGTTGCGTTAGTTTCTCATGCCGTAGAAGAGCGTAAGAGAGAAAAACGTAGGTACTTAATTAAGTGTGACATTAGTCTAATCCAAATGCATTAATTAATTATTTATTATAATTAAATTAGCCGTACCAGCATGTGCACTGGAATCTGTCCTTCCTCAGGTTATCACGCCCCCAGATGACATCGTTACTACTTTTGTCGCCTTTTATTTATTTTATATGAGTAACTAACGCGTCATCACAATTCATTTCCCAAAATACCCTTTCTCACGTCCCTTAAACTACCCTTGTTTCTTATGTAGAATGACAAAAATACTCTAGAAGTCGTTTGGTGTAGAAGAACTTGGATGTGCTCCCGCCTCGCTAACTCAGTCCATTATGATAGGCACGTACGATTCTTTGAAAACAAGAAAAAAATATTTTGGTTACATATTCCAACAATTCCAGTGGTTTTATCAACTTATGAGCATTTCTAACCTCAACAAGGGATATCCCGTTAAGAGCTGGTATTATGTATGTTCTTGGTGTAAACTTTCTCTTTTAATCATCCAAAAGAGATCACTTGGAGGGTCATGGAAATAATCATGGTTGTTTGCTACTGAGGATTGGGAACTTGGGTGTTGTCATAACATATATTATGAATGTCGAGTCAAACTTATTTCAGAAACCCAAGTAGCTTTTTGGGATGATTATACAATATTCCATTTTGTGGCTTTCATGAACTTTACTTGTAGGAGAAGTAAAACCAAATATTGATAAGAAGCCCGATTGCAAGAGATAATCCTAGGTTTTGAATTTTTAGGTTATAAAGGATGCCTAATAATAGATCCCTTTCATTGCCTACTTAATGTTTCAGGTTGGCCGCCCCATGTCATTGAAAAAGAAAAAAAAAAAGAAGAAAGTAAAGTAAGTGAAAGTCACAAAATGGTATATTGTACAATCACCTCAAAAAACAACCTGGGGTGCAAAATGAGTTTGGACTCTACATTCAGGATATATGTCATGACAACCCCCAAATTCCCAATTCTCAGTAACAAAAAACCATGAATCTTTCTATGACCTACTAAGTGATCTCTTTCAAATAATTAAATAAGGAAGTTTAGGCTAAGAGCATACATAGTACCAACTCTCAATAAGAGGGCACTTTTTGTGGTTAAGAATGTTTATAAGTTGATAAAACCATGAGAATTGTTAGACTGTGGGATTAGGAAAGTTTCTTTGTTTCCAAAGAACGTGCATACTTATCATAATGGCTAAGTTAGGTGAGAGCAGGTTGAAAATGACTAATTATGTACCTAAGAAAAAGAATGCAAAAGAAGTATAACACCATGCATAAAGAAATCTAGATGCATAGTGATAGTTCTTGAAGGAGGATGGCTAGGTCGTTGTTATCTTTAGCTTTTTTTCAAGAGAAATTGAGTTGCCTACCCCATAAAAGACATGGAGAGATCAAGTGACATTTCACCCATGTGATTATCGATTTCATCAATGCTTCAACCAGAGATGGAAGAAAAATATATGGGATGAAATATAGTATAAGTAAAATTTGCAACAAAAGGTGTCTGATTATTTATGATAGTCTAGTAATCGTCGTCTTCAACAAGTTATTCACAAATGGTTAGCTCATAGTAGTTGTTAGAGTCCGAAGACATTGCCTGTGTAACAGTTAAATATTTCAAGTAAGGAAAAGAAGTACTAAATAGTCACAAGAGAGAAATGCATACAAGTTATCTAAATGACACAACTTAAAAGTAATTTTTAACTCCCAAGTATAAGAGTGTCTTGTTATATTATAACTCGATGAGTCCGAGGTCGATCCTCAGAGAAAATATTTAATTTGTTTATTTTATTTTATCTAAAAATAAAAATAAACCTTGAATATAAAAACTTAATTAAAATAAAACTATGAAATTAAATTAGATAGGGTTGTGGATCCACTCTTAGTAGTAAATAAAACTAAATAAATTCTTTTTGTCATTTTTTTAGATTTATTGCCCAAAATATTAATTATATAAATTATTATTATTTTTCCTTTAATTTTATGATGGATTAAGTATTTATTATGCTAAAATTTAATTTGTCTACAATAAGTCAAAATACCATTTTACCATACATTATATTAAGATATTAAGAATTTACTGTGCCAAACTCCCTTATTTGTCTACCATAAATCAAATTTTTAAAATATAAAATATGTGTAAAATTAAATAGAAAACAATTTAATTTATAAAATTAAAAATAGAATTTGATTAAATTATATTTATTTCCTAAGAGTTTCACCATACCCTAAATATTATTATTTAGTTAAGCATAATTGAAATAAAAATAAATATTAAAATTAAATTACTTATAATTAAAAGTAATAAAAACAACTAAAATTGAAAATAAAAATAAATTTATTTATACAAAATATTAAAAACACACCTGAAAAACAAGATTACAGGGAGATTGAGAGAAATTGAGAAGAAAAAAGATGTAGAGAGATGATTAAAAATATAAAAATGAGGCTTTATTTATAGAAAAATAAATTTATAATCCAATATTTTGCGGTCCATCATAAACTTCATGCATATGCTCCTCACAACCATTATATCAAGATCTAAAGGCTGGTCAAACTTCAAAAGTCAACATCACACGTGATATCATTTGACTCGTCTGATTTGGCCAAAGAACAGTTGAGATTTGACGGGTTAATGGGTGGATCGGGTCGACCCGAATACAAAGATTTGGATCCTACAACTTGCTTCACCAACCATTGCCACGTGGCACAATCATGGCCATTTGAATCATGAATGGTTGAGATTTAGTCAAAATTGACAACTATCCCATGCACTCATATCTATTGTAAGCTCATTTTATCATCTAATCAGTGTTCGGTCAACAGGAAAAATCAACTATTTTTACACAAAGCCCAATTTTAAGCCGATCTTGACTCCTCTTAAGGTTTTCGGAACTCTGGAATCTAAATTTGATATCCGTTTATCTGTTTAGAACCTCAAATTATGTGAAATTAATATTTTACCTAATAAACACACACAAATACACAAAATTAGATATATTTAAAACATAATTAATATTCCCTAATAAACACAAATATAAATTATAACATAAGCACAAAATAACATTATTATCGCTTGATAATTAAACAATTTTTAATACTAATCACTAAACTCAGAGAGTTGAAAGAGAGGAATTTGTATGTAAGAGAAGTCGAAATGATGGCTAGAATATAGTGATATATAGTCTTTCTCTCATGTGAGCGGCCTAATTTTTTTTTTTCATGCGGACAAGTTATTGAACTATGTAGTCTAGTAAAGTCAATGTGGAAACGCTATTGAACCACATGATTTAATAGCGTGTATGTATGTATGTATGTATGTATGTATGTATGTATGTATGTATATATGTATAACAATTCTCTAGTGATGACATCCTTATTTTAACGAGGTGAAGATGTTCTCACTAGAGAATGACTTTATGTGTGTGTGTGTGTGTGTGTGTGTGTGTGTGTGTGTCAATAATAATAATAATAATTTTACCTATTTTTAACTTTCGTAAATCAGACTTCAAACAGTTAAGGGTGGTTGTTATAATAAGAAATGTGGAAGGTCAAAAAATGAAAATATGATTCTAGTCAAATAAGCATGATTGTAGGAGAGTTTAGTAGTTGAAAGCTTGAATAAGTCAAAATAAATATGATTGCAGGAGAGCACGATAGTAGGAGAACTCAATAGCTAGAAGTTTGAATAAGTCAAATAAACATAACTGCAAGAGAGCAAAAGAGCACAACTATAAGAAAGTACGATAATATGAGAGCTCTGCAACTAGCAGAGTGAATAAGTCAAATAAGCATAACTGTGAGAGAGCAAAAGAGCATAACTATAAGAAAGTACAGTAATAGGAGAGCTCTGCAACTGAAGAAGTGAATAAATCAAATAAGTATGACTGCAGTCTACAGGAGAGTATAATTACAAGAGAGCTTAGTAGCTAGAAGATTGAATAAGTTAAACAAGTATGACTACAAGAGAGTAAGAGAGCATGGTAGCATGAGAGCTCAATAGTTGGAGGCTTGAATAAGTCAAATTAAGCATGATTGCAAGAGAGCATGATAGCAAGAGAACTCAATAACTAGAAGATTGAATAAGTCAAACAAGCACAACTGCAAGAGAGCACAATTGCAAAAGAGCATGATAGTAAGAGAGCCCAGTAGCTAGAAACTTGAATAAGTCAAATAAGCACGAGTGCAAAAGAGCATAATAACAGGAGAGCTCAATAGCTGGAAGTTTGAATAAGTTAAATAAGCATGACTACAAGAGAGCACAATAATAGGAGAGTTCAACCATTAGAAGCTTGGATAAGTCAAATAAGCATGACTGTAGGAAAACATATTTACAGGAGAGCATAGTTACAGGAGAGTACGGTGGTAAGAAAGCTCAATTGCTGGAAGTTTAATAAGTCAAATAAGTATGACTATGAGAGAGCACGGTTGTAGGAAATAAGTTTAATTAAATAAGCCCAACTATTGAATCTAGCTGGAAGCCTTATTCAAGTTTAGTAAAGTTTTTTGTTTTGTTTTCTATTAATACATCAATTTATCAATTTTATATTAATTTACTTATTTTATCTTCTACTTATATTCTATTTTTTGAATTTATTTTTTATTTTATAATAAATTACAAGTTTTATATTTTATTTACATAATTTATATTTAATTACAGTAAAATCACGACATCATAAAATGGGGTCCACCTATGTTGCAACAGTTGCAACGTACCACATTTTTTGTCTCCATTGTAGACAACCATTGAATGTAAACTAAATGAATCTAACGGTTGAAAATAAAAAGGAGTGAAGGTCTATAGCCTGTTGTAGACAAGTACTGTATAAAATTTATTGACTCTAGTTTTTTTTTTTTGAAGAAATACTGACTCTAGTTTGAGAGGCGTCCATCCAAAGATTTTGCACACCCCTACAATTGAGATCATCGAAATCTTTTCCACCCCCCAAAAATCCAATGATTGAAGTGTTTTTCATCCCAAGAAATCGCGATTAGTTTTGGTGTCTTCCGATAAAATCATAAACGACGTAAGTAAAACTAACGGCCGATATATGACGGTGGCAACTAATCGAAAAAGATACTGGGCGGTCGTGTAAGTTTAGGAATTACAGGCATCGATTTGCCTCATAACTTGCCTTATAATAGAGTCAATTTCTCGCGTGCATTGGATCAATTAGATTTTTTTTTGTAGAAGTTGTCATTAATTAATTTGCTATTTATTGCTTTTTTTTCATGTTTAATACTTGAAATATATCTCTGTGAAGCTGACAAGTGAATCAAGTCGAATTGAGAAGTACGACAACGTTTAAGGCTTCTAATTTGGTTAAGAAACTCACGTGCAGATCATCTGCTATAAGCAGAATACAAGTGCATCCAAAACGACATGACTGTGGCGCGTTTTAGATAAGTCACTTAAGAGATCACGTGAGGAAGCACATGCGGGAGCCTGAAATGAGTTCGTTAAGTTTGTTACCCACGTGTCAACAAACTGAACGATCTAGAAATTGTTTCAAGCCTCTGATACAGGTTATAAAGGCTGTGAATGAGGTCAGTGGAATATAGTGGTAAGTGAGTCCTGTAGAGAGAGTTCTAGAGAGAGAAATAATGCTTCTTGTTCTCGAATAGAATCTTGTAAAGACTCTGTACAAAATCTCCATTTGTGAACCAATAAAAGCTCAACAAAACACTTCTCCCGTGGATGTAAACAGAGTACCTTGTACTCTGTTGAACCACGTAAATTTTCTGTTTCTTGGTTTGCTTTTACATTAGATTCTTGGTTCTTTCTGATTTTTGGAAGTCCAGTTTTTATTAGCTAAGTTGTGACAGTTTCTATTTGATCTTTACTTAGTGCAACTTGTATTGATCTGATCTTAGATATCCTGGGCAGTAACTAGTTTGTTTAAAGGCTAAAGAACTGACGAGTTACTACAATCTCCTTTGTTGAACTCTCTTTAGCAAGAATGGCATCTGAAACTGTATTTTTCTTTTTTTTTCTTTTTTTAGTTTTTTCTTCTCTGAGGAATTTCATCAAACAAGTAGCATGCATGAAATATATATAAGCTCTTTTCAACTCAAATGTAAGATAACACACAAAATATGTTAATCATCCAAATCCTTTCCCCCAGTGCTTTGCAATTGTGTTCTTACGATTTTGCTATCAACGATGCAATTATCAAATGAAATCAATTACACCCACTGCACAAATAAATTCGCCATTTAATTCATATGCCTTACAGCCCCACCCCAGGATGCAACATACACGAATCGTGAAGATCTTCTTCCCCAACAAATTGCAACATATGTAAGGAAATCGATTTAGGTGTTTGTACATTCATTCTCAACCACGAGCCGTTAAACCCTAATTTCTATTTTCATAAGATATCTGCATCTAATTGGATGATTTTTTGTGGAACTGGCTTCAACGGTTACTGGTTGATACTGCCTTTATCACCTACATAATTTGAAGTGTTAGATTTGTTTAGTTTACATCCAACGGCTGTCTAGAATGAAGATAAAAAGTGTGGTACGTTGCAACTGTTGCAACATAGGGGAGTCCCATAAAATGATTACACCAACAATAACAACAATAATAATAATGAGTAATTAAGTCAAGTACGGTTAGGTGAAATTATTAGCCAGGTGCAACATACTTTATAAAGCACTAAAAATGTACTTTGAACATCAGACTTTGTTTCGTTTTGTTAGAAAGCTTAGAATTAGATTTTGTTACAATATGTGAGAAAAGATGAAATCTCATATTATTTTCCCCTAAAATTTACACTGTATTTTGGCATTCACTAGGCGTATTGTAAATCGGTTAATACAAATGGTCTATTTTAAAAAACAAATATGAATTTTATAATTTTTCGCTTTATTTTTTTCGGGGAACAGTGATTATAAAGATTGTTTTGAGATGCCACTACGCATACTTTTATTAAAATAGATAGCATACCATCAAAAGGATACAATTATGGTGCAATTGTGGTACCATACCACAGCTGCACCTAGCTATTAGATTCAGCTGCACACATGTACTATAGCTGAATCCAATAGCTAGGTGCAGCTGTGGTATGATACCATAGTTGCACCATAGCTAGACCCCCATCAAAATCTCTTCTCTAAGCAACTGTATAATCATTATAAAGAGTTACTTAGCATAACAATTATAGGAATATAATTTTAGCATAATAGATAAATAAATAAGTAGTATGAGGGCTATTTGGTCATTGACCATACAAAAAATTAGAATAAATCCGCGTAGATATCAATTTAGCTAAAGCCTGTTATGGTAATTTGATAAAAAGATCTTCTTCAGTGTATCAAGCAGTCAATCAACCAACCACCCGGCATTGCGTTTTCTGTTAACAGTTATATCAAAATCATTCGTACAAAAAAAAAGAAAAGGTATGGAAGCAAAGAGAAAGAAAAACAGCAACCCTTTTGATTTTCTCTCAGAAGAAATCATTTTCAACATTCTTGATCATCTTAACAACGACCCATTTGCGAGAAAATCATTCTCCCTCACTTGCAGAAATTTTTACTCTATTGAGTCTCGCCATCGCAAAATCCTCAAGCCTTTATGCGCAGAAACTCTCTCAAGAACCTCAGCTCGATATCCTTTTATTACACAACTCGATCTCTCTCTTTGCCCCCGTGCAAATGATGACGCATTGAGCATTGTATCATCATCACCCTGGAAGCTAACTTTGCGTAGCATAAATCTTTCGAGATCAAGGTTGTTTACAAAAGTGGGACTGTCGAGTTTGGCTGTGAATTGCCGATTTTTGACCGAGATTGACTTGTCTAATGGGACAGAGATGGGTGACGCCGCAGCTGCGGCGATTGCTGAGGCTAAGAATTTGGAGAGGTTGTGGTTGGCCAGGTGTAAGTTGATTACTGATTTGGGAATTGGACGCATTGCTGCTTGCTGTAGAAAGCTGAAGCTGCTTTGCTTGAAGTGGTGCATTCGCGTAACTGATCTTGGGGTGGAGTTGGTTGCTTTGAAATGTCAGGAGATTAGAACTTTGGATCTCTCTTACTTACCCGTAAGTCAAATTCAGCTTTTATTATCAATAATTTGAATGCGAAGGTGACGTATCACCAATCATTAATTGTCACACGTAAAGTGTTAGTTCATTATATTAACCCTTGTTAATGGAGCAACACATTAAATGTCATATCAGTTGGATACAAACAATCGAATTCAACTATATAATTATAGCACTACTGTACAGCTCTTTTTTTGGCTAATTACCTGTTCCCTTATGCTTTACAGCCAATGGTTTTATTTCATAACAATGGTAGATAAAAAGTAAATCCCAAATATACCCAAAATCTTGTTAGTTATATTTCCTTTATCCCCGCATTTTCTCCGCTTATGCAGGGAAGAGTTGATAGTCCATTTAATTGATTGCTAGGACATGTTTTGCTTTAAGTGTTGATGTTGTAATGGTTGGTCTTTTAACTCGATTTGCATTCTCATGCCATTTGTTTAATTTTTGTACTTTAAAGTGAAATAGATGCTTGAATGTTCTTAAGGTTGTATTGTAAACTACTTGTTGCTGTTGTCCAATAGTTGATGCTTTAATCATGTTCTTTAGTTCAGTGTGACCTGATAATGACATTAGTTTCTTTTCTGAGGATGCTCAAGAAGTGGATTGTGCTGTCATCTTTTGTTTTTGGTATTGGGGTCATGCACGGTTCTGCAGTGATTTTAGATAGTGGGGGTAAAATGATAGTTGACAAACTATTCCTCAAAATCTTGCTTTTTATGGTATGTTAGTAAAATCGTATTACAAAATCGATTACACTTGTTGAAAATCATGTCGTAAACTCATCTTCCCTTTTCATTGTTCAACCACAGTCAGAGAAAATGCATGACCACTATGTTGTTTGTTTAAATTTGATTTCTTATAGCTTATTCCAGAAAGAAAAGAAGAGAAAACTAAATTTTGGATTGCGTAGAAGTGAATTTCCTAGTAGTGATAAAGAGGGCGCATTAAATTATGTCTAATTTATTTATGATTCATACCCTAGCCGGCTCTACAAACCTACACGTGTTAAATACTAAGCAAATAATTGATTCAACCTTCTTTGTTTTCCCAGATAAAAGGAATGGAAACTTGAATCTATGTTTTCATATTGCAGATAACAGAGAAATGTCTCCCACCTGTCGTGAAACTACAATATCTGGAAGATCTAGTTCTTGAGGGATGCCATGGTATTGATGATGATGGCCTTGCATCCCTTGAATACAGTTGCAAATCTCTAAAGGTATATTTCTTTTGCATACATCAAATTTTATGGATTTGAGAATTTTGAGTAAGATCTTGAGTTCTGTTTCAAGTTAAGATGGCTTCTAAAATTTATCTAAAAATGTTTTCAAACTTTCACAGGCTCTAAACTTGTCAAAGTGTCAGAATATAAGTCATGTGGGTTTGTCTTCTCTGATAAAAGGGGCTGATTACCTACAGCAACTTATATTAGCTTACAGCTTTTGGGTAAGTATGATACTTCTTAGGTTAACCTCCCTTGCAATTATGAAGTATTATCTCCCTTGCAATTATGAAGTATTATCTCCCTTGCAATTATGAAGTATTATCTCATTCATTACATCTTCAATGGTTTTTCAGGTCAGTGCAGATCTGTCAAAATGTCTGCATAATTTCCCGATGCTGCAATCAATTAAGTTTGAAGATTGTCCAGTCGCTCGTTCTGGGATAAAAGCTATTGGAAATTGGCATGGTTCTCTCAAGGAGTTGAGTTTAAGCAAGTGCTCAGGAGTAACAGATGAGGAACTCTCCTTTGTTGTTCAATCTCATAAAGAATTAAGGAAGTTAGATATCACATGTTGTCACAAGATAACATATGCCTCTATCAATAGCATCACAAAATCGTGCACCTCACTCACTTCTCTCAGAATGGAGTGTTGTAAATTGGTTTCATGGGAAGCCTTTGTGTTGATTGGACAGCAATGTCAATATTTAGAGGAATTGGACATTACGGAAAATGAAGTCAATGATGAAGGTTTTACCTTGATCCTGATATTTCTTTTGTGTGAATTAAAAGTTAAGTGAATGACTCGGGAAATATCTGTGCAGGCCTGAAGTCCATCTCAAGATGTTCCAAACTTTCTAGTTTGAAACTAGGAATCTGCTCAAATATAACTGATGAGGGACTCACACATGTTGGAAGTACTTGTTCAACGCTTAAGGAGCTTGATTTGTACAGGTTTGTAACCTTTCACCTTTGTGCATAGTATGATATCACTGTAGGAAATGTCTATTATTTGATTAACGAGTTTTTCATTAATCCTCTGATTTGGGAACATTGCCAGCAAATAATTTGTAGTGTTTAATTCTATTATGTGGTTAAGAAACCTACAAGATTATGTTCCATTAGAGCAGAGAGTTTTCTGTTGGAGAGCTCATAGGACTGTTTTCAAACGAAAGAAGCTTGATCTTGTCTAGGCTAAATTTATTCAAAGCTCCCAGGTGCATACCTTTCATGTTATCGGTGCTACTACATGCCATATAATATTCATTCTTGCAACGACTTTATTTCTACTCTTCATATAGGTCTTCAGGGATAACTGATGTGGGCGTTGTGGCAGTTTCCCATGGTTGTCCTTCCCTTGAGATGATCAATATAGCCTATAACGAAAGAATTACAGATACCTCCTTAATATCATTGTCAGAATGTTTGAGGTTAAAAGTTCTTGAAATTCGAGGATGCCCTCGTATCTCGGCAATAGGTCTATCAGCCATTGCCATGGGATGTAGGCAACTAGCAATGCTGGATATCAAGAAGTGCTTCAATATTAATGATAACGGAATGATTCCACTTGCTCAATACTCCCAAAACCTGAAACAGGTAATCTCTTCTTCTGTTCAGTTTATTCTGATGCATTGGACAATGATTCCAAACTTACAACAGTGGTTTATTCCTTTTACTGCAGATAAATTTATCGTATTGTTCGGTAACTGATGTAGGCCTCATAGCACTAGCTAGTATCAATTGCTTGCAGAACATGACTATCTTACATGTGGTGGGTTTGACTCCAAATGGGCTGGTCAATGCTCTGTTGAGATGTCAAGGATTGATTAAAGTAAAGCTTAATGCATCCTTTAGGCCTTTACTTCCTCAATCATTTCTTCATTACATGGAAGCCCAAAACTTTTTGTTTCTGTGGAGAGACAAAGCCTTTCCAGGTGCTATTCTCTTTCCCCTTTATATGTATTCATTCCTGTACACAAATTTCGCTTGTCATATTCAACCTCAGCTCTTAATTTTTTGCTTCCTTAGCTGTTCATCCAACTTCCGCTGATGTCATATTCAACCTGAGATCTTCTTTCCTTTCTCATTGCCTCTCATTAAATATGTCTACTACAGCAAAATGCTATCCTGGCGACTCAAAGTTTGAAATACATCTAAGTAGATGTTATTGATTTTTTTTGGTGCAAACAAATTTTTACTCATGTTTTCTCATGCCAAAAAGAATAAGATGCCTGGAATTGACTTGGACAAATTCAACAGAAAATAGAATACACACACATATAATATCATTCTTAAGTGCAAGCGTCCTCATTTTTTTTAATGATGACACACTGTTAAGCCATGCGGGTTAATGGAGTTCTTTTTTAATGCGCTATAAAGCCGTGCAATTTAATATAATTAAAATATGACTCTTTTAAACCGTGCGGCTTAAAAGCGTGTCCGCATGAAAAAAAAAATGAGTACATCTGAATTAGAGAAGGATACACACACACAATGAACTTCATATTCTTATTATTATGGGGGAGACCGGCCAATACGACGAATTATGTCACTGAAGAGTTTTTGTATGTGGTTGACAGGTGAAAATTGACTCGAAAAATGGAAGCTGCAAGTGAGAATCCAGGTTTGAATTCACCGGAAGTGAGGGACTAGACTGCATTTATTGACAGGATTTCAACGAACAAGTCACAACCACTGGTTTTTCACTTAATTATATTTTACACCATCTGGTGACAGCCTCAAATTATCTTGAAATGGTGTTGCTTTGATTTTTTTAACAAAAAATGAGACCTGGCTTCTTAATCCCCGGCGAATTTGAGCCTGTATTGTTGTCGTTTGTGGGAACCTCTGACAAGAACCAAGCTCAGGCAAGTCGGCCTGTCTGTTTGTGCTTCTTAATATCAAGCTGGCTTGAAGTTTGTCTCAGCTTACATTTGGCAGTGATAGAGCCCATTCCCTTCTTAATTGGTCAAATTCCCACATTTCAACTCCCAAAAGCCCCATTCGGCCATTTTAATACATTTGGTCTGATATTTTACCTGATTAAAAAACATATTGTTCAGTACAACTGTTCGAAGAAATTGACTAGGCAATAAAAATTCAATTAAAAAAAAAAAAAGAGGATTGGTCAAAGATTTCGCAGAGGCCTAAAATAATTGGCATTAAAAAGTCAACTCAATTTTGTTGTCTTCGACTGAACCGCTGGTCGTTGAAGAGACATGAATCCCATATTCCTTAAGGCAATTTAAAATTATCATTCGGTTTACATTTCTTTTTTCTTTTTTTGAAAACTCATTCAGTTTAATTATGATAGCGACAAGATCCTAGATATAACTAAATTCGAATATTTCCTAAAATAGCTTCTTCAGGAATTAGGGATATAAAACCACTTGGGCTTAGCCCAAGTGGCTAGAGCCACTCTCTCACAAATGTGAGGGAAGGGGTTCGAGCCTCCGCAGACGCATTACACAGGTTTAATTTAAATGTCCTTCTTTGGAGCCTCAGAGCTTGAGTGAAAGCACGTCCCTCGAATATTTGAGAGGGTTAAAAAATATGAGCGGTGCCATATCAGCATTGATGTCAACAGATCTCAGTATATATATATGATTGTACATATCAGTTATACTCTCATGTAATATGAGTTGTAATTTGAGCAATAGTCTCATGTCATCAAAAAAAAAAAAAGGAATTAGGGATATAACACTAGGGTAAGCAGAGACTGAGACAAAATCACTTTCTTTAAATATGGATAGAGGAAGATATATCTTTTTAATATTAGTAGAAGTAAATATATGGAAGTAGAGGCCTGTCCTTAATTGATATTTATTTTCGAGCTATGCTCAGGACACTTAGACTGTTATTCTAAGAGTGTCTAGGGGTCAAAGGGATGGCAATGGGGTGGGGGTGGGGAGTCCTACCCCATTAAAAATTTTTGTTTCCATTCCCTACCCCATTCCCTAATAAATTTAGTGGGGGTGAGGATGAGAAATCCTCACGTAGGAAATGATTTTTCCACCCTCATCTCATTTCTCATTTATCTATTCTATAGTAGGTATACATATATGATTTCAGTAAATTAAAAATTAGAGATTTAAAATAAAATCGTCACCATATTATAAAGTATTTAAATTATTTTTAAAAAATCACTAAAAGTTTGAAGCAATATCTTAAAATGATATTAAAAGTGAAAAATATTTAAAGAGAGCAGCACCTTAAAATATAAAATAAAATATAACAATATTTTAGAGTTAAAAAATATTGTAGGATTTTCTTTTATTCATATCTTGTTTATATTACATAAAAATTAAAAAAAAATATTAATTGACATTATAGTTGATAAAATAAAATTTATTAAATAAGAATTAAAAATATATTTATATCTTAAAATGATATTAAAAGTGAAAAATATTTAAAGAGAGCAGCACCTTAAAATAGAAAATAAAATATAACAATGTTTTAGAGTTAAAAAATATTGTAGGGTTTTCTTTTATTCATATCTTGTTTATATTACATAAAAATTAAAAAAATTATTAATTGACATTATAGTTGATAAAATAAAAATTATTAAATAAGAATTAAAAATATATTTATATATAATGAGGATTGGGTGGGGTGGGGAGTGCAAAACCAAACCCCGTCCCGTTAACAATTTAGGAATTAATTTTTCCCCACTCCTCATCCTATTCCCTAAAAATTATTCAAAATTTTTCTATTTTGGGTGGGGCTCCATGAGGCCCCAAATCCGTGGAGGATTTTACCATTCCGGGGGTCATATTAGCTTACGTTATATATTAACACAAGTGTTGCGCCCAATAAATTTAAGTGTTATTTAATTGTGCCATTATTTTGAGTTGTTGGGTGCAACTTTTGTAGAAGGTAACAACTAAGAAAAATAAAGAGTTGAAGTAAAATTTGTATAGAGTTCTAAATAAAGGTAAAGCTTTACAATTTTTCAACATTTTCAAAGAGGTTATGACTATGTTGGAATTCATTTATCGTGGAGTACGAATTTCAGTTATACACGTAAAGTAATAAATAATAAAAAAATTATTATAACTCATTATTTATTATTTATTATTTTATATGTGTGATTAAAATTCGTGTTCTACTGTAAAAGAACTCCAATATAACCGAACCCTTTCGGAGATCCTTCCAAATGCAAATTATATTACCATAGAGTTCTCTCGAGCTCGAAGGATTATTGTGGCTGCAAAATGCAAATTGTCAAGAAAATACAGCCCAAACAGAGCCACCAAACCATACATTTAACTCGAGCGCGAAACACATTAAAAGCACTTTTTAGGCAGGAGAGGATAGCCACTGCAATTGCTTTGGTTTGGGGTCCCAGCAATTAAAAGCACTTTTCACAAAAGCGAAGATACGTGGGCAGCTTCTGCTTCTTCTGCTGCGCGGACAACAAGACAAGACATCGCCCCTTGTTACAGGCTTACAGCTTCTAGATACGCACGACTTTATACATCGCCAAAAATATCTCATCCACAAAAGTTAAAAAGCTAATAGCCTTTGTATGTGTCGGTACTAGGAGTTAAGTCATGACCAAACTCTAAATTTCAAGCGTGTTTAAGCATGTATCACAATGTTTTTGCAGGCTTGGCCGAATGTTTTTTAAGTAATATTTTTTAGTTCGTTTGCTTCGTTCGAACGCTGAGAGAAACGAACAGTTAAAAAATCAATCTAAATGTTGTACATCTTATAACATAAAAAGAACTGATGTACATTACTTTATAGAAATTTATCACGGTTACTAATTTGAAATTTCTACTAATTTTTGGCATGATATAGCAACAATTAGGGATGACAAAATTATACAACAAAACTCATTGATTTGCGCCTGCTTGTAAGAGTGCTATTTAATTTATAAGAGTGAGCTACTTCAAGTCATCTAATTGGGAAATACTCCAATATAATTTCGTTACACATGCAAGTGCAAATATATAATTTTTTATATTTTTGTCATTTCAATAGGTCAAGGGAGAGAGTAGATATAACTACATTTTTCACATTTTTTATTGAGATTCAAACCATACTCACATAAGTGGAGAGGGTAGATTAAATTACCTAAATTTTGAATAAAAAAATTATAAGCAATATAATATATTAATATGCATTTATATAAATAAAAGTGTAAAATTATCTTGTAACTACATAATTTTTTGTATCACAACCAGCAACTACTCGTAAATACCAAATTTTATTAAAACTAGCTATGCTATTAGGTAATATAATTATTTTTCATCCAAAGCCGTTACCCCTTGTGTTAGACTATCTTTGTTAAGTGATTACTATGTCGATGATCATCTTAAAACAATAATATAATAAAAAGATAATCATACCCCTTAACATGTTGAGCTTTTTCAAATCATTCTATTAGGAATACTGACTAAGAATCAAATATAATTTTATTAAATATATAAGGGTAACTGGGTAAATACATAAAATAATTCTTATATTTTTATCATTTAGACATGTTAAGAGGCATTTATTTTTATATGATTTTATTAAGATTTGAACCCCACTCACATAGATAGGAGTAAAATTAAATTATTGTTAGACTAAATAATAAAAAAAACTAAAAATCAATTTAGGAAGTTGGATGTTAATTGTCCACTTGGTTTGCCCTTTTGCCTTTTTCTTTTTGGGTGCCTTTGACTTTTTAGTTCCATGCACATGGGGAGATCCTTATAGTATAACTATTGTATATTTTATCCAAACATAAAAATTTAAATTAATTTTAAAATCTAGTTTCTAATTAATCTTAAATTCACAAAATTCAATTTTTTTAATAGAGGGTGAACAAAATCAAAATCAATTTTTTATATTTACTTTTTTTAAATTAAATTTAAATGATTAAATAAACAAACTTACTTGAAAACTACTAATTCAATAAAATTATTTTTAACCATAACCTATCTCTATTACATTTACAAAAGTTTAAAAAAAATCAATTAGTCCAATCGAAGAGTAGAAAAAGGAGAATTTTAAAATATATCTGAAGTACAATGTCAGTTATACAATAAATAAATAAATAAATATATATATATATTAAAAATTAGTATATAATTAATAATTATAAAAAATTTAACTACATATATTATATTTATGTTAATTAATTACATTATATTCTATAGTTCCTCCCAAAGTAGGCTTGCATTTTAAACTATCTATATATGTTATTAGATAATGGCAAACCCACAGCAGGTGGTATCCATTACTATCCTTATCAACTACTCAGAAGCATTAAACTTTATTTAAACTATATATGTGTGTTATTAGGTAATTTAGTTACCTTCTCATTCAAATTTGTTAGGTTGTGTGAGAGTATCTTTGTTAAGCGATTACTATGTCATTAATTGTGCAAATATACAGAAATAAAGACAGTTACTCGCCCTTAACATGTTTAGATGATAAAAATATAAAAGCGATCTTTTTCTTCGTTGTTTTTACCCCTGCTTGAAAGGGTACTATTTAATTTATAAGAGTGAGCTACTTCAGATCATCTAATTGGGAAATACTCCAATGCAATTTCGTTAAACATGCATAATATAATTTTTTATAATTTTTAGTGCAAATATATAATTTTTTTATATTTTTGTCATTTCAATACGTCAAGGGAGAGAGTAGATATAACTACATTTTTCACATTTTTTACTTAGATTCGAACCATATTCACATAAGTGGATAGAGTAGATTAAATTACCTAAATTTTGAAAAAAATATTATAAGCAATATAATACATTAATATGCATTTATATAAATAAAAGCACAAAATTATCGTGTAATTACATAATCTTTTGCATCATAACAAGCAACTACTCATAAATACTGAATTTTATTTAAACTAGCTACGTTATTAGGTAATATAATTATTTTTCATCCAAAGCCGTTACCCTTGTGCTAGGTATCTTTTTTAAGGATTACTGTGTCATTCATCATCTTTTAAAAAATAATAATAATAAAATAAAAAGATAATTATACCCCTTAACATGTTGAGCTTCAAATCATTCTATTAGGGAATATTGACTGACTGAGAATTAAATGTAATTTTATCAAATATGTAAGGGTAAATATATAAGATAGTTCTTATATTTTTATCATCTAAACATGTTAAGGGGTATTTATTTTTTATATTATTTTATTAAAATTTAAACCTCACTCACATCGATAGGAATAAAATTAAATTATCGTGAAACTATATTAAAGAAAACTAAAAATCAATTTAGGAAGTTGGATGTTAATTCTCCACTTGGTTTGTCCTCTCGCCTTTTCTTTTTGGGTGCCTTAGACTTTTTGGTTCCATCCACATGGGGATATCGTTATGGTATAACTACTGTGTATTTTATCCAAACATAAAAATTAAATTAAATTTTTAAATTTAGAATCCCATTAATCTTAAATTCACAAAATTCATTTTTTTTTAAAATAGAGGGTGAATAAAATCAAAATCAAAATTTAAATATTTATTTTTAAAAAATTAAATTTAAATGATATTGATAAATAAACTTACTTGAAAACTACTAATTCAATAAAATTATTTTTAGCCATAAACTATCTCTATAACATTTTACAAAAGTTAAAAAAAAATCAATTAACTCAATCCAAGAGCAGAAGAAGGAGAATTTTAAAATATATCTTAAGTACAATATCAGTTATATAATAAATAAATAAATAAAATTATGATATATATATATATATATATGGGTCCGCCTAAGTTACATTTAACGAAACTTACGGTCGGCCTGTGCACTGTCATCTAACCCCCTATTTGCTATGTTATTTATATTTTATTCATGATATTATAAACTTTTTGAATTGTAAAATTTTGTTTAACCCCTTATACTCAATTTTATTTTATTGAAACCCTAGAGTATGAATTTGCACCCATAATTTTAAATTCTCACCCTCCATTTAATTAAAAAATATAATTATTGTTAAATGAGTTATAATTATAATTATTATTTTATTATAATCATAAATATAATTATATTTTAAAAATAGATTATTGTTATTACTAATAACAAGAATAAAAAGTATTATAATTAATTAATCTATTGACAATAATTAATAATTTTTTATTAAATTGTTAATAATAATAATTAATGATAATTATTATTAATAAATAATTTTGAATAATAATAACAATAACAATAACAATAATTAAAATACAAAATAATAATTATGATAAAAATTAATTAATGATTTTATAGTAATTGGTTACAATTTAACTCATTCTAATTTTGATTCTAAAACAAAATAAACACATAAATGGTAATACAGCTCATTCTAA
Source organism: Citrus x clementina (assembly GCF_000493195.1). NCBI lineage: Eukaryota > Viridiplantae > Streptophyta > Magnoliopsida > Sapindales > Rutaceae > Citrus > Citrus x clementina. The sequence continues at coordinate 12,682,800 of NW_006262201.1, read as the reverse complement.
TTATGATTTCTTCAGTTTAAGTAAATAAATTAAAATGATTATTATTATTATTCACTTAATAATATATTTTCTCAAATATTTATTTTTATTTACTTTTTTTTAACAGCCAATATATTTTCATCGAGTTAAAATTGATCTACATCTTATTCTATGTAAGATTTTACAAAATGTGATTATTTTCAAAAGTTAAAAAAAAAAAAACAATCTACACACACACACACACTCTCTCTCTCTTTAGAAAACATTTCAGAGAAAAATAAATAAATAAATAAATAAACAAAATAACATTATAATTTATTTACTTGAACTGAAAAAATCGTAATTAGAATGAGCTGTATTACCATTTATTTTTTTATTTTGTTATAGAATCAAAATTAGAATGAATTAAATTGTAAACCAATTGTTACAAATTTTTTAATTAATTTTTATTATAATTTTTATTTTGTATTTTAATTATTATTATTATTCAAAAATTAATTATTAATAATAATTATCATTAATAATTTAATAAAAAAATTATTAATTATTGTTAATAAATAAATTAATTATAATGCTTTTATTATTGTTATTAATAATAACAATAATCTATTTTAAAAATATAATTATATTTATGATTATAATAAAATAATAATTATAATTATAATTGATTTAACAATAATTATATTTTTTAATTAAATGGAGGTTATTTTGATAATTTAAAATTATGGGGTGAATTCATACTTTAGAGTTTTAATAAACAAAATTGAGTATAAGGGATTAAACGAAAATTTACAATTCAAAAAGTTTATAATATTCATAAATAAAATATAAATAACATAGAGCATAAGAGGTTAGATGAAATTTCACAAACCGTAAGTTACATTAAATGTAAATGTAACTTAACCGGACCCTATATATGTATATATTATAAAAATTTATTATATAATTAATAATTATATAAAATTTATCTATACATATTATACTTATGTTAATTAATTATATGATATTCTGGTGTTCCCCCGAAAGTAGGCTTGCATTTTACATAACACACGTATGTAAAACTAAAAAGATACCTCAGTTTGAGCCGCCATCCAGTCAAACGCACGAGCTTTGACCCAGAAAAAAAAAAAAGAAAAAAAGGAAAGAAAAACACAAAAATTTAGCACAATGTCTTGTCTTTTAACACGAACACACTCTGTAGCACCAATCCCTTGCAACATTTTTCCACGGTCAAACCTTCCGCTTACCTTCCCGGAAACCTCCTCCAAGTAAACAAATAAAACAACTAACTTAAAAAGGTATTACAACATTCAGACCCCTAACGTTTTTAGTATCACAAATAAGGATATCTTTTTCTTTCTATGTCAAATAGGTCTCATGTGAGATGCCCTATCGATGTTGTGTCAAATTAGGCATTTCAAGTATTAAAAAAAAATAATAATAATAATAAATTAGAATAAATAAATTTGTTGTGTTTGAATAAGCATGATTTGATGCTTTTTTTTCTTTTTATTAAGGTACTTCCGTTTTAAGACAATGATTAACATTATTTATTTAATAAATTTCATGATTGTTTCTTATTATTTCTTATTATTTTTTTCATTTTAGTGTTTTTGTTGATAGTCAACCAATACTATGAAAAATTATTTTTCTCATTAAAATAATATCTTCACCAATAATAATTAAATGGGTCAAAAATATTAAGTTTGAACTATATTGAAAAAAAAATTTATGTATTATTTTCAGATCTAGATTTCTAATAGTGTGATTATTTTTCTCTTTAGTTAAGATGATTCTTAAGTAAACAAAGCGTATACTATAAATCAAACATTAGATCTAACTTTACAACATTTTTCGATTGCTTATTTACCTCTCTCATGTGACCCTATGATAAAAAGAAAAAAAAAATTAACACACAACAATAATAAGCATTGAGTACCCATGTGATACAAACAGAGAAACTATGCTATTCATTAACATATCAAATAAATACAAGGGGGCCAGTGGTATTATCCAATAAATGAATAAATAAATAGTGACTTGTTCGATACGTGACCATTGTTCTTCTTCTTCTTTTCTTCCTTCCAAATTAATTTTCCCTTTTCAATTTCTCAAAGCTCTCCCTATCTATCTCTTAAAAAGCTCTTTGGGTCAATCATACTCGCTTCTCAATTTTAATGGCCTCTTCTTCTGGTAACTTAGACACTTTAACAAACTCACACCATCACCACCCAACAAACAACTTCACTTTCTCAACACATCCCTTCATGAACCCCACTTCTTTCACTGATCTTCTTACATCTTCCGCACCGGCCGATCATGCTCAACTTCATAGCAATAACAGCAACACAACAACAACAACAACAACAACAACTCATGGATTGTCGGATCGTATAGCTGAGAGAACCGGGTCGGGTGTGCCGAAATTCAAGTCTATCCAGCCTCCTTCATTGCCCATCTCCCCTCCTTCACTTTTCTCTCCTTCTTCTTACTTCTCTATTCCTGCTGGCCTCAGCCCTGCTGAGCTCTTGGACTCCCCTGTTTTGCTTAACACTTCCAACGTAAGTTTGTTCTTCTTTGTATATACTCATATGTTATCATGTCATGTCTCTGCTTGTTGGTTCAATTGGTAAAATCTTTCCAGGATGGTATAAGAACTCCGGGGTGTGACACCTGGATGGTAAAAGAGTTCTGGGGTTCAAATTCCGGGATTCGACCCCTGGATGGTACAAGAGTTTTGGGTTCGAATTCCGTTCACGGGGGTGGGCCTGAGAAGGATTTAGTTTATATTTATGTTATATTGAAGATGAATTTTTATCTAAAATCTGGAAGACTTGGGTTGACTTGATAAATATGATGAGAGGTCTCTGTTTTCTTGTTCTGTTTTGAACATTTTCTCAGAGTTTTATGATGCTTGTTGAGTTCTTGACATAATTAGATTGATGGGTGTATATATATTTTTTAATTTTGGTTATTTTTTGTCTTGATGTACAGGTTCTGCCATCTCCAACAACTGGAGCATTTCAAACTTTCAACTGGAAGAGCAATATTGGCAGTAACGACCAGCAACGTGTTAAACAGGAAAACAAAAATCAATCTGATTTCTCATTTCCAACACAAACAAGGCCCAACACAACATCATCAATTGTATGTAACGTAATTTAAATCCATTCAATTTAAAGCTACCTCTGCCTCTTTTTTTTTTTTAGACTTTGTAAAATTGTTGTTGTCTGTTAAATTCTCACTAATTGGTTTAAATTGATTTATGTTTTCAGGCACAGCAAAACCAACCATGGAATTATCAGGAATCCACAAAGCAAGATGTGAAATTGGCACAGAGTTTTTCAACAACTTTGCAAAGTAACAATCAGAGCAACAGTGGGTTCCAATCAGATTTTGGAAACTACCAACACCAACAATCTCAGCCCATTAGAGAGAGTAAAAAATCTGATGATGGATATAATTGGAGAAAATATGGGCAAAAACAAGTCAAAGGAAGTGAAAATCCAAGAAGTTATTACAAGTGCACATTCCCAAGTTGCCCAACAAAGAAGAAAGTTGAAAGGTCATTGGATGGGCAGATAACTGAGATTGTTTACAAGGGCAGTCACAATCATCCCAAGCCTCAATCTACAAGGAGATCATCGTCATCCTCGGTTAATTCTAATGCCATCCAAGCATCTACTCAACATTCAAATGAAATACAAGATCAGTCATATGCTACACATGGAAGTGGACAGATGGATTCAGCTGCAACCCCAGAGAATTCTTCGATATCGGTGGGAGATGATGACGTTGATCAGGGTTCACAGAAGAGTAAATCAGGAGGAGGAGGAGCTGGAGGAGGAGATGATTTTGATGAAGATGAACCTGAGGCCAAAAGATGGTAGGCTTGAGTAATCTTAATTGTTAAGTTATTAAGATAACTATTTTAAGAATACTTGTTTGGATTAACATTTGCTTGCTTGATTTTATTCAGGAAAATTGAGGGTGAAAGTGAAGGCATTTCAGCTCCTGGAAGTAGAACAGTGAGAGAACCAAGAGTTGTTGTTCAAACCACCAGTGACATTGACATTCTAGATGATGGGTACAGATGGAGGAAATATGGCCAAAAAGTTGTAAAGGGGAATCCAAATCCAAGGTGAATATCTTTTCTCTTATTCACTTTAAATTATCTTCTTCTATTTGGATGTTCTACTCTGGATTGTAGCATTTGTAAGTGACATCTACCATGTTTTTCATCATTGATGGTTCCTTTTTCACTGTAAGTTAGGACTTCTGGATGTTACTATGGTTTTATGTAAGACTTTTTTTTTTTATATAAGGTTTAAGTTTATATACCTTGAAAGGTGGATTCTGTTTATAGGCTTGTTTTAAAGGTGCCTAACTGCAAAGCAAGTGCTTTAAACCTTTTAGCAGCAAATGGCATGCATATTGCTTTTATCCCCAAGTTTCAGGATTCACTTTCTTAGGAATTAACACTTTTCTTTTATTGAGTTATGGTAAGTAATCTAATTTTGTTATGTAATTAAAATTGCAGGAGTTATTACAAGTGTACGCATCCAGGTTGTCCAGTGAGAAAGCATGTTGAGAGAGCATCACACGATCTTAGAGCAGTGATCACAACCTATGAGGGAAAGCACAACCATGATGTTCCGGCAGCTCGCGGCAGCGGCAGCAGGGCTCTGCCGGATAATAGCAGCAATAATAACCATAACAGTAACAGCAATAGTAACAACAACGGGACACTGCCCGTAAGGGCATCGGCAGTGGCTCATCATCCTAACAACAACTCGATTCTCAATCCTGTTCACAATCTGAGGGTATCCTCATCTGAAGGCCAAGCACCCTATACCCTCGAAATGTTGCAGGGCAGCGGCAGCTTCGGTTTTCCCGGATATGGAAATGCTTTGAGGTCTTATATGAATGAGGGTCAGCAGCAAGACAATGTGTTATCAAGAGCCAAGGAAGAACCAAGGGATCATGACACATTCTTCGAGTCATTGCTCTTTTGAAACTTGCACAGAATTGGAAAGATTTTACAGTTACTACACATTTGGAAGGGAGTTAGACTGATAGAATTCAGAAGAATAAGAATATTACCTTCATTTGTTAATTGCATTCTGTTTGTTTGTTTGTTTGTTTGTATATTTCTACCACATTTTGTAATGTATATTCAAAATTGTAGGTATATATACATATAGAAGCTTCTATTGCTTATTTTTCTTAATATTGTTTTGAGGCCTCTTTGCTAGAACCAGAGAGGCTCAATTCAATTTTGTATTTGTATTGAATTACACTTGCTATTAAATCCATTTTTAAAAACAAAGAAATTGGAAAAAAAAAAAATTGGAAAAAATTGTCGTCTTTATGTACCGATTCTATACATCATTATAATTTAAATTAACCACGGGATTTGAATTCAGGGTTGGTTTCATTCTTTGTGCTCACTGTGATTCGTTAGTTATTAAATAAGAATCTGTAGTTTTTTTTTTCCAATTTTTTTTCGAAAGATATAGCCATAGATAAAGTTAAATTAATTTTTGCAACTCCTTTTCTCTCTCCTCTAGATTCAAATTTGAGTGGCTGATAAATAAAGTTATTTCACCGTATTCTTGGGAGCTAAATCAAATTTTTTTTTGAAAAACATAATAGAAAAAGCAAATGAATCCAAATTTTTAATCCTAATTCCTAGCTCTATACTAAATTTGAGGAGTTCATAAGGAATTGTTTGTGAAACGTGTTAAGTCTGAAATTTTATTAATTTTATTTTTTAAATTTATTTATTTATAATTTATTTTTAGATGTTTATATTTAAATAGAAAAGTAATTTTTTTTATTTTTTCTGAATAAAGAAAAATTTAAATAAGAAATAAATATTGAATTCTAAAAATATCTTTAAGAAAATATGTATTTCTTAAACTAAAAAATTCTAATTTTTTATTTTAATTTATAAATATATAAATATCAAATAATCATATTTAAAATTTTCTTTATCTATAAAAATAATATAAAATATCACTTACATTTAGATATTAAAAAAAATTAAATAAATATATCATTTAAATGTTTATATTAAAAATAAATATGCCATCCAAACACACATATTTATTAAAATTCGTTCAGACTTTAAAAAATTTTAAACTCAATTAAAATTCTGACAAAATAAATTGCTATCCAAATCGTGTTAGCAATTGTCACCGCTAATTCGTTAAAAGTGAGGGGTCCCACTGGGTCCCACACCAATGTCACTGGGTGGTCACATCTTCTGGAGATTTGACCAGTCAAAGATGAGGAGCTGAGGTAAAAGGTTTACTTGCTGTACAAGTTGGTCGATGTCAACCGGTTTGTTGGTTTCACATTTGGATTGTACCTTCCGCGTTGCTGCCTTTTGGTGGGCCATTTTTGATATTTCCCTAGAATCATCATCTTTGTTCACATCATTCTTATAGTTTTCAAAATTTCCTTTAATGGTTATTTATTTATTTATCTTTTTAATAGGCAACAACTAGGCTAGGGAGTAGGGATGGTCTAATTTAGAGTAACCGAATGTGTGTATATATCTACAAGTTGGGAAAACTTTAGATGCAATTGTGGTACTGTGTCACAGTTGCATCTAACCGTTGGATATCAGTGGACTCCACCAATCCAACTGCATTCAACGGTTAGATACAACTGTGGCACGGTACCACAGTTGCACCGTAGCCTGATCCCTAAAAGTTTGGTTACATGCATATGTTACTTAATAGTAAATAGTTTTCTTTATTTGATAATCTGAGTTTGAATTTTAAACAAGTACAAAATAACAAAATTTTATTTAGACTTTACTCAATTCCCGATTAAAAGATAATTATTACAGTTGAAATGTGTTGGATCCAATACTTATAGCAATAAGCTCTACTCTTATTTAGTCGGGCCATATTTTTTTAATATTATATTATGTAATATGTTATAAATCTATTCATGTGTATGAAGTTTCTCTTGATCTTCTTATTGTATCATAAATTATTTATTCGAAAATTTACTCATAATTTTACAAAATTTTAAAATTAATTTATTTTAATTGGGATTTATAAGTGCTTTTGTAATCAAATTAATAGCGTTCACAAGTTATATAGGTCAATTTTTTTTTTTACATAAATTTGCACAACTAATGATATCTTGACGTGAAAAAAGATATTTAGGACCGAATTTTCAGCATGTCGAAGTTTATATAGAAAGGTTTTGATTTTCATTTATATAAAATTAAAAAAATTAAAAAAATTGAGAGCAAATTAATAGCGGTAAAAGTGATATTTTGTAATAATATCAATTAAAAAAAATATGATTCTCTAAAATTTGGTAAGATGTTTGATGACGTTTTCTTTTTGTTAATGTGCGTGAGCCAAGGAGAATGAATGGCAGGCAGTTTTGTACGGCTTAATAAGGACAAGATTCATTTATTATTATTTTAAAAAATAAAAAGATAAGAAGAAGAAAAGACATTTACGTGATGAATACGCTGCATTTAAACAAAAAGTAATAGCCCAATGGTCCCATTTGGCGCTGCCCAGTGCCCACCACTAATGCCGACTCACCTAACAGGAGGACATATCCATTTTGTGTTTTATTTCTTAATCCATGTTTTAACTTTTAGGCTTAATTAATTAGTTAATTTTAGTGTTGCACTTTAATTAATTAATTAATCTCATTTTAACTTCATTGCAAAGACCTGCGGCTTAGACTCTTGTTTAAATGACTGGAAAATCGGAAAAATGAAAGTCAATGACAAAGTTGATGGAGATCCTCTGTGGCCTCTTTCTTTGTCATTCAAGTAAACCTCCAAAAAGTTAGTAGGTTGAGCACGACTTTCCAATAATAAGAAAATATTAAAAAAAAGGGAAAAGATTTTAAAATGGGTACATTATTACAATATATCGACGAGCTAATTTTATTTATTCTTATTATGAAATCTGTAGAAAGACAAGATTAGATCAAGGAGTCTATGCGGTATATCAAAACACTATACAACTTACACATTTCAGATGATCAAAAAAATTAATCAAAATCGATAAAATCTGATTATCTGATAGTATTCAAATTATGTGGCATGCAATCACATCCTACATCAAGAATATTGAAAATTTAGATTTTCACAAAGATTTTTGTCTACAAAAATCGTGGTGAAAATTATGTTAATTGTTATATTAACGAGTAGGGTTGGTACAATCTCATGGTGTCCACTTGATTCAAATGAAGATGATTATTGCAACCTTTTCAATGAGGTAGAAGAATATAAGAAAAATTTGTTACGACAAGGTATTGGTTAGAAAAGCTATTAATTGAAGAATCTATTTTAAAAAATTGGAGTATTTGGAATCGATAAGTTATAGTTACTAGTTAGTGTAAAATCTTTTCTACATTGATTTTATCCTTATGTCACATTATTTTTGTTCACAGTGTGATTTTGTTTAGAACATTCTACATTAATGTTTCATTTTTTTAAAAACTTGCTTGGAGTTATTGTTTCATTACTGATTCATCACTTAAATCTATATAATTTTTTAATTTATCAAGACCTTCTTTTTTATATTGTTTAAATTTTCTATTATTTTTTCATTTTCAAGATTTTCAGTTCTATATGCACATTTTCTAATTGACATGTTCATTATTAAACAGCAAACAAACAAACATACACTTTTTTCTAGAAAGTACAAACCTTATATATATATATATATCTCTAATGGAAACAAGAATAATTAAAAATAAAAATAAAAATATAGAATAATGGCCAGTTAGAAGTTGAAATGGTAATGACAATGCGTACCAGTCTCAGAAGAATACTGATTTTCTTTCGCTTAAGCAGTGAGTCAATGGCTAAATTAGGAATTTGCTAAGTAAAAAAGAAAAAAACATGTGAATTTAAAATGGCAGTAGAGAGAAAATAAAAAAGAAAAAAGAAAAAGCAAATTGCTTAGAATTTTGCAAAGCTGTATTCAAGTCCTTTTAAAGCTTTTAAACTTGCATAAAAATATGTAAAGTTTAATTAATTTTAACGTTGGAGTATGGCAGCAGATTAATTGCTTGCAATGAAATTCAAAGCTACTAGAATGTGAAGAGTTAAATTTCCTGAAAAGTACTAAAGCCAAACTTAGAATAAAATGCACAAAAAAAAAAAAAAAAAGGTCCAGAACTTTTTGTAAACCAACATATCTGTATTAATAACAAGGTGAGCTATTGTTACAAAGGACCGAGATTATAAGGTTGGTTATGCACTTCTTGTCCATTGATCTTCTCGAAACTTCAAGAACTTTTTGTTCTCAGGCCTTGCTGGTGTCTTGTAGCTCCAAAATTCGAATACAAACTTTGCCGCTAAGCATTTCTCCATTGAGACATTTCATCGAACAATTTAATACTTTTGTCAAACACCTTCTGCTTTTACTTGAATGATGCTTAGTATAATTTCTTAAAGAAATTAGCTGAATTTCTCTCTTAAATTTCTGGTAATCTACGATTTACTGAATGCTTTTAAGTTCATGCCTACTTTCTTTCGGTTGCTGTTGCACCACCAAAACTGAAAACTCATCGTTTGAATTCACCAGCGTGTCTCCCAGAATCCCTAGCTCAGGGTACTCAATCCATTCTGAAAGACCTAATGTAGCCTTACAACACGGGTCGTGATTTTTACCAACAATGAACAAATCAAACGTTTCCGCAAACGCTTGTATAACTTGTGTTGTTCCTATTCCATCTTTCACAATCTCCTCTCTAAAAATAATCTTATTCCCTACCATACTATCTTTAAACTCATCAAATGCTTGATTGTCAAGCTCATGATCATCCGGCATCTCTGTGCTAGGTCTATTCTGATCAGTTGTTATAAACCAAACTACAGTGAGGCTGGTATTTGGATGCTCAGCCATGCGTCTACTGTATGCCAACGCCTCTCGATCATCAGCACCGCCTATGAAGAGCATAACGATATGATACAACAATTCCCCCGTATATACCGGCCGGTTGCTCTTGTTTTGGCCTCGGTGAACAAGTATCCCAACGGAGCAAGGAGCCTTGTGAAGTACATTTCTATTCAAGGCTCGTATCGAAAGGTCAGTTGATTCCAATATGCCACCAACTCCCCATTGTTTGTGAAAGGGAACAATTATAATGACTACCCTTTTGTCAAGTGCAAGTGTGCATACATCATCATGCATGGTTGCATAAGGAGCAATTGTAGTGAAATGTTGAACCACAACATGTCCGTAATAGCATCTTTGAAATTGAGTAAAGGCATTGATAAGTTGAGTTGAAGAAGCCGCTTCACTCTTGGTTTGTTGATGGTGCGGTTTAAGAAATGCGGTGACACTGCCTTTCAACTCCATAAGCTGAAGCACAAAGGCAGCAATGGGACTATTTCTTGTTGGATTTGACACTTCAAGGAGACTTATTAGTGGATTCACATTTTGTTCTTTGTGTATGCAAACCAATATTCGGAGACTGTTTTGCTTGGATTTACAGATTGCCCTTCTCACGTCTAATTTGTATCTTCTTGACGGGTCATAAAGGTAACCCACGATAGTTGTTGAAATCCCAGTTATAATCACCATGTTGGTTATCATAATCGCAAATATCTGATTAGTTATGATCTGCGCATAACACAATCCACTAGTTGATATATGACAATATCTACATAACTGTACTCTAAATTAATTGAAAAAGATTTTCTACTTAGGCTAAATGCTTCTCTTACCTAGTTAGTCATTGTATTTTACTAAAACCCCCCTTTCGTTACTTGTAATTGTTGAATCCAACTAATAATTTTGTAAATTAAAAACTACTAAATTGAGATAACAAGACGTATATAACATGAAACTAGTAATTTTTTTAAAAATACAAATTATAAGTATCTAAATTATACGGATTAAAGAAGCATTTACCCTTCTAAATAAAATAGAGCAATAATATTTAGACAGATAAAAACTGTGATAAATAGATTTACTTATTACTTCTCTTTTTATTAGTATTCTGTTACTTTAATATTTTTCAATAAAATATTTGGAGATTAGATATTTACCTTCCTGTCCTTCCACATGCAATAGACGGCTATCTCGGCAATTCCTCGGCAACACATGATGAGAGCAAGACACGAAGCTTTCAAGAAAGACATGCCAAAGAACAGTGATGGTACGATTACACCTGTGAACTTCCCTAAATAGGACATTAAGATGATGAACTCGATCTTTATAAATGATTTCTCATTTATGAGATATAATTCCATTCTTATTCCACTCATAGCACAAAAAACAGGAAGCAGGAATCCTGATGTGAAAAAATCAAGTTTTTGTACTAATTGTGTGCCTAATGGTGGTCCATCTGGTAAACACAGGCCAAAAAAAAAGGCAGTTAATATGGAGTTTTGGCCAACAAGGGTACCCAAAATTGTAGTTACCAAAACTATACATATTGTTATTATAAAGTGATTTTGATTCATAGATTCTTCCTCTGAGTTTTTGCTGACTATCCGCATTGTTAATGGTCGCACGAGAAAAATCACAATGATGTAATAAACGATTACTACTAGAATTATATATAATGGTTTTATAGTTGTTAAATTATCCTGAGAATCTCTAACACTCAACAAAATCATACTAGCACTCCAACCAAATATGTGGCTAACAATTGTGATGGATGCAGCCAAGCGACCCAGCTCTGAATTTAGCATTTTCAGTTCTTTAAGGAGGCCAGTTATGACAACCAATGAAGTCATGGAATTAACCACCACTGAAGCAGCGATTGAGCTTGCTGTTTCATCATCTAGATGGCTTGTTCTTTGTACGATTCGGAAGCTTGACAAGCCAAACACTAATGGTAGTAATGTGCTTGTGATACCAATTATCACTGCTCTTTTTCTTATGTGCTTTACTAATCCTAGATCAATCTGCACTCCTAACACGAATGCGTGTAAGATCATGCCAAATTCAGCAAAAGTTCTAAGCACGTATCTACTTCCCATTGGAAACAAAGGAATTTCACGCAGAAGTGAGGGGCCCATTAATGCACCACCCTGGAAAAAGCAAACGCAGATAATCAACATGTATAGCTAGATTGTAAAACACAATACTCATAAATGAAATCAAAGAAAAATGCTATCAGTGGTGGGAGAAATTCCACAATATATTATAAGTAATACAACTAATTAATGAAATATGTAATTAAATTTAACGCGAATATCAGTTGTATGGTGATTTTTAAAAAATAAACGAACACATATTATATCATCATTTATTTATTATATGATTGACATGACATCTTTAATATATCTTAGAAATTTTCCGGTTTTGTGACCTTAGAATTCAAACTCCGGTTATTAGGTAGACAGAGGGTGAAAGCCACTTAATCATGGCCTACGAACATAATAATGTACGCTATCTGTTCATATCCTACTGGACAAGAAATGTCTAAAATATTGAATTTTATAATTTAAATCACGTCATTGCACATATATAATTAATGATTTCGAATTCAATTGGTTGGCCAGACAAGGAGGTCGAAAGCAAGTCGTCCGCATTCCGCACCCCAGGGGCATAATATTAACGTATGCTATCAATTCGTTCTGCCATTGGACAACAAATGTCTGAGACATTGATACTTAGAAATTAAGGCATGCAATGAACTTACAATAATCTGTGCCATGATTGTAGTTTGATGTAAAGGTCGAAGCAAAACGTATACAGCTCTGGTGGATAAGAAGATGAGAACCATCTGCAGCAATAGCATTGGTGTGGTGAATTTAAAGGGATTATGATGCCAAATGCCGTGGGAGTTGATTTGATTAGTATATTGGCATGTTAGTATAAAATTCATAACCTTATTAGGAATCGTTTCGTTTAGCACTTTTGGATCCGACATGATGGTAAGATTGAAAGATCTTGATTGAGAGACAAAATGAACAGAAAAAAAAAAAAAAAAAAGAAAGAAAGAAAGAAAAGATTGGCAGAATATGAAAAAAAAGGAAAAAAAAAAACAGTTAAAGAACGGAAAGGGAACAAGCCTAGAGAGAAAACATATATGTGGGATGGAGCAAAGATTTAGAAATTTGACAGTTGACAAATGCCAAGGTAGTTAATGGTTAAATTTGGTCCGCGAATTTGACTGGAAGAACAAGGTTCTCATAACAAATAACTCTCTCTCTCTCTCTCTCTCTATATATATATATAACACGCGCACCGTCATGCACCATAACATGCACAACAGCATGTCTTTGATCAATAGTCATCTATTAAGTATCGAAAGCAAGATACCTACTTAATTATTATTTGATACATTTATAATTAATACCAAAGAGTAAACACAGAAGAAAAAAAAATTATCTATTTATCTTTGCAAAGTAATTGCATCGAATTCTTTTCTCACTCAATAAGAAATATGCATAAACACCAAAGAGCACGTAGATCAATTGACATGGGGCTGTTCTAACTTAACGAAGGTCCTCGGTTCGAGATTTGAGAATGCAACTGCGTTAAATATTTGTTGAGAAAGATTTACCACCTTAGTGGTCCTACCTGACTCGAATCTGAATTACTCGAAGCTCAATGTGGTCTTCGAATACCAGATGATTTAATTTACTAAAAAAAAAAGAAATATGTATAAACATATTCAGTGCGGACATGATTATTTGAACCCTCTAAATTACTTATTAATGAATCTATTTGTTTAATAAAATTCTAAATTTTAAATTTTATTATCTAAACTTACCTAAATATCTAATACACTCTTGGTAAAAGAATTTATTTTAATAATTGTGTTTATATGTTTAAATTTATTATACCAAACAGGAAAATATTGTCTAGATATATTTGATCGAGCAAGGACAACAATCTTCATTATTTATTTTCAAGCAAAAAATGAAAATGTGCAAGATTAACCAAGGGAAACATCGTTTGGGAATTAAAAAAGAAAAACTCTGTAAGAAATAAATTAGATGATGTTACAAAATTTCAAATTATTTTTCCTAACCTTTAATTAAAATGGTGGTGGCTACTTTGTAATTTTTTCTTAATCTTTTTCTTTATCATAAGAAAACGTACAATAAATTAGCTATATGATTAGATGATTGGATAGTGAAGAAATGTGACAATTTGAGCTTATATTGATTGATACGATTGTCTCATTAATTTTCATTTGCATATGTATGAATTTTATGAGTTTCTAAGTACAGTAGATCCTATAAATTAATATTTGATAAATTAATAATCTCCATTATATAATAAATTTTTACGGTCCCAATTGGGTCAATGGACTAAATTAATAATTTTGATAAAATAATACTTTTTTAAAAAAATCTTATATAACTTTGTGGTCTCATTCAAATAATAAATTAATAATTTATTGAAATTACAAAGTAATTGATTGTAATATTCTAATTACATAAAATATAACTCTATTGTTACTTATTTATATAAAATGTAACTCTACTATTTACTTGTTTTTTCTTAAATTTAAATTAAGTTGAATTTCATCTCTTATTTTTCTTATTGAATATATAGTTTAATCCAGATTCAATATTGATATAATACATTAAATATTTAGTTATTAAATATATGTTAATTGAATTGTAAATAACTCTATAAATTAATAAATTATTAATTATTTAATATCTCTTTTAATTAATAAATTTTATATGATCAACCCTATTAATTTATAAAGGTTGTACTGTAAATGATTTAGTAACTGTTGATGCTGAAATCTGATCGCCCTTTACCTGACCAGATCGTTCCACCAACGCTTGTGTGGTCAATGGAGAAGATACCGCCGTCTCTCTACTTCAGCAATTTCCCGAGCTCCTAGGGTTCGAATCACCATTTATCTTCTTTCTAAGCTTGCGTTCACAAAAACATATCAGAGACGCCGATGGTTTTGCCGGCGTAAACCGTCCAAAGCTTAAGTTAGCACAAGGTGTTTACGGAAAAACTATGTAATTTAAATTGTGTGAACTCCTTATAATGTTCTCAACCTCACGTATCTAAAAGATTTGTATGGAATGTAATCTGGTTTCAATTTGGTAGAGTTTTCCCTTCCCTCTCAATTTTTTCATCCCTTTCTTCATCGGTCTCTTGGCTTCTTATAGCCATCATCCCACGTTTTCTGAGTATGCTTCATGCCCCCCATTTTCGGGTGATGACAGACCCTCATGGGTCTCCAACCACCGAATCGTGGGTAAACGTGGGACGTCACGTTCTCCCCAGCGGTTCGGGGCATGGCGAAACTGTTGCGATTTCGTGAAATCATGTCCTCTTTCTTTGGGTGATGAGCATCTGGTCGGTACGTATCTCTGGTCGGTGCTCGTTTCTAGTTGGCACATGTCCGTACACGATGTTTTACCAGGACTCTGCTCGTACCATTCAGCTGGGGAGATTCGCTTCAGTGTGAGGGATGAGGACATAGCCGATCTGGTACTTTTCATTACTCACATAACTGAGCTGGTCATTTTCATTACTCAACAGTAACTACAGTAACTACGTAACGTAAGCTCAATAAACACATGCATGCATATTTATTGTTCTGCATTATCATTTTGAATGTCTAAACTTTCAGGTCTAACCTTTCGTAAATAACATAAATTAAGCAGAGCTAATTAATTTTCTCATCAAGCTAATAAATTACTTGCATCGCCATTTACACAGAACCAAAACCAGCCATGTTGATTTTTCTCCACAGCTTCTACAAAATATTCACAAACCTGCAAATGCATGCAAAGCAGTAAAACAACAGTCATCTTAAGTTCTGAAAAAGCTCATGGCTGTATTAACCAACAGCTTACCTTGTGGAAATCAATATTCAATGGTTTAAGTTTGTTTCATTGAGTAAAACACATGGAATCATAATTCGAATTGCCTATAAAAGAATAGAAACTGCATATATGCCTTAACCAATGAAGCAAGAGAGTAGCTCTTGCACTGGATACTATGCCAAGGTCTTTCTTGTATTCAAATCAATATCACAAAAGATTGGTTCTTCAAATTAAAATCAGATAAGGAGAGTTACTGTTACCGAGAAATCAAGTCAGAGGTTAACTTCTTCCCTTATCAATGACAAACTCAACAATATTTCTTCTACAAACCAATATACCGATTATAGAAATTTATTTTTTTATACTATTTTTTATTCGGACCTAAGACTGTAAAGACATCACGCGAACTTCATATCCATTAAGACACATATAGTTATATTTTCAATATAACTCTAAATTTGAAATTGACCTACACATTCAATGTGCCAAATATATTGGTTCATGCATATGCAATTTTTGGCTTATAACGAACATGAGCAACATTATTGTTTTTGATAAGCATTGCAAGACTTCATGCAACTTGTTGACAATTAGGCAATGAAGTGAAAATAGCACTTAGGTGCAAAAGCAAATAGGCCAGTAAGCATAAGGATATGGAATCACAAACACAAATTAGAAAGTACGTGCAAAAAACTAGAACACAAGAATCTGAGTTCCTGAAAGTAACTAGAAATGCCTATATTGGAAGCAACAAGAAATCATAACCCATAATCTTTGTAGTGTAAAACTTCATTCAAGCTTCTTATCAATCGCTTGGTCGGCTGAACTCGATCTAGCCACACTTAGTCAAAATCTATTTAGATTCTAGCCCAAAAGTTCACCAATATAGAATGGTAGAGCTTGAAATTCAGTTATCTTAATCTTAGATTTTCAGTTGTTAAGAATTGAAGCAAGTTCGATAATTAGGCAGTAGGCATTCACAAGTCAAATCCTAGCATCTTTGGATTTTGCTCATGCATCCAATTTATATGCTTTACAAACACAGCCACTTGCGTTTACAAACAGGGTTACGTAAGTATTTTTTGATCATAAAATAAGTGGCGTTTGTAATGCCTGCTTTTGCAGTCACGTTAGGGGTTACAGAAACTCTCTTTTCTTGTGACGGCTAATTAATGAATGAAGGATAAAAAATGATAATACAGCAGTATTAAACAAAACCTAATGAGATAATAGAATGAAAAATTAATTAAAGTTGGCTATGTTGCAGCTAATTCTCGTGGCTATATATTGTCATTGAAGTTTCCATAGCTCCCTGTATTGTTGCTATATATCGTTGAAATTAAAATTTAAAAGTTCATAATTATTACCGTTGTCGTGGATGGTGACTTCGACCGTATATGTGACCCTGACAATATTAGAAAAAAAATTAATTTTAAGGCTGTCAGTAACATGGAATTTTAAAAATTTTCACCTTTCCGAATTCAAAGATTGATCGAAATTAATATTTAAATGATCTAAATTTTCAACAGTACTGAATGTATCATTAGCATCAATAAAATTCACCTTATGAAGATTTGCTTGAGAATGAGAAATGTTGGGAAAATATGCTCTTTAAAAGCATATGTGTTTATTTAATTGTAATAAACAATTTTTATGATTAATAAAATAAATGAAGTATTTTATTCAAATATTTTAATTGCATTAATATTTGTATTAAAGTCTATTTAATCATATTATATGTATTTATGTGATCACCATGTGGATTCACAGAAGACATAAATACAAGTTATCTTATGATTAAATAAATTTAGTTCGCAGTTGATAAATAAAGTTGGGCACTTTATTTAGGTATAGACTGTAATAAATTCATTGAATGATTTGTCTTAATCATGTATGAATTTATTGATGTAGTACGACTACATTGAACTGGATCACATATGAGATTTAATTAACTTTGTAATAACTGTCAAACTTATTAAATCTCATAGGCGTTGATTTTACTGTAATCTTAATCTTGAGTTAATTATGATTTCATGATTGTAATTGTTATTCCATTTGAGTTACCAATGGGCACGACACATCCTTGTGGTCAAGATTACCCGGTATCTTGGTGGGAGCAATTATGAGTATTGGAGTTATGGATTAACAATATAGAATTTGTACAACACATCTCTTGATGGGTTTTCGGCACTTGATCATAGAATTCTCTGGCCAGAGTGTGTCAACATATTTAGTATGTTGAAAATGATCATTAGAGAAAACCAGTAAGGATCAAGGAATAAGATGTTATTAAATTGATTGGACAATTGAGATATCAATTTAATTAACGATGTGGTACAAAGGATTGTGCAGTAAAGAAATCAATATGGCTTCGGACAAATTATTATTCGAGCATACAATTATGGAAGTCAGTTCTAATCTTTTAGTGGAGTATATTTGGAATTAAATAATTGGGCTAGTTTAATTACAGGCCTAATTATTGTAGCCACTATTGTATGTTCCCAAATGATCTCCGGGTTAGCTCATTTAATTGATTGCACAACTACTAGACTAATAAGTAAGATAACTAGCTATTTGGGTTAAAAGCCTAAATATATCATTTAGTGGGAGGCTCCATTTAATTAGCTTTTGTGTAAGGGACTTTATGTTATTTTACAAGGTGGGTCCCCTATTGAAAAAGCAAATAACGTGGGTTTTATTTTTTGATTATTTGGAGCCTAGGGTTTTCACTAAAGGGTGATATAAAAGGCTTATTTTTCTCTAAAGAAGAAAAGCGAAAGCTACTTTTACAGATCAGAGAAAAAGATTTTTCTCTCTATTGTTGAGAGAAAATTTTTCTTGTGCTAGTTGCTTTGGTAGTGATAAAGGCGCCCACACGTCAAGTGCAGATCGAACCTGAGTCATAACCTGGAAGATCATTGGTGACAGTTCGTGATCTAACAAGCGTGGTGGTGACGGATCGTGATCTAACAAGAGTGGTGGTGGCGGATCGTGATCTAGGAGCTTAAATCACTTCAACGGAAAAATCCAAATCAGATTTTCAAGGTACGATTTCTAGATTACAAATTCCTATATATTATATGAGAGCGGTCCTTAAAAGATTTTATAAAAATTAAAAACCTGATTTTTCCCCAACAAGAAATTGATGGCATTATAATTTTTGATTGTTCATAAATTATGTTAATCTACTTCCCAAAATAAAATGTTACCTGTGAGCTAAGAAATTGAGATAGATATGAACCTCGCTATTCTTTTGTTATCTAATGCAATCAATTCACAAATCTCACAATTGAACGCCGCAAAATTATTTTGGTTATCTCTGAAAGTTATTTATATTTTCCGCCCTAATTGGTAAATCTAAATTAAAATAAATGAGATGGGTTTGGGTATTATGGGAAGAGTGGTTTTACCTAATTTAAGTACCGTATTTTGAAAACAAAGCTTTGTTACTATTGATAAACATGTTAGGAAATTTAAAATGAAGATCGATTTCTCTTTTCTATTTTAAAACTATTTATCTATGTGAATTAAAAAAGTTGAGATTGCTATTGATTACGTGCCACAGAGGAGAAATTGAATATGCCTGATTGCTAATGAGCGTTGAGATGATCCCAACATCTCCCAACTCGAGGAATTGATCTCTCCCCGAGTTTTCACTAATTCAGAGCTTCTCAAAAAGAAATTAATTTTATTTTGTCTAGCAGATGTAAGAATATGCGATAAATGGTGCACATGATATTGGCTAGGTAATTAAATAAAGTAGATAAGTCAATAATTACTACCCATTTAAGGAAGAGATATTGTTATAAGTCATAAGTTAAAGTGTATAACTTATTTGGTTCTTTGATGACAAGAAATGTTTTGCCTATTGTGATGTTCAAGCTATCACGAGCAAGGCATGTGATTCAGTCAATGAATTCAAAACGTCATTGCTTGTAGGCGTTTTGGCTAAAGATTAAGTGATGCATGTGATGAAGCACGTGAGGAAGGAATCAAGTTTGTTACAAGGTCGTCGTACACGTGGCAGAATCTGATGAAACCTGGGTTTGGAGACAGCAGCCATATAAGCTGATTTTTCAGTCAGTTTCAGCATGGTCTTTAGAGCTTTCTAGAGATAATTAAGAGAGAGAGAGAGAGAAAGAGTTATCTTGTTCGTTGTTAGTTTCTCTGTGTGTGCTTTGTAAAAATACTTTGAATCATCAATAAATCTCATTGTGGTGGCTTCTCCCATTGATCTAGGTTATGTTCATTGCACAACTGAACCACATAAAGTATGAGTTCTTTTTCTGTGTGTGACTGCATGTTAGTTTGTTCATTTTCTTGTTTGTTAATCATCTCAAATCTTGGTTAAAGTTCTTGGTTCGTTATTAAGCAAGTTAGAGCATTCATTTGTTCTTATGCACCTTTATTTTTCTTGATTGAGGTCCTAAGCAGTGTTTGATAGTTTGATCGTTTGACTATCTAAACACTAAAATAAACAAAGGAAAATTCTACGATGTTGCGATTAAAATTACGATATTAATATTGTCATAGATATAAATTCTATAAACTACACATAAGGTTAGTAAATGAAAGGTATAAAGGTGGTAAATTGGTGTTTTAAGATTGCAAACAGAATAAATACATATAAAAATAACATTACTTGTAAATCAACATTAGACTTTTTTTTAAAAATAGTTTATTTATTTAATTTGTTTAAGTAAAGAAAAAAATTACTTATCAATTGAAAACAAAACATTTGTACTAAAAAGAATTATAAATTTTTTTAAATTGGTTTAACCATAAATTTTATACTCATGCTAGGATATTTAAAAACTTTTTTTTCCTCATTTTCTATCATATTATTTGTTTACTATACAAGTTAATTAACAAAATTATTTTTCTTGATGTAGATCAAGCTGAAATAAAATAAAAATATTCATATATTACTAGACATATATGAAATATCAATAAAATTGGATCTAACTCTTAATTTTATAAAAATTTATGAAGTTTCAAACTTTTCTTCTTACTTATACCAAAAGATCATTTGAGACTGTTGTCGATGAGGTTTAGAAATTTTTAAAATCACTTATCTTACAAATGACTTTGAAAAATATAAAAAAATAGTTTTCAAAATTTAATTTTGGGAATAAGTTTTATCTTTAATAAAATTTCGTATATATCGTCATAGATATTACATAGAACCAAAATTATCATTCTTCATTTTAGAAATAAAAACAGTAAATTGTGAATTTTTATTTTACATTTGTAAGTTTCTATTTTTTTAATAACTCTTATAATATTTACTTATTTTACATGTCATTTATAGGTTTTCTATTTCATTTATAGAATTTATATGTTATTTTACACATAATGTTAATTTACAGATTTTATGTTACATTTGTAAGTTAGATGTAAGTTTATGCTTTATTTACCAATAATACATCATTTTACCACTGTTATGTTAATCTACTTGATTTATCTTATATATACAGGTCTTATGTTTTATTTACTTAATTAATAATTTATTTTACATATAATGTTGATTTACGAGTTTTATGTTATACTGATAAATTTTTGTTATATTTACCAATAATATATCAATTTACTATTCCTAAGTTAATTTTCTTAATTTACTTATCATTTACAAGTCGTATGTTCTATTTACATCATTTATATTTTATTTTATACTTAATATGGATTTACAAGTTTTATATCATATCTATAAGTTTTGGTTTTATTTACCAATAACACACTTTTACTTTCTATTTATAGGTCTTATGTTTTATTTGCTTGATTAATGCTTTATTTTACATATAATGTTAATTTACTAGTTTTATATTATAGTGATAAGTTTTTATTTTATTTACCAATAATACATCAATTTACTACTCCTAAATTAATTTACTTATTTAACCTTTCATTTACAAGTCTTATGTTCTATTTACTTCATTTATGTTTTATTTATGTTCTATTTTATTTACTTATTTACTTATTATTTACATCATTTATGTTCTATTTTATTTTACTTTACTTATTTTACGTTCTATTTACCGATAATACCTCATTAATGACCATTGCAGATATCGTGTCGAGATTCATCATTTTTTTTTTAATTCACAATTTGAAATTTTTAAGACTACTAAAATATTAATTGACTTTGTGATGGCTGAGGTATGGCAAAGGTGGAGTCTTTTGTCACAGCCACTAACGTTTACAAACATAAGTATTTTTCGATCATAAATTAAGTGGCGTTTGTAATGCCTGCCTTTTTGCAGTCACATTGGGGCTTACAGAAACTCTCTTTTCTTGTGACGGCTAATTAATGAATGAAGGATAAAAAATAATAATACAGCAGTATTAAACAAAACTTAATGAGATAATACAGTAAAAAATTAATTAAAGTTGGCTACGTTGCAGTTAATTCTCGTGGCTACATACTGTCATTAAAGTTTCCACAGCTGCTTATGTTGCTCCTATATATTGTTGAAATTAAAATTTAACAGTTTATAATTGTTGTCGTAATTGTGGACGGTGACTTCGACCGTATATGTGACCCTGACAATATTTGGAAAAACAACTAATTTAAGGTTGTGAGTAACATAGATTTTTTTATTTTTTCAAGACTTATTAATAATTTATAAGGATATTCCTTTCCGAATTCAAAGACTGATCGAAATTAATATAAGTGATCTAAACTCTGAATGGTACTGAATGTACTATTAACATCAATAAAATTCACCTTCTTAGGATTTTCTTGAGAATGAGAAGTTGATGGCATTATATTTTTTGATTGTTCATATATCACATTAATCTGCTTCCCAAAATAACATGTTACCTGTGAGCTAAGAAATTGAGATAGATATAAACCTAGCTATTTTTTTTGTTATCTAATGCAATCAATTCACAAAGCTCGCAATTGAATGCTGTAATTTTTTTTTTTGTTATCTCTGAAAGTTATTTATATTTTCTGCCCTAATTTGTAGATCTAAATTAAAATAAATGAAATGGGTAATATTGGAAGAGTGAGGTTACCTAAGTAAGTATTTTGAAAAACAAAGCTTCGTTTACTATTAATAAACGTATTCGGAAGTTTAAATTGAAGATCAATTTCTCGTTTTTACTTTAAAACTATTTATCTTGTGAATTAACATAGTTGAGATAGCTATTGGTTACGTTGATCACAAACCACAGGGGAAAAATTGAATATGCCTGATTGCTAATGAGTGATGAGATTATCCCAACATCCCCGAACTCGAGAAAACTCGCAGAATCGATTGATCCCCTAGTTTTCACTAATTTGGAGCTTTTCATAGAGACATTAATCTTATTTTTTCTAGCATATGTAAGAATTTCCAATAAATGGTCCGCATGATAAATAAATAAAGTGTATAATTACTATCCGTTTAAATTAATAATTATTGCTATCCATTTAAGCGATCTTGTTATTTAATTAAGTCATAAATATAACTTGTTCGGTTATTTGATAACAAGAAATGAAAGAATTATGTTAATTCTCATTTATTTAATGGTGGGAGTTTAAGAGTATATATATATATTGGGCTTAAAATATGCCCAAATGAGTACTCTCCACTTACTAAATGGGCACATTCATGGCCCTTCCCAAAATATTATTAATCTAAATGGGATCCGAAAGCCGGCATTCTTCCTCCCAAGTTTTTCAATTTTAAGTGTATGGAATAAAAAGGAAGAATTCAAACTGCAGCCTTAAAATATGCACGTTGTGTTAATTCAAGGTCGCTTGATGCATGGATGCCATGGCTTAGCTGCCTTCTTTCCTATCATGCAGAGATGGCAAATAAATTCAGATTCGGCCTGCATCTCTAAAGATAAAAAAAAATTTGGATTTGAAAAAAATTAAATTCGTATAATAAAAAATACGGATCCAGATGTATAAATTGAGGATTTGCACAGTGTGTAAAAAAAAAAAAATCTGTATCTGGATATTTTTTTTAAATAAATTAAATAAAAAACATAATTTATGTAAGAAAACACAAATCATAAGCTCTAAACACATTACACATAAATATTATAATACACCCAAGTACTCATAAATATTATTTTAGATTATTTTACATTTGTCTTGTATTAGAAGATTATTTTTTTAACAATTAAAACGTTATAAATTTACAAATAAATATTTTAAATGTGTGGATTCACATAATTAGAATATCCGCCCAGAATGTGTATGGATATTACTCACATTTGGATCCACTATAAATTATGCAAATTAAGATGGAATACGAATTTTGGCATTGCTGCTGATGTATTTACGCCATTTGGGCTTATTTTTTTGTATGGTTTGCATGAAAGGTAAGTATGCATTCCGGCTTATGAAGTTTCTATGTGCCTTCACTCATAAAATGGCTAGAGTCTAGAAATGATGGGTAGGGAGGGCAAAATTCTCCATGAGTTCGGGGCCCTATGGAGTCCCACCCCAAATGAGGAAAATTTTAAATAATTTTTGGAGAATAGAGTGGGGAATGTGGGAGAAATAATCCCCAGATTCTTAACGGGGTGGGGTTTAGTTTTGTATTCCCCACCCCAATCCCCATTATATATAAATATCTTTTTAATTCTTATTTAATAATTTTTGTTTTATCTAATATAATGTCAATTAATAAATTTTATTTTTATTTTTATATAATATAAATAGGATGTGACTAAAAGAAAACCCTATACTATAATTCTTTTTCAACTCTAAAATATTGTTGTGTTTTACTTTTCTCTTTTATGGTGTTGCTTTCTTCAAATATTTTTTTAATTTTGATACCATTTTAAGATATTGTTTCAAATTTTTAGAGAATTTTTAAAATAATTTAAATACTTTATAATATGTTGATGATTTTATTTTAAGTCTCTAGTTTTTAATTTACTGAAATTATGTATCTATATATACTATAAAATAAATAAATGGAGAATAAAGGGATTCTCCATCCCCACTCCACTAAAATTATGGGAAATGGGGTAGGGAATGGAGACAAAATTTTTTAATGGGGATGAGGAATGGGGCAGGCACCATTGCCATCCCTAATGATGGGGAATGTGGTTGTTGCTGAGGTGGGTTCTAAGAACAAATGACAGAGCCCATCCCTCATTGGAGGAAATTGTTTTGGGCCAAGACTTGTGGTGCATCAAGAACGTTAGTTGTGCAGAGGAGGGTAGCAATGAAAGATGTGCACCGTCTGATTGGATCAAATGACGATCATCTTCATCGGTTATTTCTGTCCACCCATCACCCATGTGACATTTGATCTTTTAGTATCCTTGTCGTCTGTAGACACTTCAACCAACTGGAAGTTCTAACCATAGTAAAGAATTTTGCTTTTTCATGCATGAAGGGTATTTTTTATCATTAACTCATTTTTTGTATCACTCTTTTATTTGTTAGTCTGATTTCTTGGACTAAAGTATTGAACAGCTTCTAAACAATGTATTAGAGTCAACATCTCGTATTCAATTCCTAAAATTCCAAGAATATGAAAGAAAAAAAAATATTTAAAATAATAATAATAATAAATAATAATGGCTTTTGCTTTTCACGTTTTTAGTTGTGCAAAATTTAGCTTGTCTTTGCCTTTCTTCTACACTACTTTTTCCCAGAAAGGGTACTAAAATGAAATAGGACTGAAGCTTTTATGGCTTACTTTCAGTTACCCATTGATTGGGTGTTTTATTATTCTTAGTTTTCTTTCTTTACTATTTTTTATTAAAGCTTAGGTTATGCTACTTCTTACGGGTTGCAATTGATTATAGTCTTTAAAGGGTTGGCAGAGAAGCTTCCTTTGCTGAAAACATAGTAAATTATGGATGCTGAGGAATTAATCGACAAATGTCTGGCAATAGATTTAAAAGAAGAAGAGGAAGATATAGTAACTTTTATGGGGAGAATGAAGATAAATGGAGAAAATTGCGGCACATTACCGGGTGGGAAAGGTGTTACTCACACGAACTATAAACAAGGATGGTTTGAAGGAAGCAATGCAACAAGCTTAGAGACAAGCTTGGAGAACGGTCAAAGAAGTAAAGATTGAAAGTATGGAGGATAATATATTCATCTTCAAGTTTGGCTTTGAAGAAAACAAGAAAACGGTGTTCATGGGTGGGTGGTCATGGCATTTGATACAACTCTGTTAGTGGTATCTAAACCAGATGGTATTGGAGATATTAAGAATCAATCTTTCATGCATATATCATTTTGAGTGCTGACTTATGATATACCCATAATGTGTATGAATAGGGATGCTATTTAAAAGCTGGGATAAAAGATTGGCATGGTGAAGGAAATAGAAACAAATGAAACAGAGGAACACATAGGCTAGTTTGCTCATGTTAGAATCTTTATTGACATCATAAAGCCTTTGAAAAAGATTGTGTTTTTGTAGCAAGAAGGTGGTAGAATTCCAATGCCAGTTATGAAAAATTGCCGGGTTTCTACTGTTATTGTGCACATATTCATCAATATAGAGAATGTTTGAAATACAAAGGTCAACAAAATGAAGATTTGCCTTATGGCGGATAAATGAGAGCAGTTGCATAGGCTAAAAGGGTGAAGCAGAACCAAATCAAGAAGAGAGCTAACCATGAACTTTTCCAATTAAAAGCAAATGTCATAGTAGCCAACAGTCCAAAATCACATCAAACACAACACAGCCTGATTGGACAAAAAGGCCCATATCCAAACAAAGCAGGTGCAGAGTTTGATGAAAGTGGGAACCAATGGCTACAAGTCATAAATCAGAGGCTGACAAGGAACAATTAGTGCTGATTGATAAAAGCTGAAAAATCTACAAGTGATCAAAGCAAGGGCAGTGAGATGAACAAGGAGCAGGATAGGGTGGCTAGCAATGATAACCATTTTAGAAGCAAAAGTATAAGGGTAGGAAACGAGGATTGGAGGGAAAACGAAGTTCTTACAAGCTAATAAAATTTTGAGGATTTTAGCTAATAAAAAAAAATGCTAATGATGGTACGCCAAATCGGATGAAGATGAGGTAGATAATTGACCAAACAAGACTAAAATGAAGCCCAAAGGTAAAAAGTGGAAGTTGCAAGCAAGAAACACAAAGATAGAAAAAATGAGCGCTATTAGGCCAATCAGCATCAAAAGAGTAAAAGGAAAAGATTGCTTAAGCCCACCAAAGCCCACCAAAGCAATTACACAATCACGATCTTTTAAGGCATTGTCAAGCAGCTTAACAGCTGAAGCTAGTAGACGAAGAACAAGATGCAAGGGGAATTTTACGGCAATGAAGGAAGATTTATCGGCAGGAGCTGGTGGTTAGCCCCATAGGCAACCATGATGATTCTAAGCTGGAACATTGGGAAGCCTCGAATGCGCTAGTAATCAACAAATTCTCCACTTGCACTGGCTTTAAATCTTTTTTTGCTATGAAACAAAGATAAGGGCTCAACAGGTTAACTTAGGATGTAGGAATTTTAATTTTGAGAATTGTTTTGTGGTAAATGAAAATGGAATGGAAGGAGGCTTATCTTTGTTTTGGAATTCGAATGTAGATGTTAACATCATTTTTTATAGCTCTCACCATATATATGCAGTTGTGTATAATGCAACTGAAAAAATATGGAGATGCACAGGGACTTATGGCCATCCAGAATCTAGTCAGAAACATCACACTCGGACACTATTGAAAATTTTAGCAAATCTTAGTGGTGTTCAGAATCCAATTTAATCTGCTCAATCCGTCTGATCCGTAAAAACATGATCCGTGAATTGGTGGATTAAATTGGATTGAAATTTGATAATCCGCAATCGGTGGATTGGATATGGATTTACTTCTGTAAATTTGTAAAAATTCGCGATTCCGCAAAAAAATAAATTTTATTTATTTAATTAAAAAATAGAACTTGTAAATATGGCATTAGTACTTACTAGTAAATAAATAAGTTAAAATATAGTTACATTAACACTATATTATATCTTATCCAATAATAATATAAAATAAAAAATAATTAAATTAATAAATTTAATAAAATAAAAAATAATCAAATAAATAAATATAGCTTTCTAAATAGTTAATTTCCACGTACTAATCTAAACGAATGAGATTTTTTTTTCCTTTTTGGTGTGTTATATTTTGAAACTTTAAACGTATTTTCTAGCTTTATTTAAATAATTAATTAATTTAAATTTTATTTGATTTTAAATTTGATCAATAGAAAAATTATTTTTATATTAAATTTTTTTATTTAGTTAGTTCGTGGATTGGACGGGATTAAAAATTTTGAATCCACAAACTAATCCGCAAAATGGTGGATTAGATATGGATTGTGTCAAATCCACATTCGATATGTTGATGTATGGATTGGATTTGAATTGAATTTCACTAATCTGTGGATTAGATTTGATTGAAAATTTATAATCCGCAAAATCGTGGATTGAATATGGATTGATGTTCAATATGTGAAATCCAATCCACGAATACTCCTAGCAAATCTTTCCCTATCTTTGGTGTTGTTTGAAGTTATGCATTTGCATGAGAAAAATGAGGGTAATAACATAAACTTAAACATGGTTGCTAAATTTAGAGAGGTTATGGAAGCTTGCAACTTGGTTTATATGGGCGTTTAGGGGTACTGATGGTTGTCGAAGCCAACAAAAATAAATTCCAACTCTAAATAAATTGTGTATAGTGATTGAGTAGGGTCGTGTCCACAGAGATCGGTAATTATTTAAATCCTTTTGAAGCGTAAAACGTAAAATGGGGGAATTGTTGACAATAATAAAAATCAAATTAAAAATAACAAGAATGCAAATTGAAGTTGTAATTTAAATTGGAGAAAGCTCTAGTTGAAGGAATTAACTCAGCTTGATTCGACTACTGATCATTGATTCAAATATAGATTATTATTACTCATGAATAGACCGGTTATAGCTACTGAGACCCTCTAATAGCCAATCTCTCCTTAACTAGTTGATAACCAAGGTACGACCGTTAGTTATTTCCCTAATCAATAGACAACCCTAGATACGATCATAGGATTTAATCAATTGACAGCCTGAAAAACCAGAGAGACCCAAATCCTAATCAACACATATGATGGTTTATTTAAATTAGATTGTTTATTCTCACAATACAACTCTCTGCTATGTTATTTGTCACAAACATTAAATTCTTCATACGATGAATCCTTTAATTGACAATAGATTAAGTTGATAATTAAATAGTGGCCAATTACCTAATTAACAAACATAATCATGAAAATAATTCAGAGAATAAACAAATACCCAAAAAGCAATAAAACAATTAAAGCACAAGAAAGATCTCACAGTAGTGATGAATCAAAGCTTCATTATCCTTCAACCAGAAAAATAGGTTTAGTTCTTCATAGAGAGAAGAGAAAAATTAAGATCTAGAGTTTCTTTCTTTTTCTCTAATAAAAAATCCCCCTTTTTCACAATAGATTCCTCCCTTAAATACTCTCTCCCTCTTCTACTCTAGAATTCTATTT
The DNA here is from genome assembly GCF_000493195.1 of Citrus x clementina. Classification (NCBI taxonomy): domain Eukaryota; kingdom Viridiplantae; phylum Streptophyta; class Magnoliopsida; order Sapindales; family Rutaceae; genus Citrus; species Citrus x clementina. Next base: position 12,653,579 of record NW_006262201.1, on the reverse strand, counting down.
AAAATAAAATACTAATATCTGAAATATTAAATTCATAATTACAAAAATAACAAAAAATACAAAACACGTTAAACTAAAAACTGTAGGTTCGCAGTTGACAGCACGTGCCCACGCCTTATCAACAAAGTTCTTCTGACTCTCTAAATTTCTCCAAGAGAACAATCATCCTTAAACATCATCTTATAGCTCAATTTTATCACCAATCAATAGAATTGCATCTACAAAAGTAAAACACAAGTAAATCACTATTATTAAGTGCAAAACATCGATATTAAGGGAAGTAAACAATGCAAAACTAGTGCATAAATTGCACTCTAACAAATTCCCCCACACCAAGATGATGCTTGTCCTCAAGCATATAACTCAAGATTAATTTCAAATCTCCACTCAATTCTCATCTCAACTCATCCAAAAACAACTTTAAGCAAGCATACCTCAAGAAATTAAGTCGATCAACATTCGAGAGATAAGGATTTTAGAGCATAGAATTTCATAAGATAGAATAAGAACATTCAACCACCAAGAAGATCCATTCAAAATTCAAGTGCAATAAGATTTAATAGCCCTCTCAATAACTTCACTCCATGCACTCAAAGTGTTTAGGGTGTCATTTATCCGCTCAAATCAAATCAAAGAATGCTATTACCATAGGCTTGCTCGTATATCACATCTCAATCCACAAAACATGAATAAAATGCAAAAATCTAAGGGTCTTAAAAGGGTTGTAATGGGGTTAAATTGGTGAAATGAAAAAGAAAGGTTTATGAAAAAAAAAGAGATCAAAATGAGAAGAATGAACTCATTGAATGAACTTATGATATCAAAATGCTTATTTCTACTCAAGTCACCAAGAATGTAAACTTTTTTTTTTCGATTTTTCTTTTTCTTTTTCTTTCTTTTTTTTTCTCTTTTTTTTTTGATTTTTTTGAATCAAACAAAAGAAACTAACTTTGCACAATTTAATTCAAGCATAATGCTTGTTGATCTAATTGAGAAACGTTAATACAAGGTAGAAAAAGCAACAAAATATATCCACACAATGAGTCCAAAAATCTCCTTAAATTGAGGCTCAAAAAGAAGAAAAATGGTTAAGTCGACGGAGAGAATTAGATGGGTAATGGTTAAGGCTCAAACAAAGGTAGCAAATAAAGGTCTTCGGGTAGAGAAAAAAAAAAAGCGAGAATAGACAAATGGAATATGGTTTGCCCTTATCATTTTAATGCATAAAATCCCGTAATGTGGCTTCAACATGCATAACAAAGCAAGTTCTAGAATAAACAGACTAGGATTGATATTCACATAACAAAAAAATAATTAGAGCAAAGTGGTTGCTCATAGGCTCAAATCCTCACAAAGTTGGTAAATTTGCCATCAAATCATGTACACTCTTCAAATGAATCAACCATCGATAGTGGTGTAGAATGAGAAGAAGGTATGAGTGAGATATAAAAGGAAAGGTAAAAAAAAAAAATGTGAGTGATGAAAGAGTATGATAGAAAGAAAAAAAATAGATGTAAATAATTTGAGATAGATAGGAAAAAAAAGTAGCGAGAGAGAAAGGAAAAGAAAATTAATAATATATGAAGCATACTAACTCCAAAATCATTTAAGGATGAGTAGAGTGAAAATAGATGAGCAGAGTGAAAATAATAATTCCAGACATCAATAATGCAAAAATCCCTCCCCCACACCAAGAACTTACATTGTCCCCAATGTAAGATAATCAAAGCTCATATAAAATTAAAGCGTAAGGATAAAAGATTAAGGGCAAAAAGAAACTTCCCTGAATTGTGAGCTTTGATCCACATAACGTCTATGGGCTTGGCGGAAATAGTGGGGTAGATCCCACACTCTCGAAGTATGCAGCAAAATTCTGCTCCATCTTGTTCAGCTTGTGCTCCATTTTCTCTAACTGAATACTCAAAGGTGGTGCGGATGTAGAAGGAATAGTTGGTGGGGCAGCAGTGTCGTCGTCAAACTCGTCATCAGAGGTAGCACCACTCCTAGCATAAAGCTTCTTCGGAAGTTGAGTGGGTCCTGGTTCAGTAAACTGAAATCTTCCCTCCTTGAATTCGACCACACCTATTTTTTCAAACACAGACATATCCAAAAATTCCTTTTTGCAAGCAGGATGCAAATCATTATTGTTGGGATCAAGCACACATAGGTTTATAGCTAACAGAGTAATGTATGGACCAAGAAATAAAGTCCTATACCGTTTAAGCACACTTTGAAATTGATCCGCTAACCAAAAACCTAAATTAGGCCTCACATTATTTAACATGCACCAGATAAAATAAAATTCAGTTTTAGAGAAAATTCCTGAGTGATCTTTCTTGCCTAAAAAATTATATGCTAAGAATCGATGCACACATTTCAAAGTAGGATCACGTAAGAAAGAACTCTTTGATTTACTCGGGTCATAGGCATTATGATCAACAGATAAATTACGCCAAAGACCATAAGGCTCAAAATTTTCGCTAAAGTCACAAGTTGTTCCTAAATATTCATCACTAGTAGAATAATCATCATCAATGAATCCTAAAGCTAGGTTAAAATCCGTGATAGAGTGTGAAAAATTTCGTCCCATTAACCTAAACTTAATGACATCTGGGGTATGCAAAGTAAAATCATTCGGCATAGTAAATTGAAAAGTAGCATAAAACTCCATAATCAACTCAACATAACCCAAACAATCAACATCAACAAATTTATGCAACCCAATCTTATCTATCAAAGAATCAAAATTATCCTTAACATTCAATTTTTCAAGAGTCGGGTAATGAATATACTTAGCTGGAAGTATTTTGCGCGTGGAAATATCTTTGTACCTCTCTTTCTCTTGTTGAGTCGCGAATGCGAGGCACCCTCCGAGATTGGTTTCCGCAAGTGGCAAAACACTCATGCCTTTTCCATGCTTCGATCTTTGTCTCATGGCTTGGCGTGAATCTGAAATTGTGTTCCATGGAACCATAGTGGGAGCGGCAATCTTAGATTTCTTTACGATGGGTTTCTTTTTCGATGACTTGGAAGTAGATGCTTTCCTCTTCGGCATTGTTACAATAATTACAATGTGCTTACACATTTTTAATGAGCAAGATAACCCGACTATCTTTAACCACAAACATATTTTTCTAATACCCAAGATTGCCAAGCCTAGAAAGGTCACTGATTATAAGCCTATAAGCTTTTACAATGTAATGTATGCTAAAGCGATGACTAATATAATAAAGCCAATCATTTCCCAAATCATCTCCCCAACACAGAGTGTATTCATACCTAATGGGCCCATTACAGACAATGTCGTTATTGATTATAAATGGCTTCATAAAATTAGACATAGCAAAGGGAAAAAGAATGGTCTTGTGACCCTTAAATTAGATATTAACAAGGCATATGACAAAGTCAAATGACAGTTCTTGAAACAGACAAGGTATTATAAGAATTCTAGCTTTTTGAGTGCAAATGCAAGCTTTAATCCATCTTTTTTGTGGAGAAGCATTTTATGAGGTAGACAAGTTATCAAAAAAAGAATTAGATGGCGTATAGGAAATGGTAAAAGGATTTCAGTATATAAGGATAAATGGTTGCTAAAGCTAGATACTTTCAAGCCAATTTCTCTACCAACTTTGCCTGTGGATGCTATTGTGGCAGATCTAATCAATACTGAAAATCAATGGGACAAAAGAAAAGCTGAACCAATATTTTAGGCATGAGGATACAATATTTATTCTTAAAGTTCCATTACCAAAAGAGCAGTCAGAAGATGAAGTGTTGTGGCATTTTGGCAAAAGAGGTGAATACTCAGTGCAAAGTGGGTGCCAACTAGCACTCATGATCATGTTTCCAGATACATCTAGCAGCTAAAAAAACATCTCAAACAAATGGAATCACTATAGTCTCTTGAGCTTCCTAAAAAGATCAAAATCTTCATGTTGAGGACTTCAGAAACCTGTTATCATTAGCTGAAAACCTGTGGAAAAGAAATTTTTTGCAAGAGCCAATCCATCAAAGATGCAAATGGAGCGTCAAAACTATTAGCCACGCTGTCTTGGAATACAAAGTAACAAAGAAGATTTGGTTCCAAGCTCCTTTTATAGTTCAAAGTGTTAATGTTCAATCTCATGACATGCTCAACACTATCTAAGAAATGGCCACAAATTTGAGGAAAGCCAACTTTGAACTCATGGTAGCTTATTGCTAAGTGGTATGGTATTCAAGAAATAAATTCATCTTATTACTTTTTTTTTTTGGTACAAGAGGGGCTCTTAAAAGAGCTATGAAGGAATTGAATGAGGGTAAGCTACCCCATACATATCTTTGCGAAGAAACGGAATGACACTAGTCGGGGGAATACTAAAATTATGGTGGCCATGGGGAAGGTTCAAAGCATAATTTGCAAGGTGGTTAGTTGCAAAATTCGCCTCCCTATAGATATAGTTTACAGTGATGTGATAACTTCGTCGCATGAGCTCTTTAATTGTCCTTACTAACTGAGAAAATTCATTAGCCATCTCTGCAGAGATATTCAGCATCTGAACAATACACAAACTGTCAACCTCAACGAACAACCAGTGAACACCATAGTTCCAATCCATGACCAGCCCTTGGTATAAGCCCCATAGTTCAGCAACCGTGATTGAGCAATGTTCAATGTTCATTGCAAAACTATCAATCCAACTCCCACAATAGTCTCGAATAAGACCAGTAGCAGTAGTGAATCCATTGCTCTTAAATGCACTATCAGAATTAAGCTTACACCATGGCCATGTCGGAGGCAGCCACCTGATCCATTTCTCCAGTTTTCTTCATTTACCAGTTTGACTAGACTTGTTCAAGCAAGAAATATCCTTAGCTCGTATAACAACATCCAGTAGCATGCTCCTAATGCATGTGGTTAACTTGTCAAAATAGAACTGATTTCGCCAAAACCATAGTCTCTATATTGTGACCCCAAAGCCATTCCAGGCCCTTCTTTATAACTCGGCTACTGCTTAAATTTAGAGAAATCCAATCTCTAAGATTAAGTGAAGAGAATTGTTGATGTAACTCACTTGGGATCAGCTGATTCCACAATCTTCTAGCCATAAAACAATCACGAAGGACGTGCAGTGTAGTCTCCATTGCCGCCCCACACCGATCACAACTCCTATCAATATCTATGCGGCGTTGTCCAACTTCAGATTTTGTCTTCAAACGATCATGTAGAACAAGCCAAATAAAAGTTTGGATACGGGGTTGACCATTCCATTTCCAAGCAAAATTCCAAACAAAGCTCTTTACCTTGTTACTATTTCGGTAAGAGCAGTATAGACTGAACTAATAGAGAATTCCCCTTTTTTGGAGTTGGCCTAGAAAAATTGATCCTCACTCTTTCCCTCCATTAGCGACTAGACAACTGCTATTCTTAGAATAATGAGGTTGGGGAGAAGGTGTTCAAAAGATTCCCAACTCTAGTTACCATTTATATTGTTGAGTACATAAAAGCACCAGGTTGGCCATGCTACTATCTCAGCACCGGCATGGATCACCTCAGCCAAGTGGTACGAGCAGAACGCGAGGACAAACACGAGCCGACCAGAGACGAATGCCAACCGGAGAAATATACTGACCAGAATTATATGCCGAGCCAACACCCATACCCCAAAAAAACGGGAACACGATCCCACAGAATCACGGTAGTTGCGCTTTTCCCAGAACCGTTACGGGAGACGCGGGGCCTCACGTTCGCCCATAATGTAGCAGTTAGAGTCCCATGAGGGGCCGCCACTACCCGAAAAAAGAGGGATGAAAGGTAAACGAAAACATGGGACAATGGCTATAAAAGAAGAAGAAATCGATGAAGAAAGGGATAGAAAAACTGAGAGAGGGAAAACGCTGCCAAATTGCAACCAGGCCATTTTCTTACAGATTTCGAGCAAACTTCTTGAATCCAAATTACATTGTTTTCCCGTAAACACCTTGTGCTAACTTAGGCATTGGAGGGTTTACGCCGGCAAAACCACCGGCGTCTCTGATCCGTTTTTGGTGAACGCAGGTCTAGTGAGAGAAAGGAGGGTGATTCCAGCCTTAGTGGTTCGAGCAACAGTCGATAACATAAACGTTGGTGAAAGAATCTGGTCGGTCAAAGGGCGAGCAGATTTCAACATCAACATATATTAACAAAATTACAAATCAGCACTGTTAAAATATCATTCGAAAAATGGCCCATAGCATAGTTGACCAGGGGCTTATCTTTTGTAGCCCAAACATCCTACCAAAATCGTACCCTTCTACCATAGACAATATTCCATCGTATTCCCTTAAGAGTATCAGGCCAAACATTGACAATTACCTTCCTCATGTGTGAACCATTACGAGTTGGTAACACATGAGGCGGGGTCGAGTTACCTAACCCATATTTTGTATAAAGAACTTTAGACCAGAGGTCGAGTTGGGGACTGTTTAGTGAAAAAATCAGTCCCCACACCAGTTTCATTATTAGAGCTCTGTTCATTATCTCCATATTTTTCAAGCCTAACCCTCACAAATTTTAAGCTGGTAGATCGTGTTCCAACCGATCAAGCTCATATTTCTATGCTTACTGACACGACTCAAAAGTGTATCACTCCTAAGTATAAGAGTGTCTAGTTATAATATAACCCAATGAGTCCGGGGTCGAACCACAGGGAATTTTAAAATCTAGTTGTCAATTTGTTAAACAAAAAAAAAATTAATTGTGGGGGAAAATAAATTATTTGAAAACAATTTAAAAATATGCTAAGGTTACGGGATCAACTCTCAGTATTTAAACTATAATTTTAATACTCTCTCATTCATATTTTACCTCACTTTTACCAGTTAATTATTATATCATTTAATTCTATATGTGTGGATAAATATAGAATAAAGTACCTAATGTACCACACTATATTAATGTGTTGATATTATGTCAAAATACCATACAGATCCAAGAAAATCTATAAATTAACATGACATAAAAATAACTAAAAAAGAATAAAATAAACTTAAAAACTCATTTGAGAAAATAATAAATTTAATAGTTTGAAATATTGAGCTTCATCTTTCACCTCTGCTTAATAAAATTAGCCACTCATATTGAAAGAAAACACATCACTCTTTTTATTTAATAAACTTTTGAAATATGTTACAAAGAAAATTGATACAAACAGAAACAAGAAAAGAAAAGAAACAAGGAAAGAAAGAAAATTTTCAGCTACACCCTTATCTATCTCTCTTTCTCAGAAATCGACTCCCTAGCTTTTGGCTTTCTCATTCGCTTGCCACCCCTTGCCTTTTATAGGCAAAGGAAATCGTCCTCTTTTCTTTTCTTTTCTTTTATTAATATTAATATTTTATTTTATTTTTATATTATATATACATATTGAATTGTGTGATGGTCAGGAGGCCACCAACATGCTTGCCAATCCTTTTTGTTTTCTTTATTTTTTTATTTTTTTATTTTTAATAACATCTCCCCGATTGATGAAATTCTAAATTGCAACTGTCCTTCTTTGTTCCTGCTTTCAACTCTAATTCCATATTTATTCTTAAAAAATATTTATAAGATAAAAATTAATATTTTGTAAATTAATTTAATATAAAAATATATTTGGGGAGTATTAAGATAATGTAGAAATGATGAGCGCATTAATCGACACAATAAGTGCAAAACTAATAATTTTATCCTTATTAAATGTACACTTTTTAGTGTCAATCACTTATCCGACCCACTCTAAATAAACCTCTTACAAATTTGATCAAGCTTGTTTTTAGCCCCAACTGGAATTGCTGATGTCTGCATGGCATATAATGGTATTGCTTGTAATACAGTCTGAGTCAAAGTGATTTTTCAGCAAGAGACAGATGCGAAGCATTCCACTATGAGAGACGATTTTCTACCTTTTCAAGAATTTCATGATAGGTGTTCATGTTCACCCGTGAATGAAGCAATAACATGCCCATATATTTTCCAAGATCCTTTGTAATTGTATAACCAAAGAAATTGCCAATATAGGAAGTCTCACTGTTACATACATTTTTAGAGAAGAACATTTGGGTTTTATTTTTGTTTACTTTTGCTCCAGAACTATTGTAAAACTCCTCAAGAACCATATTGATAATCCTTGCCTGATCAGGAGGTTGTCTGCAAAAAATAGATGTGAAAGGGGGTGCCATGTCTTGAGAGACGTAGCGATTTCTAAGCACCATCCTTCACTGCTTGAGAGATGCCATGACTAAGCCTTTCAATACACAACACAAAATTGTAAGGGTAGATGGGATCCCCCCGCCTAATGCCCTTGGAAGGTTCAAAATCCTTTGTAAGCTCTTCATTCCAAAGCACATTTATCCTTACAATGGTTATACATTCCCTAATAAGATGGATATCATCCTCCAAAATGTTAATAACAACTAAACAAGTGATTTTACTTTCAAGCTAGTAAGTGATATTTGCAAGCTTTCCTTTCATCCCATTGATTTTTAGTATTGATTAGATTTGCCATAATAGCATCCACATGCAAAGTTGGTGGAGAAATTGGCTTCAAAGTATCTGGCTTTAGCAACCATTTGTCCTTGTACACTGAAATCCTTTTACCATTTCCTATGCGCCATCTAATTCCTTTTTTGATAACTTGCCTACCTCATAAAATTCTTCTCCATATAAATGATGGATTAAAGCATGCATTTGTAGCCAAAAAATTGGAATTCTTATAATACCTTACCTGCAGCACTTTAGAAACTAGAGAGTTAGGAAATTGAAGAAGCCTCCATCCTTGCTTGCCACCAATGCTTGATTGAAATTAATGGAATCTTTAAACCCCATTTCTCCTCTGCTTTTTGTGTAGCTGAGCTTGTCTTACCTTGCCCAGTGAATGCCATGTTACTTTACCACGATAGATTGATTCATCTTATTACTTTGCCACGACAGATACTTTCAAGCCAATTAGATTGGTTCATCTAATTTGTTTAGTTTTTATTTGTTATGGTAAAGTAATAAGATGAACCAATCTAATCAATCTGATGGTAGTGATGGCTGTGAATGTTGTAGACTTGCAAATATCACTATTCACTAACGTGTGCCTAAAACGACAAACGTTAAAAGTAAAAACGCATGAGAAAGAGAGAGAATAAACTGATTCTTCAGGTTATATTGTTAGATAATGACATATACAACTTGTTTTCATCATCCATCATACATGATCAAGGTGCCTTAACTTATGTGTGACAATCGCAATGTACATGTTTCAATGAAAATTTTCATTAATCAATTAACCCATACAAATTAAACAATACAAACTATTAAAATGTATACAATTGTTCACTTCACAATGTACCTTATAATTATTAACTTTATTGTTTAAAAAGCGATAGACACCAAGGGCATAATCTAGAATTAGAAGTGGAATTTTTCAAACTGAAACTTTTTTCAACGAAAAATCAAAATTTTTACTCAAAAATATGTATTAACTGTTTGTTTTCTCAAGTTAAAGATTGAGATAAAGTTGGATAAGACCTTCATTTCTATATAAATTAAAGGGTAAAAAGTTACTTAAACCATTAGATAATAGCATTTAAGAATTTCACAAAAAGATTTCTTATTTTAAGAAACCCCAAGATTAAACTTTAGAGACATAATATATGAGTGATGCTGAAGATTAACTTATCTAATTTCAATCTTTTTTTGTTGTAAAATTTAGTTTTACGGCCGTGTTTAGTAGGTGAGAAACAGAGATTTCTTTGGCTTCCTTGGTCAATTTATTTTTTATTTTTTGCCTCACAGTTTTTTGCTCCCTTAGTAGATGTCACTTGACATGAATCTTCAATGTTCTTACCCATGTTGTAATTTTAAAGTGAAAAGCTAAAAAGGAGAAAAGAAACAAAAAATGTACAATTTGCTATGTGGCTATGCACGTAGTTCCAAACAATGTTGTTTTGAAGGGAAGCATGTTACGTTTGGAGTCATAGTCGTCAGTGCTTTGCAACCTTTAATGGGATTAAGTTTGTGTGCACATAAACTAAATAGTAATTATAGCAATTGCCCAACTTAGCTAATGAAAATAAGCCACTACCCCTCTTTAAGTCTAATCAACCTATTATTGGTAAATTTTGTTGATGGTGATGGATACATGGGAAAGAAACTTTGATTATAAAAGCTTTGAAAAATGATAAACGAACTCAAAGAAGACAAAAGGACGACAGAAACACAGCGTTCAATTGCCGTTTCACGCGTTGAGTTCTGCTTCTTTTATCTTGCGTGGGCCTACAAGAAATAATGAAATAAAGAATTTATTTTTGGAAAGCAGGTCATTTCTCCCCCTCCCCAGCCACTCATTTTCCTTAGTTTACTCCCCCTCCATTTGCTTTGTTACCGGACGACAGCAGCATCTTGTTCTCGCCCAGCCCCTTCTTTTTTTTTTCTCGCCCAGCCCCATTTGCTTCGTTACCGGACGATGTCCGCTTCTTGTTACCGGACGACGTCCGCTTCTTGTTATCGGACAACGACCGCTTCTTGTTCTCACCCAGCCCAGATCTACAATGGACACGATCGATGGTGGAATGATCTTGTTGTGGCTCTTCAGGCTTCTAAGAGACTTCTAGTTGTTGCTTGCTGCTGCAGTTCTAGTGACCCATCCGTAAGCATTTCTTTTTATTTTTTTTAATTTTATCTTGTGGATGATGAAATTTTGAGACTTCTAGCTGAAGAGTCCATTTATGCTCTCTTTGATGGTCACAAATTACCTTTAATTAATTATACCATCAAAATATTCTGGTCCTTGCAACTTGAGATAATTTGCATGTTCAATTCAAGCTTATTTCAATTCTCAGTGCTACCGATTGACAGTTTGAGATCATGACAAATTAGTTAATAAATTTGAGGTAGTTCAGAAATAATAATGAGCTAACCAAACCAAGGTAGTTGAAATTAATTTGAAAAGAAAATGAACAGCATATGGGATTTAAGTTTGGAGTTTAGGCAGTGGTACATATATTTTCTGATAGTACTTTCTGTTCAGTAGAGTTGCGGTTTGGTAGATAGAAGATGGATTTGCTCGCACGCAGATACAGAAGCAGTGGAGGCCATATTTGATTAATTATATAATTAATGAGTCAAATTGGATCGTAGTTGTTTGAAATCATTAATTAGATATGTTTGGACCATCGGCAAATAACTAAATGTAGTATGGTGAATCTAACATATAGAACAGGATATATATGTGTGTGTGTGAATGTGCACACAAATTAATATACAATATATTGAGAGTTGAAGACTAGTCACTTTTTTCTGGAAAAAAAAATCATATTGGAGTACTTTGGGAAGAACATAATAATCAGATCAATTTCAATCCTAAGTTACGTGACTTATTACATTTATTTTGATTGACTGTTTGAAGCCATTGTTAGATAAAAATTTGGTTATAATAGAGATGGCCAACTGAAAGTCCATAAGATCAATGTAAGTGCAGGGCAGGGAAATCAACAAAGTCCATTAAAATTTCAGAGTCTTACTTCCCTGTATTGCATATCAATATATATTATCATTAGGAGTTTCTTAGCATAAATGTCTAGAATATTTATTTGTGATAATATTTTATATGAATTTTTCCAATGTAGAATTCAAATGCCTACTCAAAGCTGTTTTGTTGTTTTCAAAGGACGAAAGCTGGGCATATACAATTCTTGGCCTGAATGCCAGATGCAAGTAAATGGATTCAAAGGGAATTCTTATCAATCTTATAAATCTTTGTTCGATGCCGAAATAACTTACAATGATTACAAAAAAAAGCATGAGATATCCAATATGTTAGAAACTACAAAATTTATTGTGGAAACACTCGAAAAGGGGGTGCAAACTGAAGTGCCTACATGCAACAAAGCTGTGCAAACTGATAAAGGCAGAAATGATTGTATTATTCTGCCTATATTATCTATTGTATGTTGTATTTTAGGGATAATTGTTGCTATATGTATTTTGCATGAATGAAATTGTACCCCGTGTTATGTATAAATTTAAATAATTTAAATAAAATGATTGTTGTGTATGAATTGTAATGTTTAACTGTAAGAAGCAATAATATTTTCCTCTAGACCCTATGCATGTTTAGAGATATTATGTGTATCAAAAGAAACAACAATAATGCAACGATACACAAGTCGCTAAATCTAACATATATCATTGATCCATCACTACAATTGCAAACATTTAAAGTCAAATCTAACATAATTTTAAAAATTTAAAGTTCAATTTAACACAACGTTATTTCATCACTACAATTTAAAGTCAAAATACAAGTCAAGTATCATGATTGTTATCTTCATTATGCTGCTGCTGTTGTAGTAACTGTTGGAAATTCTCACTTTGAGATCGTTGATAAGTCATCGAAGGAGAAGAATAACGCAACTGCGAAGTATACGGTGGGACTGGTTGCTATAATACATAAAAATAAACATCATATTACATTACGGAAATATTAAAATATATGTATTCATTAACGACTTGTAAACAACAACTTACTGTGTGCCAATTATAAGAAAATGGTTGATAAATGTTGCTTCCACCGAATTGGGATTGGTACATAGGTACCTAATCAAATAATAAAATATATGTAAAATTCATATAAAAATCTTAAAACTAAAATTTAAATAATTTAATTCTTACATTATAATAGCCCATAGTGCCGCATTGGTTGAGATTTCTGTAAATAGTACTTCCTTCTTGTAGCGTCTACATATGCATAATCTTATACTTAATTACATATCCTCGAAATAAAAGAAAATTTTAAAAGAAAAAATTCACAAAATTTACCGTGGTTATATTGCTCCATTGTGTGGAGATTTCATTAGGCACATGATAAGATGATGGGACATTTTCTTGTAAATCCTACAAGATTATTAAAGATAATTTAACTAAGACCAAATTAATTGGAAAATAGATATTTGTTTTTAATCATACCTTATTTTTTGTGCGGACTTGTTCTTTTGAACGGATTTCTTATGAATCGAAGATTCTTTCCTTAGGCAAGGTGGACAGCCTTTACGACGTGTTACTACTGGATCATTCAGTGCAAGTTGAACATTGTTGCTGCTACAACTTACTTCGCCAATAACAGTTCTTTCCACACTCTTACTATTAATTTGTTTGTTGCTGCTACAACTTGCTCCACCAATATTAGTTTTTCCCACACTTTCACAGTGAATTTGCTTGGGCAGATCCTTCATTGCTTTCTCAATCCAATCCAACACCGTTTTATAGCTATTTTCATCATCAGAGGCTATGTCTGCAACCTCACTGAAAGCGTTACACATTTTTTCATATCTTTCTTGCTGGATGGTCAAATTCTGCACACTATAACAAACTTTCAGCTTATTATAAGATCTCCTCACATCTTTCCTCCACCTTGATAAACTGTATCTTTCTGGAAGTAATTCATCTGAGTTACGTATCAGCACTGCAAGGGCATGCCTGCAAAAAATCCCCATAAACTAGAATTTTGAACATATACAATTAACTTCACACTCAGCTTCTTCAAAAACAACCTCAAAGAAGCCTCTCCGACCTTGCCCAAATGATTCAATTATTTGATATATTGATCCCACAGAATCCGAGATATCACAATACATCAGAGCAGTCAATTCTTCTTGAAATTCTTTAAACTTGGAAATGGTGTACACCTCTTCAACTTGCCTCTCCATCTCATATCTTGATACACATGGTGTCCTTTTACTGAAACACTTGGCATCTGCTAGCCATTCTAATTCAGCTTTCCTCCTCAATGCATTTTCATATTGCTTTACAAACTGTTTCAGATTTGTTTTTGAGTTAACAAACCCATCAAAAAATGCATTCATACTCTCACTTCCCTGAGTTGTTAACATTCCTGCCCAAAAATAGCCTTTTAAATAGCATGAGACCCAACGATGCCTCTCCTCGTACAAACCATTTAACCAATCATTATCCCATAAATCATATTATATAATCATGCAATGCCAAGCTTCCTCAAATGCATCAGAACTCAGTGAATCATAAACAGCAGAAAGCAGGGAAGATATAATACCTTCACGTTCTTTAAAAGCCCCTAACTTCTCAGGCACCTTCTTCATTATGTGCCATAAACACCATCGATGCCTAGTAGTACGAAAAACGTTTTCAATTGCCTTTTGCATTGCCCTGTCTTGATCTGTAATGATACCAAGGGGAGGAGAATCAGACATGCATGATAGCCACGTCTCAAATAACCACGTAAATGTCTCCGTATCCTCGCGTGAAATCAATCCGCATCCCAACAAAATAGATTGTCCATGGTGATTAACTCCGACAAAGGGCGCGAATGACATGTCATACTTGTTGGTCAGATATGTAGTGTCAAATGTGATGACATCTCCAAAATATTTATAAGCTGCCCTACTCCTCGAATCTGCCCAAAACACATTCTGTAATCGATCCTCTTCATCCAAATCAATGCTAAAAAAAAATCCATTACATTCTGCTTGCTTTTTCTGGAAGTACTTTACAAGCGCCATAACATCTCCTTCCTCAAGCTGTAATCGCCTTGTTTTGTCAACAAAATTTCTATAATCTTTTTCTAAGAACGACACATTTTCATACCCACCAGCTCTAACAACAATAGAATTGAAATTTTGGGCAATTCTAATTCCTGCACAATCATTCATTTCAATTCGCTTTTTAGCGTTAGCACTAATTCTGCGATTGCATGGGAAATACCTAGCTTTGTCTGGACTCAATCTATGGTTGTGTTGAAGATTTAAAGTTCGAAGAACCCATTTTCCATCTTCATTTAGACAACCTCCAATTTTTGCATCACAACCATTTTTCACATTCGGTTTCGGCTTCAATGCATTAGCAGATTTACTTTCTGACTTGCTGCTATGCCCACATGCAAATGTCGCATATTTTACAATTCCATCGGTCCCCTTCTTAGTACTTCAAACCTTCACAGGAAACCCCTCTTATTTACCATAAGCTTTATAAAATGCAAACATTTCTTCATGATTATCAAATAACATTCCAAGTGCTGGCTCACATTTGTTCGGTTCCACAATTTCATCTACATCGTTAGCTCTTGTTCCTTGCAACTCTTCAAATGCATGCTCATTTTCCAAATACTCCATTTCTACAAAATAATTAACATTTGTATTAAGAAACTTATATAACATTTTTGTCCAGTAACGAAAATTCCTAACAATTTAAATATATAAAACACATCCACAAATTTTTATAATTTATTCCATTATCTCCGGCAATTTAAATTAAAAAATCCTAACAATTTAAATATATAAAACACATCAACAAATTTTTATAATTTATTCCATTATTTTCAGCAATTTAAATTAAAAAAATCCAAACATACATAAAACACATTTAGAAATTGTTATAATTTATTCCATTATTTCCAGCCATTTAAATTAAGAAAAATCCTAACATATATAAAACACATTCTGAAATTGTTATAATTTATTTCGTTATTTCCAGCCATTTAAATTTAAAAAATGCTAACATATATAAAACACATTCAGAAATTGTTATAATTTATTCCATTATTTCCAGCCATTTAAATTAAAAAAAAATCATAACAATTTAAATATATAAAAAGTAAAAATCTACGAATTTTTACAATTTAAATTAAATATTCTAACCATTTAAATATATAGAACACAACAAAAATTTTATTTGAATGTAATGAGAGTCACCAACTTACCAATTAATCAGTATCAATTTTATCAAGGCCTCTGTTTGCAGATCCAGATCTAACTACTTCCTTATGATAAGCGAGATGCAGAGAGAAAACTGGTTTTTCTTGTTAAATGCAGATGGCTCACGTTGAGTAAATGAGAGGTGAGAGATGGAGAGAGAGGGGACAATAAGAAAAATTAATTGTAAAAAAATCATCTCTTTTCGTTACTTTTGTGGCTTTCTTTTGATTATTTTATTTTTTAAATGAAAAAAGTAATAGACAAAAGATGGTGAATGGAGTTGAAAGCAACAGACAAAGAGACCCACATTTCTACCGTCCCTTTGTCGTCACAGAGTTCAAATAGCATAACTCAAAAACTTTTGATCTACATGGCATTATTTGGTTTGTTAGAAATGAATTGGTGAAGATTTTTTGGACTTCGACTTCTCTAATCGCTATTCGCGTTATGTTTCTTATAATTGTACATTAGGATTGAATTGCTTCATAAGCTACATATTTGTTCGTTCAATCAACAGACAATTAACCAGTTATAAATTGTACATTTGAATTTAATCAGTATATTGGTGAATCATCGCATAAGTAAGTAAAAAATTAAACCGCTGGACCCAAATACGTGGCAGCATTTGGTCAATTTGTGAATGAGAATTGTAGTTATTCCTTTACCACGACAGAAAACAACTAAAAGAATCATGGCCGTAAGGTTAGTGTTTGGGAGAAATACGTCGACAAGACCAGGCATGGTGAGCAGATATCTGATGGCAGAGTTCTGCGAACCGGTGTGTTCCGTAAAAGCCTGGTGCGCAGGGGAACAGGAGCAGAAATATCCTGCTCATCCACGAGCACGTCATCCGCGAGGCAAATTTCCTGTAAGAGGCATAAGTCCATTCCGGCTAGAGGTCGAGAGGCGAGGAGACCCGGTCGACGGCAGTTGGCAAGACCTGCTCTCCAGCCCGAGAATCTAGGCACGACAGCCACGCTTTCCCCAGAATCGTGGCGTAACACGCAAGATCCCACGTTTGCCCATAACGCAGCATAACGCAGCAGTCGGAGTCCCAAGTCTCAAAGCCTGTCTTATGGCGAGACAGAAGCCAAGCATGCTTGGATCTGCTCGACCACGAGAAGGCGAACAGACTCCAAAGCATTCGAAGAAATTCCCAAGGCATGCAAAGGCTCCACAAAGTCTCAAAGCCTGTCTTATGGCGAGACAGAAGCCAAGCATGCCAGGATCTGCTCGCCACGAGAAGGCGAGCAGAATCCCAATCCTCGAAGAATCCAAGGCATGCAAAGGCTCATCAAGTCTCAAAGCCTGTTTTATGGCGAGACAGAAGCCAAGCATGCCAGGATCTGCTCGGCCACGAGAAGGCTAGCAGAATCCCAAGCTTTGAAGAAATCATCAATGGCATGCAAAGGCTCAACAAAGTCTCAAAGCCTGTCTTATGGCGAGACAGAAGCCAAGCATGCCAGGATCTGCTAACCACGAGAAGGCGAGCAGAATCCCAATCTTCGAAGCATCTAAGGCATGCAAAGTCTCAAAGCCTGTCTTATGGCGAGACAGAAGCCAAGCATGCCAGGATCTGCTCGACCACGAGAAGGCGAGCAGACTCCAAAGCATTCGAAGAAATTCCCAAGGCATGCAAAGGCTCCACAAAGTCTCAAAGCCTGTCTTATGGCGAGACAGAAGCCAAGCATGCCAGGATCTGCTCGCCACGAGAAGGCGAGCAGAATCCCAATCCTCGAAGCATCTAAGGCATGCAAAGGCTCATCAAGTCTCAAAGCCTGTCTTATGGCGAGACAGAAGCCAAGCATGCCAGGATCTGCTTGACCACGAGAAGGCGAGCAGACTCCAAAGCATTCGAAGAAATTCCCAAGGCATGCAAAGGCTCCGCAAAGCCTCAAAGCCTGTCTTATGGCGAGACAGAAGCCAAGCATGCCAGGATCTGCTCGCCACGAGAAGGCGAGCAGAATCCCAATCCTCGAAGCATCTAAGGCATGCAAAGTCTCATCAAGTCTCAAAGCCTGTCTTATGGCGAGACAGAAGCCAAGCATGCTTGGATCTGCTCGACCATGAGAAGGCGAGCAGACTCCAAAGCATTCGAAGAAATTCCCAAGGCATGCAAAGTCTCCACAAAGTCTCAAAGCCTGTCTTATGGCGAGACAAAAGCCAAGCATGCCAGGATCTGCTCGCCACGAGAAGGCGAGCAGAATCCCAATCCTCGAAGAATCCAAGGCATGCAAAGGCTCATCAAGTCTCAAAGCCTGTTTTATGGCGAGACAGAAGCCAAGCATGCCAGGATCTGCTCGGCCACGAGAAGGCTAGCAGAATCCCAAGCTTTGAAGAAATCATCAAAGGCATGCAAAGGCTCAACAAAGTCTCAAAGCCTGTCTTATGGCGAGACAGAAGCCAAGCATGCCAGGATCTGCTCGCCACGAGAAGGCGAGCAGCATCCCAATCCTTGAAGAATCAAAGGCATGCAAAGTCTCATCAAGTCTCAAAGCCTGTCTTATGGCGAGACAGAAGCCAAGCATGCCAGGATCTGCTCGACCACGAGAAGGCGAGCAGACTCCAAAGCATTCGAAGAAATTCCCAAGGCATGCAAAGGCTCCACAAAGTCTCAAAGCCTGTCTTATGGCGAGACAGAAGCCAAGCATGCCAGGATCTGCTCGCCACGAGAAGGCGAGCATAATCCCAATCCTCGAAGCATCTAAGGCATGCAAAGGCTCATCAAGTCTCAAAGCCTGTCTTATGGCGAGACAGAAGCCAAGCATGCCAGGATCTGCTCGGCCACGAGAAGGCGAGCAGAATCCCAATCCTCGAAGAACCCAAGGCATGCGCAGGCTCGACAAAGTCTCAAAGCCTGTCTTATGGCGAGACAGAAGCCAAGCATGCCAGGATCTGCTCGGCCACGAGAAGGCGAGCAGCATCCCAATCCTTGAAGAATCAAAGGCATGCAAAGTCTCATCAAGTCTCAAAGCCTGTCTTATGGCGAGACAGAAGCCAAGCATGCTTGGATCTGCTCGACCACGAGAAGGCGAGCAGACTCCAAAGCATTCGAAGAAATTCCCAAGGCATGCAAAGGCTCCACAAAGTCTCAAAGCCTGTCTTATGGCGAGACAGAAGCCAAGCATGCCAGGATCTGCTCGCCACGAGAAGGCGAGCAGAATCCCAATCCTCGAAGAATCCAAGGCATGCAAAGGCTCATCAAGTCTCAAAGCCTGTTTTATGGCGAGACAGAAGCCAAGCATGCCAGGATCTGCTTGGCCACGAGAAGGCTAGCAGAATCCCAAGCTTTGAAGAAATCATCAAAGGCATGCAAAGGCTCAACAAAGTCTCAAAGCCTGTCTTATGGCGAGACAGAAGCCAAGCATGCCAGGATCTGCTCGCCACGAGAAGGCGAGCAGAATCCCAATCCTCGAAGCATCTAAGGCATGCAAAGTCTCATCAAGTCTCAAAGCCTGTCTTATGGCGAGACAGAAGCCAAGCATGCCAGGATCTGCTCGGCCACGAGAAGGCGAGCAGAATCCCAATCCTCGAAGAACCCAAGGCATGCGAAGGCTCGACAAAGTCTCAAAGCCTGTCTTATGGCGAGACAGAAGCCAAGCATGCCAGGATCTGCTCGGCCACGAGAAGGCGAGCAGCATCCCAATCCTTGAAGAATCAAAGGCATGCAAAGGCTCGACAAAGTCTCAAAGCCTGTCTTATGGCGAGACAGAAGCCAAGCATGCCAGGATCTGCTCGGCCACGAGAAGGCGAGCAGCATCCCAATCCTTGAAGAATCAAAGGCATGCAAAGGCTCGACAAAGTCTCAAAGCCTGTCTTATGGCGAGACAGAAGCCAAGCATGCCAGGATCTGCTCGACCACGAGAAGGCGAGCAGACTCCAAAGCATTCGAAGAAATTCCTGAGGCATGCAAAGGCTCACCAAGTCTCAAAGCCTGTCTTATGGCGAGACAGAAGCCAAGCATGCCAGGATCTGCTCGACCACGAGAAGGCGAGCAGACTCCAAAGCATTCGAAGAGATTCCTCAGGCATGCAAAGGCTCACCAAGTCTCACAGCCTGTTTTATGGCGAGACAGATGCCAAGCGTGCCAGGATCTGCTCGACCGCGCGAAGGCGAGCCGAATCCCAGGCATTGAAGAATCTTCAAAGGCGTATGGCAAAACCATGAGCAAAGCCGGAACCTGCTCGTCTAGACAAAGACAAGCAGATTCTCAAACGAAAATTAACTCATAATTACAACACAAGAAAGTAATCAAAAAATATTTTTATTAATTTGTTAATAATTAACAGAGAGGATTTGGTTTTCCTAATGAGGACGGACTCTAGGGTTGCCAGCATTTAACAGTGCCGAATCCCGAGGGTCTTATAACCGTCGGTTTGAAATTCAAATGGAGGGGGGGATTTCTGCCACGTCACCTCGTCCGCAATTAAATGCGACGTGATTCTTGGCAGCCTTTTCCAATCCCACGCGAGCGAGTATTAACGAGTTTCTACTGCTGGTCCACTACATTACCCAACACCAGAAACTGGGGGACCGGTGTTTGGGAGAAATACGTTGACGAGACCAGGCATGGTGAGCAGATATCTGATGGCAGAGTTCTGCGAACCGGTGTGTTCCGTAAAAGCCTGGTGCGCGGGGGAACAGGAGCAGAAATATCCTGCTCGTCCACGAGCACGTCATCCGCGAGGCAAATTTCCTGTAAGAGGCATAAGTCCATTCCGGCTAGAGGTCGAGAGGCGAGGAGACCCGGTCGACGGCAGTTGGCAAGACCTGCTCTCCAGCCCGAGAATCTAGGCACGACAGCCACGCTTTCCCCAGAACCGTGGCGTAACACGCAAGATCCCACGTTTGCCCATAACGCAGCAGTCGGAGTCCCATACCGTCCCCCAAAAAAGCGGAAACAAGATCTCACAAAACCACGACAGCCACGCTTTCCCCAGAACCGTGGCGTAACACGCAAGATCCCACGCTTGCCCATAACGCAGCAGTCAGAGTCCCATACCGTCTCGAAGAAAGCGGAAAACTGGGATTCAGAGGAAGCCTATAAAAAGGTAGCCAACGAAGGTAAAAGGGTTAGCATTTTTGAGATTAGAAAAGAAATTCTAAAGAAGAGAAAACCACGAAAAAGCCATAAGATCTGTGGCAAGCGTTCCCCGAACCTTCATATCTGACTTGAGCGTCGGAGGGTTTGCGCCGGGAAAACAACCGGCGTACTCTGACTTGTCTGTGTGCGCAGGAACCTCTGGAGAAGAAGCCTCGCGAGGAGACCCCCTGGTCGTGATGACGTTGATCGAGCAGAGATCCTGGTCGTAGCACGAGGAGAACTGGAATCCCGCATCAACAGTTAGTATCATCATAAAACCCACATTGTTTCCGCCAAAATAACAGATTGTAGATCCACACACATCCTCTTCAACAATTCCAGGCTCTCAAGCTCCGTATCATGCGCCATACACCAGCGGCGTCATCGCACGCTCCATGTTCCTATAAAATGCCCCCTGCTCATTGCATCACTCGTATTTCACACTTAGAATTTCACTACAGCCACGCCAATGGCTGCTTTTACCAATTCCCTCCGACTTGTCACCATCCTCGCGTTCTATCTTCTCATTATAACCAAATCGGCAGCCCTCACCGACCTTGAAACACTCTTCACTGCCACTCTTCCACAGAAACAAGCACCTTCGCTGGTGTCGGACTTCAACGACCAGTCCTCGTCCCTCACACAAGCCTATGCTCCCGCCAATCCTCTCACACCTCGGCTTTAACAAGCTCGCCACCGCGGCTCCATCTCTCTCCAGCGACATCGTCTCTGGTCCGTCAACTCTCTTCGCTCCCTCCGATTCCTCTCTCAGCACGTGCTTCTCGTGCTCTGTTCCTTCTCTCCTTTGAGAGCACTTCGTTCCCGGCCTCTTCACCATCCATTACCTTCGCAAACTCGATTTCGGTACCAAAATCGAAATGCGAAGTCCCGGCCGTTGCATCACCGTAACTTTCTCCGAGAGCCAGAACGACACCGTGTCGAAAGTCTTCATCGGTGGCGTCGAGATCACTCGTCCGGATCTCTTCAACGATGGGATCATTTTCATTCACGGCATCCAAGGCATCATCTCTCCTCTCCCTCTGTTATCTTGCGAAGGACAGCGAATGACGTGGTTGCCCTTCCCTTTCCAGCCGTCCGATCACGGACATTATCACTGGATAGAAGCTCAATCGCCGATCATGAGCTTGATGCTCAGAGACGCAATGCTCCGTCTCCAAAATAGTGGCTTCGGCATGCTCTCTTTGGCGATGAAAGTAAACTATCAATAGCTCATCACTCTCACGGCCATGACGGTTTTCGCCTTCGATAACATGTCAATCTTCTCCAGTTCGCCCGTTTACATAAGTAATGTGCGGTTTCATATCGTACCGAATCGTTACCTGAGAATTGGCGATCTACATAGACTGCCGGCTGGCACAACGTTGCCAACGCTGGAGAGGGGACAGTCGCTAACGGTGACGAGAGGTGGAGTAGTGACAGGGCCGTTTAGGATAAATTTAGTGAGAATTATGGTCCCTGACATCATGAACAGCCTGAAGATTATAGTTTACGGTGTCAACTTGCCGTTCCCTCATTTCGGCGCTACCGCTTTTGATGTTCATTCAATTCGACTTACTGATACTGACGGTGGCGAGTACTTTGATGGTACTAAACCCACTGCTGCTGCTGGTACAAATACCGTATCGAATTCGTTATTGACAGCCGTATCAACGTGTTCTGTTGTTGGTGTAATTGCATGGGGGGATTTCAAATTTTCCAAAATACCCCAACGCAATGTTGAATTAAAACAGGTAGAAATAATTGAATTTCATTAACTGATTTCTACTAATCTTTTTACAATAAAGTAATTAATTGTTTTGATTCACTATTTTATATAGCAACCAAAATATTTTCCCATCCGGTGTACTTCCCGAGATTCCAAGAGTAGGAGGCCAGTAGGGAGAATCCGGAGTGAAGTGCCTGAATTATACAAAAGGCAACCAATTAGTTTTAATTCAATTGCCTTACAATTATGAAACTTAAATTAGAAAAATTTTCATATTTACTATTAATTAGAATTTACTTACATTTCACTGAGACGATTTTACCTTTTAGTGTTAAACTATCTATATTTACTATTAAATATAATTAAAAATTAAACTTTAAATTTATTTAATTTGTTAAATAAATTAACGATAAATAATTAGTTGATATCATATTTAGGGTGGGCCTACGTGCACTTTAAATCTCAACACTCTATTTAAACTCATCTATCAATTCAAAAAAAATGAATTATAACTTTTTAAAATGCCAAAAAAATTCTCACTTAATTCTTGTTAAGTTATTTATGTGTATTTACTGTACACACTCATAAAAATACTATACAAACTCAAATAACTTTCATCAAGCATTTACAGCTCCACAAGATTAATAAACTAATAACACTCATACGTGATGTATCGGCCATGATTATGAGCACAGTACCTGAACACCTAAAAAAGATTATAGGCACAATACCTACAACTCCACAAAATTAATAAACTAGCAAAAGATCATAAGCACATCAAAGTAAAATAAATCTCTTGATCACAATTACAAAATCATTCTCCTCCCGACTCCGCGAGTATAATAAATTAACGCTTCTTTATTTTTAAATATCCACATATGAAATAATAAATATTAATAAATGAACATTAACGTAAAACAACAAATCGTATTTTTTTTTTCAAATGAAACTTGATCTGGCAGTAAAATTCATAATGTATGTCCAATGTCTCAAAAGCTTTCCAAGAGTGGAAGCAAAAACTATAGCAACATAGTTAGAAAAAAGAACAGATTCGGAAAAGAATAATGTGCACATTGTATCATTCACAGTTCTGTACGTGCAGAAAATTTTCCTCTCTATAATGAACCAAAACCGGAAGGTAACAAAATTTATATTAATGAATTTATCAATCATGACGTGAGTTTCATTTTACAATTCCTATGAATAAATATTTATAGTTTATTACCTTAGTCTTTGATAGCAAAACACAATCTGAATAAATGTTTACAATATGCATGTATCCCTACCCTTATATTTGTATTATAATTTTACTTGTTAATTTGATGATAAATTTTAATTATTTTATTGTAGATATATTCAGTAGTTTAACTTAAAGAAGCATTTGATGGGAAATATGAAATTGAAAGAAGGTTTAAAGAAATTAATTGTTGTGGGACAAAACAGACGAAAAGTATGAAAAGAGAACTACGAAAACTAAAAAACAAGGTGAGAGTGGTTGCAATAGATATTGGAACCTCGAATGTAGGAGTCGCTTTATTTAATAAGTGTTTTGATGAATTGGAATTGCAAAATGGAGAAACTGAAATGCTAGAGGAGGTGATGCCGTTGTGTGGTTTTTGAAGGGATAAAAACAAAGATTTTATTAGTAAACTTGTCAAAAAAATAAAACCCGATATATTTGTTGTTGGAAATACATACGGCAATGACTGGGAGAACACAGACGTTGGAACCTATATGAAGGAATTGAGCACCTATGAAGAGATGAGAGGCAAAGCAATAACGCTTGGAGATGAAAAGTACACTAGCTAGATGGTTAACTTTTTCGAAGAAATGATGTGTAAGGGCTTGTTGAACCTCAAGCAGATGGGGGAGGAAATAAAGCTTCAATCCTGGGAGGAGATGTAACCCTACATGAAAGATGTGCAGTCGGCAAGGATTATATTAGCTCGTGCGTTATGCAGACATCTAGGTAAATTTTTTATTTAGTTATTAATATTCATTGTTTCATATTTAATACGAATTGATGTTGTTATTATGGTTTTTTATTTTTTTATTTTGCAGATTATAAAGATCTGAGCTTGAGCGTCTTTAATGATGACTAGTGAGACCATCTTCAGATCTACTCGTGTTATATTGTTTACTATGTCTAATCGTGTTATATTGATTGTTTATGTCTATTACAAAGTGTTATTTTAAATCCATCTCTCTCCATTTAGCCAATCTGACAATTAAAAATTAATGCCTCATTTAGTTGTTTTATTATATTTAATTGCATTTAATTAATTATTTTTTCTTTATTTGTAGTTTATTTTTAATTAATTGTGTGCAAGTATACCTCCATCTGTTGTAGGTATATCTTATGTCTATTCCAAAGTGTTATTTTAAATCCATCTCTCTCCATTTAGCCAATTTGACAATTAAAAATTAATGCCCCATTTAGTTGTTTTATTATATTTAATTGCATTTAATTAATTATTTTTTCTTTATTTGTAGTTTATTTTTAATTAATTGTGTGCAAGTATACCTCCATCTGTTGTAGGTATACCTCCATTTGTTGGACTTGGTTTGACCCTAAGTGGGGAAATTCAGGTGTCAACAGCCACCAAAATATTTGTCAATCCAATGTTCGTCTCAAGACTTGAGGAGAAGGAGGCAGATAAAGTGTAATCGGAATGCAGTGTCTAAAAAATATAAAAGGTAAACAATTAACTAAGATTTTAATTTAATTGCCGTACAACCATGAAATATTTCTCAAATTCCCTTAAGTTAGAAAAAATTATCCTTAAATCCATATCTCTCCATTTAGCCCATCTGACAGTTAGAAATTAATGCCTTATTTTAGTTGTTTTGTTGTATTTAACTACTTTTAATTAATTAATTTTTTCTTTATTTGTAGTTAATTTTAGGCTAATTCTTAACTATAACATGTTATTAGTTAAATGTTAATGCTTTGGTCATGTGTATCTTATCGACATTGCACTGATTTTGTGGTGTTATGTTAAATTTGGTGCATTTTATAATGAATATGCTTTATTATAAATAAAATGAACTAATCATTTTTCAAGTATTAAAAAAATGAACTTTTAATTGTTTTATTGTAGTTTAAATTAAAGAGGCATTTGATGGGAAAAAATAACATTGAGAGAATGTTTAAGGAAATTGATGATTGGGGACAAAATAGACAAAAAATGAAAAGTAAATTACAAAATCTTGGAAAAACGGTGAGAATTGTTGCAATAGATATTGGAGCTTCCAACGAAGGAGTCTCTTTATTTAAAAAGTTTGATGGTTTGATGAATTGGAATTGGAAAGTAGAAAAACTGAGATGTTAGAAGAGGTGAAGCCATTATATGGTTTTAGAAGGGATAAGAACAAATATTTCATTAGTAAAATTGTCGAAGAAATAAAAACCGATATATTTGTTCTTAGAAATACATACAACAATTATTGGGAGAACACAGACATTGAAACTTATTTGAGTGAATTGAGCACCTATGAAGAGATTAAAGGTGAAGCAATCGTGCTTGGCGATGAAATATACACAAGCCAAATAGTTAACTATATGGAAGAAATGAAATGTAAGCGTTTACTGAACCTTTAAGGAGATAGTGGAGGAAATGAAGTTTCAATTTTAGGAGGAGATGGAACCTTATAAGAAAGATGTGCATTACCCAATGATTATATTGGCTCATAGGTTATGCAATTATCTGTGAGATTTTTCTTTAGTAGTTAATATTCTTTAATTCATATTTAATACTAGTTGATTTTATTATTTTTCTTTTTCTTTTTAAGATTATAAAGATCCGGGCTTGAGCATAATTGATGGCCAAAATCAATTATTGTTTTTAGCATCTTTGATGGCTAGTGAGATCACTTTCGAAATCTAGTCGTGTTATATTGGTTACCAGAGGTGGCTCAAAGATTTTTGAGGCTTTAGGAAAATTTGTATTTATTTAAAAATAATTAATAATTTATTAATCATATGCTATAGCAATACAAAATTAATTAAATTTAGAGACGAATAGGAATGATACTATTGAAAAATAGATTATTTAAAATAATGACACGATGATGGATAATTGTTATATTATTTATTTAGGTAAAGTTTGTATAATTCTAATCAAAATTTTATAATTCTAACTTAAATATTTTATTCAGTATTATGCTCATTAAATATTTAGTATACGTGTTAGTACTCATTAAGTTTATATATTATTGTTCACTTTTAGTATATTTAAAAATTTTAATTATAGAATTTTTGGAACCTTCTGTAAATAAAATCTTTAATATTTTATATTATTCATTCAAGAGTATAGTTTTTCTATAAATTTCACGTGTGATATATCTATCGCTCAAAAAGAATATTTGATTTGACAAAATCAAATAAGGAATATCTTGTTGGAAAAAAGGTGCAGTTGGTTGTCATGCCTAACAAAAGCCAAAAGTAGCACGCAAAGGACAATGATCCTTAACTACATGCCTGCAACTGTCTAGACAACCTCTGCAAAGGCGCCCTGAGCCACCTGTATTGTACGCCAGATACATAAAATGACACAACAAGCCAAATAACCACTTCATTTCTCTCCAAGCATGCTAACCGCCTCATTGCACTCCAAGCATGCTCCTAACAGCCTAAAAATCATCATGAGGATAAAATGACGTGAGAATTTTAGAAATGAAGAATCACCATTGAAAATGTGCCATGTGGCAGGGTACCCAAGGTGTACTATATAAAGGCAATAAGGTTATGTCTTTTAATGCTCATCACAAACACACACAAAAGTGGCTGACATCTTCTCCAACCTTTAACCGCCATTTTAGAGAGCTTGCAAGCTCTCATCACTTAAAAAGGTTCAAGTAGTTGACTTGAGCCTCGGTGTGTTCGCTGGCCACCGCCGACTCCACCTCTAACCTCATTTTGTTGTTTTGAAGATTTGTAAGCATTCCTTCAAGCTTTCCCTCTCCAAACGACACCTCTCGTCGTAGCCATCTCATTCCTCTTCTTCTTCATCTCCTTTAAAACTCAAAACAGCCTACATACCACGGTTAAGTGAGGTACCCTGACTGCCAATAAATAAATTCATTGTTTTGGTGATGTTTATCTCTTTTTCTTGTACCCAAAATCCACTTAAAACAATTGATGTTGTTTCGGTGGGGAGAAGACAAAAAGCCTCCATAACAGTTACTAAACTAATCACAGTGTGTACTTATAAATCATGGCACCTGACATACCCTCTAACGCCATGATGACAGATTTTGCATGAGCGAGAGATAACAACACTGAGGAGGTTAGTGATCCAGTAAGGAGAACAACTCAGCCCAACAAGGGAAAGTCCGTAAAATAATCTACTGGTATTCGCCCTAATGAGGAGCTCCTTTCCCAACAATGCTTCAAAGAACTTGCTTATGCCATTCTTCGGGCAGTGGGCTCTCAAATGCATGAATTAGTAGTCCCTCCTACCACTTAAGATGCCCCACCAATGTGAGTAGAAAAGAAAATAGTCCCACACTTCGATGTACCTAAAGGTAACGAACAAAGACATGGTCCGTCGGGTACCCACCTTACGTCACAACCCACATCCCCTGGAGAAGAGCCCTATATGGCCTCTAACTATTTGCGCAGTAGCCGGGTACCAAATGCAACATACAAACCTGTGAGGATCTTTACCACAAATTGAACCCCAAACGAGCTTATTAAATGGGAGCGGTATCTAAAGGTGCACCTTTAGTACCCCGCGAGATCCTAGAAAAAATGGAACATATGTAAGCTCAAGTAAAGCTACTTTTTAAAAAGTAGAATGTCGCCAATGCTTCGACATCATTATGGTACAACTCGCCATTTACTGTAGAGATTTGAACAATAGTTCTCCTGGATACCTTCGATATGCCTCAAGTACCCTAGTATTCGGGTACCTCGAATTTGACAGAATATGCTGATCAGATGCTTATTAAGGGTGTTAACGACAAGGCTATGTGTTGGATGTTTAAAGGAAAAACACACCAGACGACAAAATCTTGGTTTAAATCTTTAAATGCAGGTAGCGTGTCTTGCCTAGACCCGCTCATCACAGAGTTTGTTCATGAATTTGGCTATGCCGCCTCCCACGATCAAGCAACATTTAAACTTGCCTTCATTAAAGAAGGGGAATCCAAGTCTTTGGCTGATTATGTAGCCTGCTTCCACTAAGTATTGCAGACGAGTATGTTTGGTCACCAACACACGTTTACCCACTTCGAAAAGAACATACAATTTGGAAAGTTGTGTTCTTTCTTTCAAAAGCGTCACCCTCTCTTATACAGGGAGTCCCGTTCTTGAGCCTTGCAGAAAATCAAGATGAATGAGAAGTGCCACCTGAAATGGCAAGAAGTCAAAACAGAGCTCATTAAAAAAAGGAGAAACCTAAGAAGGCTGAGGTACCTTAAAATAGAGTATCCCGCCTACCACCACTTGTACGACCATCTCAACCAGAGCTAATAGAACCATTAGAAAAACCTCATTATCAATCTTATCACACTTTGAACTACTCTCTAGGACAGATCTTCCACTAGATTCGAGATAGCAACTAACTTCACCCACCCAAACCCATGCACAAGTACCCTAACATAAAGCGTAGACTGAAATATTGTGAGTTTTATGAGAATTTCAGTCATAACACTACTGAGTGCTTTAATTTGCATGAAAATTTTGAATATTTAATTCTCAGTGGGTACCTCAAGGAGTTCGTTGCAGATATAAGACATACTTGGAAGTCTATGGAGCAAGATAAGAACAAGAACGTACCTGATACCAGCCTTGAATATGAGGCACCTAAGGGATCTAAGAAAGGAGTTTATGTTTAGGTTATTGCAAGTGGGCCTATTCTAGTTGGTCGGTTTAGAAAGGCTAAAACAAATTATGGTAGATCGCCATTGCCAGTTGTTATCATTGGCTAAGGTATCCATTTTAATGACCATGGGTACCTCAAGTATCTTACCACCATATCTCAATTCTTTTCATAGAAAAAGATGTTGAAGGTATCTCGTACCCTACGCGACACTTTAGTCATCACTTTAAAGGTTGCTACTAGTGAAGTGGCAAAAATGCTAGTAAACACCTGTAGTTCCGTAGACGTTTTCTTCAAAAGGTGCCTTGGATCAGTTACTGATTGAATCACCAAAAATCACTCTGAAAGATAGGCTGCTTATTGGTTTCACAAATGATACTATCATCCTAAAAGGCACCGTTATCCTGCCTATAACTATCAGTAGGGTACTCTACTGTGTCATTCACATAATCGATTTCCTTATTATAGATAGCTCGGGTGCCTATAATATCATTCTGGGCAGGCTATTTTTAATGAAAACTCAATTGATGATGTACTTTGCCAGTGACATAATACTATCATTAAAAATAGACTCAATAAATATCAAGGCGCTAAGGGTACCCGAGGACA
Source organism: Citrus x clementina (assembly GCF_000493195.1). Lineage (NCBI taxonomy): Eukaryota > Viridiplantae > Streptophyta > Magnoliopsida > Sapindales > Rutaceae > Citrus > Citrus x clementina. The sequence continues at coordinate 12,623,626 of NW_006262201.1, read as the reverse complement.
CTTAATCGGAAAACATAAGCCTTACTGGACCATTACAACTCAAGCCATTATTGATTTCTTGGCTGAATTCACCAATGACTCCAAGGGTGAGGGAATTTTGGGGTACACGAGTGAGGCGACCTCTGCAGCAGAAAAAGAACAAGTATGGGAAATTTGCATCCGCAACCCTTCCAATCCACATGAAAGTGATGTAGGAGTAATCATTGTCGGCCCTGACAGAGAGAAGCTATATTATTGTTAAAAGGATAACACTTAACCTAATTATATTTATTCTGTTTATTTTCTTTAATGCTTATATCAGTTGTGTGGGGTACCTAGGGTACCTTAAACCGGTCAGTTGTACTTTTCAACTTCCTGAGTCTATATTGACAGGATTGGAGATCTCAGGATCCTACATTCTCCTTAGGATAACAATGCAGCGTCATGTAATGATCCATGTCTCTATTACTTATGAATGAATTTTCTTTTCAAAATGTCATGATGTGTGCTCTTTTATTTGCTTTTTAATTATAGAATGTGGATGGGTAGTTTAAAATGCCATTCAATAGGAATATGTTCATTATTAAACTAATTCCTTATTTGTTGTTGTGCAATGATTATTATGATGCAGCAAGGGATGAAGATATCGCCTTATTTCAGTGTAACCGGGGTATCTAATTTGTACCGATCATAACAATCTACTCAAGGTTAGATCCAACTTGCATGAAGAAATGGAGGGTCGAGGAAGACCCAAAGTAAAGTATACAGTTGTACCTTAACATCATAAATATTCAATCCTGTTTAAGCTAAAGTAAAGGATAAATAATTTACAAATTAAGGGTAATCATATGAGTTAGACGCCTGAAGTACTTATAAGGTTAGGCCAACAACCACCTTTATCTCTATCTAGGTTGCTTATTTTATTTCATGAGAATGGCGAATCATGAGGTTTTTGACCGTATCACATAAGGGCAAGCGAGTAGCTACCTTTATTATGTCTTTTGTGTTTAAAATAATTCTAAATGAATAATGGATTGTGAGGTTTTTGACCATATCACACAAGGGTAGGTGAGCAGCCACTTTTGCACTACATATTTTGTCTATTTGATTCCATGCAAATGGCGGATCATAAGGTTTTTGATAATCTTGCACAATGGTAGGCAAGCAACCACCTTTATCTCTATCTATGTTGTCTATTTGATTCTACAAGAATGACAGATTATAAGATTTTTGACCATCTCGCATAAAAGTAAGTGAGCAACTGCTTTTATCACTATTTATCTCGCTTATTTGATTCAGAGTAAATGGCGGATCATGAGATATTTTCGACTATCTAGCAAAATGATTCACCACAAGTTTTGTTAAGATATGCAGTAAGCATATCTAAGTATATCGCCATACACTGATGAGATAAGATTAGAGGTACCCGAGATACCCCATGCCAAAAAGTTATTCTTTGAATACACCAAGATGGACCCCAAAAAGACCCGAACTTTTTTTCTTAAGCCCTTGTCTAGGCCCTCATGTGCGAAACCCGGGCCAAAGCCCATGTGAATAGTTTGGGCCAACCCGAACTTTTTTCCATCCCTATCCTAAAGATTAACAGCAAGCATATCTGGATGAATCGTCATATTGATGATGTAATTAGGTTGCTCCATTATGAAGTAAGAGATAGCTCAGTGAACATCTAAGCTTAAGGGTACCCGAGTTACCCTATGCGCCTAGTCGGATCTCAAAACACATAAAAAAATAGTATTTAAAGTTATGGAACAAGCAAATACTATTACACGCAATCATAAAATAAGAAGAGTTTACTAGTATAATAATAAAGTAGTTCGAGTACCCTGACATAACATAGTATAACAGAAGTAGAGAAAATAATTTTAAGTATATTATCAAGAAAAAATGACAACAAACAGGCAGTAATGTTGAACAAGGTTACACAGTAGGCTGGTCATCTTCACCTTCATCCCTTAGGATAGGGGGATCAACAAAAGTGCCAGAAGCAGCAAAAGCACGGCCATCGGTATCATGGGTAACTAATGGTGATTTCAGTGAGTACTCCAGCTGATTTATATGGGCTTTCAGACTGAGATATGTGGGTGATAACTCTATGAAATTAGAGTTATCATGACACTTTTAAAGTTAAATCAATATTACTTAGAGAGTAAATAATGTGTTTCTATTGCATTTTTGTTATATTTTGCATAAACATTCATTTTATTTTATTCTTAATAAATTTTGTTTGATTTAGAATAATTCGTGCTTAGATGGAGTGCATAATTGTAGGTGTCCGAAAGCTCAAATTTCAAGGAAAGAATGGTAATGCAATAGGCTTGCAAAAATAAGGAGGGAATATGGCTACAAAAGAATTGAAACAAATCTGGAACAATGTAGTTGTTGTAGCAATCCTGCAACAACGACAGAGAAAATTTCACACAAGATACTTGCAGGATCACTATTTACAGTTTCCTAATCTGACTTATGTGCGCCCTAGGCTTCCATTTATCATAATTTTCAACTATAAAAGAAGCACGCATCATATGAAAAAAAAAGCGGTGAAGTAACATCGAAGAAATCAAGAGAAAAAGAAGGAAGAAGCAGAATTCAAAAGAGAACAAGTCTGCACCGTTGAAGAAATCTCCAGAACTATTTGGATTCAATTTTCATCATTCTTTACTTATCTTCTCATTTATTCTCTGATTGAAACGATGTATTTCACTGCTAATGTTTTGCTGTTAGTCTTTCTTTTACAAGTTATGAACTAAATTTGATTGTAGTTGAGTGACAAAAAATCTAAATGGGTTCTTGACTGTTCTTATGAGTTGCTGCAAGATTGCTATAGCATTTTGCTTTAATAACTTGTGTTACAATCATTATTTCAGTTGACCTTTCATTTAATGGTTCAAGTTAAGAGAGAGCCGCAAAAGGGCATGTCTTAGTGGAAATTATTAGAGTAATACTTGATCTTAATTCAAGTTTCCTGGATCGAGTTTAACTTGAGTCCCAAAAGGGCCACACTTGAGTTAAGATTTATGATGAACTAGATATAGGGATTCACCTTGTAGGGTAGAGAGAGTATATGTTTGTAATGACATATCTTATTTGATATAACAACTGGTCACTGTTAGGTTGCATAAGGGTATGAGAAGTCCAACAAGCAAGAGCTGAAGATGCAAAGTGATATGCCCAGTGCTATAGGAGTTGCTGCAGCAACTGGTGTTAGTTTGAACAAAACAGTCAGCCCATGAAGAGAGTTTGATCATTCAACTACCTTATTCTTATTGAATTCTTTTTGCACAAATCGTCCAATTTACTTCATTACTGCATTTACTTTGTTAAGTTGTTAATTTCTTTAGTCAATCAACTTTATTTATATTCTTTTAGATAGAAGGAAGTTTGCACTATCGTGATTACTGTAGCATTTCTAGTAACAACAGTCCATGTGGAGACGATCTTGAATATTTAATAGCAATTGAGTTAAAATAACTAACAAGTTTTTGGCGTCGTTGCTGGAGACTGATTGTTTATTTTTGAATTGTGAAGTTAATTTTGACAGTGCCAACTTTTATTTAATTTGTTCAATTTATTGACAGATCATACTTGCATGGGCAAAGACAGATTTGTTGAATTTCAATTTGATCTTGAGATTGAAAGGATTGTAAGGAGATTGTGAAGAGAGCAAAGAAATTCAAAAACTTCTTCGGAAATGGATAACTTGCAAGATTTGGGAAACTTGGATCTTCACGGGCCACTACAACCTGTCAATGTTCAAGAAGAGTAAAATGGGCACATTAATCAGAGACAACCAGGCAACAACAATATCATTTAAATGACAGATGGCAGAGACAAGGCTATCAGAGATTATGCTGTGTTAACTCCTCAAGTTGTATACCTTGGAATAGTCAGACCTAAAGTGAAAGTTGCCAACTTTGAACTTAAACCAGTGATGTTTCAGATGCTGCAAACAGTGGGTCAGTTTAACGGACTGCCATATAAAGATCCTCATCTCCATCTTAAATTATTTTTGGAGGTGAGTGATGCTTTTAAAATTACTGGAGCATCACAAGATACTCTGAGGCTTAGACTTTTTCCTTACTCCCTAAGAGATCGAGTAAAACATGGTTGAATTCTTTACCATCTGATTTCATCACTTCCTGGAATGACTTGGCTGACAAATTGTTAATGAAATATTTTCCACCAACCAAGAATGCAAACTTGCGGAATGAGATCACATTTTTTCACCAACTTGAAGAAAAATTTAAAGATTTGCTCAAAAGATGTCCTCATCATGACATTCCCTGTTGCATACAGTTAGAAATATTTTACAATGGGTTGAATCTAAGTATGAGATTGATGGTCAATGCTTCAGCAAATAGAGCCCTATTATCTAAATCTTTCACTGAAGCCTATGAAAATTTGGAGAGAATTGCTAACAATAACTATCAGTGGCCATCAACCAGACAAACTGTAGCAAGAGAAGCAGCAGGGGTACATAATATAGATGCAATTACAGCACTATCAGCCCAAGTAACATCATTGACTAACATGGTGAAAGTCATGACTACTGCTTTTGCAGCAATAAAGCAAGTTGCTAAACTATCTTGTGTGTATTGTGGAGAGGAGCATGTATTTGACAACTGTTTAGGAAATCCAGTATCAGTAAACTATGTAGGCAACTTCAACTGACAGCCCCAAAATAACTCATATTCAAGTACTTACAACCTTGGATGGAAGTAACACCTAAATTTCTCATGGAGCAATCAGAATCAGCATGCTCCAGCACCTAGTGGACAGAACAGACATGCTCAGCCACCTGGTTTTCATCAGCAGAACTAAAGGCAAAGACATACTAACCATAATCAATTCAGTTCATTGGAAACACTTATTAAGGAATATATTGTGAAGAATGAGGCAATTGTGCAAAGTCAAGCTGTATCTCTAAGAAACCTAGAAAACCAAATTGGACAGCTTGCCACAGCAATGAGTAGCAGATCTTAATGAAGTTTACCCAGTAATACAAAAGATTCAAGAAGAGAGGGTAAAGAACATTGTAAAGTGATCAATTTAAGATCTGGAAAGAATGTTGACATTCCTGTTGATGTGGCTAAAAAGAGGCTAGAACTTAATTCCTCACAAGAATAGCCTTAAGTTGAAAGAGAGTTATAGCAACCCAGTTATCAAGATACTGGTGTTAGTAGTCAAGCTACAACAACCTTGGAAGGAAATCACTCAATACCTGTTGAAGAAGATACTGTAACACTAGTGGTAACAACTCACAATAAATCAAAGGAGCAGAAATTTGTACATCCTGTAGCTGAACAACAGTTGAGGCATCCGCCTCCTTTCCCACAGAGATTCCAGAAACAAAAACAAGACAAACAATTTAGCAAATTTTTGGAAGTACTGAAGCAATTACGCATCAACATACCTTTTCTGGAAGCCTTAGAACAAATGCCTAATTATGTGAAATTTCTAAAAGATATCTTGGCAAGAAAAAAAAAGGTTTGGAGAATTTGAAACTGTTGCTTTAACACGGGAATGCAATCACATGCTTCAGAGTAAGATTCTTAAAAAATTGAAGGATCTAGGAAGCTTCACAATACCATGTTCAATTAGGACCATGTACAATGGCAGAGCACTCTGTGACTTGGGAGCCAATATTAACCTAATGCCATTATCTGTATTTAAGCAATTGAGAATAGGAGAGTGCAGACTAACAACAATCACTTTACAATTGGCTGACAGATCTCATACATATCCTGAAGGAAAGATTGAAGATATATTGGTAAAGGTAGATAAATTCATATTTCCAGTGGATTTCATTGTATTAGACTTTGAGGCTGATAAAGAGGTATAAATTATACTTGGAAGACCTTTCTTGGCAACAGGGAAGACTATGATAGATGTGCAGAAAAGAGAGTTGACCATGAGGGTGAATGACCAACAAGTCACCTTCAATGTATTAGAAGCTATAAAGAGTCCTGATGAGGCAAAAGATTACAATTTTATGAGTGTCATAGATCTTACTGTAACAGAAAGAATAAATAGATGCTGCAGTAAAGAAGTTATCACTTTTGAAAGCATTAAAGAAGATGATGTTGCAGTAGTCCCAAAAAATTGGATGGGGGAAAGGCAATCTGACTGACATAACAGATTTATTGAATCTCTAAATCTTTCAGACAGGGAAGTAAAGACAACTTTTCTATCTATTGAATCACTTCCCACTCTTGAATTAAAACTCTTACCTTCACATTTGAAATATGTTTATCTTGGTCAGAGCAATACACTTTCTATAATCATTTCATCTTCTTTGAATGCAGATTAAGAAATGAGTCTGGTGGATGTGCTTGGAAAATACAGAAAAGCGATTGGATGGACTATGGCAGACATTAAATGAATCAGCCTATCCATATGCATGCATAAAATTCTGTCAGATGACTGCTACAATAATTCAGTAGAGCAACAAAGAAGTCTAAACCTCATTATGAAGGAAGTTGTGAGGAAAGAAATCATTAAATAGCTGAATGCTGGGATCATATACCTGATATTAGACAGTTCATGGGTGAACCCAGTACAATGTGTCCCAAAGAAAGGAGGAATAACAGCGGTAGCAAATGAAAAGAATGAACTTATTCCTACAAGAACAGTAACTGGATGGAAGGTATGCATGGATTACAGAAAGCTCAATAAAGCCACACGGAAGGATCACTTTCTACTTCCATTTATAGATCAAATGTTGGACAAACTTGCTGGTAAACAATACTATTGTTTCCTCGATGGGTATTCAGGTTACAACCAAATTGCTATAGTCTTAGAGGATCAAGAAAAAACTACATTTACCGGCCCTTACATAACTTTTGCTTTCACAAGAATGCCTTTTGGTCTGTGCAATGCTCCATCAACTTTCCAGAGATGTATGATGTCTATTTTCTCACATATTGGTGGAGCAAACATTGGAAGTCTTCATGGATGATTTCTCAGTCTTTGGGGAAATGTACACTGATTGTTTACACAACTTGGAAGAAGTTCTAAAAAAATGTGAGATGACTAACTTAGTACTCAATCGAGAAAAATGCCACTTCATGATGCAAGAAGGCATAGTGTTGGGTCATAGGGTATCAAAAAATGGAATAGAGGTAGATAAGGCAAAGATAGAAGTGATAGATAAACTGCCACCTCCCACTTCAGTCAAAGGTATTAGAAGTTTTTTAGGACATGCTGGATTCTACAGAAGATTCATAAACAACTTTTCCAAAGTAGCTAAACCATTATGCTCACTGCTGGAACATGACAAGCCTTTTCACTTTGATGAAGATTGTCTCTAGGCTTTTAGAGAATTGAAGAAAGCTTTGATTGCTGCACCAGTGGTTATAATACTATATTGGACTCTAGCTTTTGAGCTGATGTGTGATACCAATGACCATTCTATCGGGGCAGTGCTGGGGTTGAGAAAGAATAAGGTCTTTCACTCTATTTACTATTCTAGCAAAACTTTTACTTATGCTCAGATTAATTACACCACTATAGAGAAAGAGCTGCTAGCAGTGGTATTTGCTTTTGATAAATTTAGAGCTTACTTAGTAGGTACTAAAGTGACAGTTTACACAGATCATGCAGCCATCAAGCACCTAATTTCAAAGAAAGATGCCAAACCGAGATTAATAAGATGGATCTTATTGCTTCAGGAGTTTGATTTGGAGATTAAAGATAGAAAGGGGACTGAAAATCAAGTAGCAGACCATCTGTCTAGGCTAGAAGTAGATACAAACACATTGACTAAACAAGACATGACCGAAACATTTCCTGATGAACAACTGTTAGTGTTACAACATGCACAGATGCTACAGCAACTTGGATCTCCATGGTATACAGATTTTGCTAACTACCCAGTGAGTGGATTGCTACCACCTAAATTCAATTTTCAGTAGAAAAATAAATTTTTTCATGATGTTACAAGCTACCAGTGTGATGACCCATACTTGTATAAGTTATTCTCAGATCAGGTAATTTGAAGATGTGTTTCAGAGGAAGGAATTCTACATATACCGTAATCTTGCCATGCTGCAGCACATGGAGAGCATTTTGGTGGTCAAAAAACAAGTGTCAAAGTTCTACAATCAAGGTATTACTGACCTTTTGTTTTTAAGGATGCTTATGAGTTTACTAAATGTTATGACAGGTGCCAAAGGACAGGAAACATAACTCAAAGGCATGAAATTCCATTGACAAACATTCTGGAAGTGGAGATTTTTTATGTATGGGGAATAGACTTCATGGGCCCCTTCCCACCATCCTTTGGGAATTTATATATCTTGGTTGCTGTGGATTATATCTCCAAGTGGGTAGAAACTGCAGCAGTACCCATTAATGATGCCAGAGTAGTGGTGAATTTTCTTTAGAAAAATATATTCTCTAGGTTTGGCACTCCAAGAGCAATTATTAGTGATGAGGGTACTCACTTTTGCAACAAAGTATTTGCTGCAACAATGGATAAATATGGAGTCAAGTATAAAATTGCGACAGCATATCACCCACAATCCAATGGCCAAGCAGAAGTGTCTGACAGGGAGATTAAAAAGATTCTAGAAAAAGTAGTTAACCTCACAAGAAAGGATTGGTCATTGCGCTTACATGACTCCTTATGGGCTTACAGAACAACATACAAAACACCACTTGGCATGCCTCCCTACCGAATTGTGTATGGGAAAGCTTGTCATTTGCCACTCGAATTAGAGCACAAAGCATACTGGGCACTGAAGCAATTAAACTGGGATATACATGCTGCAGCAGAGCAGAGGAAACTTCAACTATGTGAACTTGATGAATTACGTTTATTCTCCTATGAAAATTCAAGGATTTATAAGGAGAGAACAAAACAATGGCATAACAAACACATCCAACAAAGAAAATTAATTCCTGGCCAACCAGTTCTGCTCCATAATACAAGATTAAGATTATTTCCAAGAAAGCTAAAATGTAGATGGTCTGGACCTTTCAAGCTTATCAGAATTTATCCTCATAGGCTGTTGATCTCTTAAATGAAAAGATATATCAGGAATTCAAAGTTAATGGGCATAGAGTTAAGCATTACATGCATTTAGCTACAGATTGCTCAAAGAAGGTCTTACTCCTTAGAGAACCAACATTGTGAGCACTCAAGAAAGGTTAGGCTAAAGGACTTCAAATTGAGTGCTTAATGAGAGACAACTCAATGCTGACGCAGTCATTTTGAATGAAATGGATCCTCCTTGTTTCTGTTATAATTTTTTTCATTTTATTTTCTTATTTAGGAATGTTTAATTTTTATTCTTTTTTTTACTCTGTTCTTAAAAAAAAAAAATCAAAACACACCAAGTCAAGCAATTCTTGGAGTTGGATCTAGTACTGAAAATTGGTGCTGTAATGTTGACAAATTACAAGAATGAGCTACTTGACAGCAGCCACCTGAGGAGATTGTAGTGCAGATTGCTAGAGCACACAATTTGTTGCTGTAGCAACAAATTTTACCGTTACAGTGATTTAATTACGGACCCTAACCTTTTACCGTTAAAGATAACATGTGACAGCTGGTTGGGTGAATCCAAATAGAGATTGGGGAAGGATGCTTAATCCCTTAAATGACCGCATAAATATCACTTTCCTATTTTTATGGGATATATTTAATAAATTCAAAAAAATGCATCCCTAATTTATCTCTTTTACTGGATTTGTTTTACTTTATTTCCACCTATATAAGGGTTTCACTGTGTACATTGACCTCTAACACTATTTTTATTTCCCTATGTAGACACCCACTACTTCATAACATCTTCTTCTCATTTCACTCTTGTATATACTACCACATTCATCCTACTGCTGTAGCAATGCCAAGGTATAAAAAGACAACCAGCCAACTAAAAGATCCCTCGCGATTTCAAAGTTACCATGCGGAAGAAAAGTATGAAGAATTTATTGAACCGCGTAAGATTTTAGAATAAAAAAGGTTTCAGTTCCCTCCTCGACCTTCGGGAATTGTGCAATCACTATATGTTGCTACAACAAAGCGCGGATGGCTGGAGTTTTGTAACCACCCCTAAGACCCTGTGTTGCCACTGGTGAGAATTTTACGCCAACTTATTAAGCCCTGGCCAACATAATATTTGGGTAAGAAACTATCTTGTACTATTAGATTCTCAAGTTATTAATACTTTTTATAATTTACCCTCTGAAGTTAATTGCGAATATGCCAAATTGCTTGGCAACTTAACCCTACAAAAATGGAACAAGATTTTCACAACACTTACTATAGAGGGTGCATCTTGAGATAATGCAAAAGGGCGTGTGATTAATAAGATAGATTTGAAACCCATTGCTAAGGTGTGGGTGAAATTTTTAAAATTCAGATTGATGTCAACCACACACACTACCACTGTTTCACAAGAAAGGTTAGTACTTTTGTATGTCATTGTTACAGGGTTACCCATAGATGTGGGAAGTATTATAAAAAAATAATTGGGACTGTGCTATGAAAAAGCACAAAACGGCTGCCTTACTATTTTCATCACTAATCACCAGCATCTGTATGGTATCGGGAGTCCACCTTGATGCACAAGATGACTGTGTTAAGAATGATGGTGCTTTCACTGCACGCACCATCGAACGAATTACTGGCAAAGCTGCTGCAGCCCCACCCGAACCAACTGCTGTAGTAGAGGCAAGAATAGTTGTTGGGTTGGAGTAGAGAATCCAAGCACTAAGCACCAATATCACTCAATGTGTTGACGCTCAGCAGATGGAAAACAATCGGTTTTGGAGCTATTTGCAACACTTGGAGGATCATCTACACCAATTTGCTATATACATGAAAAGTACTCATCAGAATTTTCCTGATTCATTGCTACAACAGTTCAATTTTGGTACCTCCACTACATATGCTCTAGCAGAAGTCAATGAAGATGCTACTGACAGAGAGGAACCAGAGGAAGAAGCTGCAGCATAACCACAAGCAGAGGTCGAAATAAATGCTGACGATCAATCATACTAGCCTGAAAAAGAGGGTGTTAAGTCTACAATTGATTGTTCATCGACAGAGGTAAAGGAAGAGCCTGAAAAAGAACTCGAGGAACCCTCAGCCAGGGCCTCTTCCAAGTCCATGAAAAATTACATCATACAAGAATAGGAAGACGAACCTGCAAAGGAGCCTCTCATTCCAGTCTTCTCTCGGAAGGGCAAAGAGAAAATAATTACCCCTCCTGCATCCGACGATGAAGTAGAGAACATTGATGCAGAGTTGGAAGCTGAAGCAACCAGGGTTACACGAACACCCACAGAGATAAAGCACCTGCTTGATATCATTACCGCAATCACGGCTGAGGGGTATGCAGCCGAAGAACCAACTCCAGCTCCTTCACAGCGGACTCCCAGCAAACCTATTCTCACTACTCCTAAAGGGCCCAACAAAAGAAAAGGGGGCACTTCTGGAGGTGTTGCTGCATCAGACATACCAGCGACAAAAAGGACCATATTTGTTCCGTCCCGGCAGACTGCACCCATTGCAACTCCTCCTACCAGCCTATTACCGAGAAAGAAAAAGACGTTGCCCGTTACTTTACCACAAGAATCTCATAAGGACCGTATGCGGAACGCCTCCAAAAAGTGGTTAATTGGTTGTAATTGTTGCAGCAGTGCTTCCAGCACCAGGGGAGTACCGCTACCTGCTAGTTTATTTTACTTCTTCTTGTAAAAAGTTTTCTTTCATTTAGTTTTAATTTTCTGATTTATTTTGCATGTTCTTTTATTTAGTATATGCATATCTAGTTTCTGTGGTTTTATTTTGTGTACTTGTGAGGACATAACACAACTTAAGCTTTGTTATCTAATATTTGTGTATGGATTTGAAAAACCTAATGAAGATAAATTGAGTGTTATTAAGTATTTATGAGAATGCCAAGTAGAGATAGTTATAGATGGAGGTTGAAAGTCTGTCCCGACACTTAGACTTTGATTGAATTTTATGAAAATGTTGTAGCAGAGCCAGAAAAACCAAAAAAGAGTAAAAAATATCTCAAGTTTAGGGGAAAATTTTTGTTGAACTATGCTTATTATGTAATAAAGTTTGCTCCACTGGCTTAAGTTGCTAGTAACCAGGGCTGAGTATGCACCCCATATGCAGACTTAAGTCCAAAGGCAATAAGAGCTATGAGCAGTGCTGCAGTAATTATATATATATATATAATATATTTGGTGATGAAGAAATAAAAAATAAAGAGGTCCGCTGCCTAGGATACTGAGTAACCTGGTCTGTTTATGAGCCTCATGTTCAGCCTTGAGTCAAAGGCGTCCAAAGGTAAGACCTAGATATAACATCCTGGATGTATTGCTGCAACAACTCTGACATGTACTTTGAGTGAGTAATTGGGTGTTGTCATTACAAGTGATAAGCATTTAAATGAAAGCTCAATGTTGCATTGAAGGGTTTAACTGAAAAAAAAAAATGTTTGTTGTAGCACAGTTTGAGTATATATGTGATTTCTGCTCCCCCATATGTGAATATATTTATGTCTACCTCTAAAGTATATGCAATGTTTGTGTAATGATGTAGCACCTCTGGAATTTGATCAAAGTGGCACACATACATTTTGGACAGAATGAAGCCTAAGTCTAGATCTGAACTGCTATGACTATCCTATATGATTAAGAGTGTGATATGAGGGTGGAAAATTTTTTACAAATTTGATGACAGAGCTAAGTTATTTGTTGCATGATTATGTGATCGAAGTGTTAGCATTGTTGTCATTACTTGAGAACAAGTAATGGTTTAAGTTTAGGGGTGTGATAACTCTATGAAATGAGACTTATCATGACACTTTTAGACTTAAATCAATATTACTTAGAGAGTAAATAATGTGTGCATAATTGTAGGTGTCCAGAATCTCAAATTTCAAAGAAGGAATGCTGATGCAATAGGCTTGTAAAAATAAGAAAGGAACATGGCTACAAAATAATTGAAACAAATTTGGAATAATGTAGTTGTTGTAGCCGTTGTTGTAGCAATCCTGGAACAACGACAGAAAATTTCGCACGGAATACTTGTAGAATCGTGATCTGCAGTTTCCTAATCTGACTTATGCGCGCACTAGGCTTCCGTTTATCCTAATTTTCAACTATAAAAGGAGCACACATCATATGGAAGGGAGGCAGTGAAGCAACATCGAAGAAATCAAGAGAAAAAGAAGGAAAAAGCAGTATTCAAAAGAGAACAAGTCTGCACCGTTGAAGAAATCTGCAGAACTATTTGGATTCAATTTTCATCATTCTTTACTTGTCTTCTCATTTATTATCTAATTGAAACGATGTATTTCATTGCTGATGTTTTGCTGTTAGTCTTTCTTTTACAAGTTATGAACTAAATTTGATTGTAGTTGACTGACAAACAATCTAAATGGGTTCTTGACTATTCTTATGAGTTGCTGCAAGATTGCTATAGCATTTTGCTTTAATTACTTGTGTTACAATCATTATTTCAGTTGACCTTCCATTTAATGGTTCAAGTTAAGAGAGAGCCGCAAAAGGGCATGTCTTAGTGGAAATTATTAGAGTAATACTTGATCTTAATTCAAGTTTCCTGGATTGAGTTTAACTTGAGTCCCAAAAGGGCCACACTTGAGTTAAAATTTATGATGAACTAGGTATAGAGATTCACCTTGTAGGGTAGAGAGACTATATGTTTGTAATGACATATCTTATGTGATATAACAACTGGTCTCTGTTAGGTTGCATAAGGGTATGAGAAGTCCAACAAGCGAGAGCTGAGGATGCAAAGTGATTATGCCCAGTGCTATAAGAGTTGTTGCAGCAACTGGTGTTAGTTTGAACAAAACAGTCAGCCCATGAAGAGAGTTTGATCATTCAACTACCTTATTCTTATTGAATTCTTTTTGCATAAACCATCCAATTTACTTCATTACTGCATTTACTTTGTTAAGTTGTTAATTTCATTAGTCAATCAACTTTATTTATATTCTTTTAGATAGAAGGAAGTTTGCACTATCGTGATTGTTGTAGCATTTCTAATAACAACAGTCCATGTGGAGACAATCTTGATTATTCATCATTGTATTACTTGTCGTGTACACTTGCACATTGACATCAATAGCAATTGAGTTAAAATAACCAACAATGGGAAGCCCTGCTATCCTCAATAGCCTTCAAGATGATCGACTTATCTACCCACTTCTCCACTCTTGGCACCACCAGCCACAGATTAACACTCTATTCCTCGGTCATGATGTTCTCAAAGGCATTGTGAACCATGTTCTTCTGTCAAGGTACCAATTCCTCAAGCCTAGCTTAAAGCTCCTCAAGGTCATTCACCTTACGGGCCTTTTCCTCCAAAACTTCATCAAAGTGTCCTTTTAAAGTCTTGTAAAATTAAATATAATTAAATTTAATTTTACAACGGATAACAAAACTAGAATTTAAGAAAATAAATAAAGATCCTAAGGCCAAATTAACATGATATTTATATCAACAAAGCACATTGGGAGATAAAGAAGGTAATTTTCTTGATAGCGAGTGAGTCCATGCCATGCTCACATAATGAAGCTTCTCTTCTTTTTTTTTCTTTTTTCCCTTTTGGGAAAGATGAGATGGAGCTTAAATAAGTTCAGGGATGAAAAAAGCTTGAGTGGGTTGTTCATGTCGTGAGTTTTAAGAGGAAGAGAGAAAGTAAAAGGTAAAAAGTGACTAGGGAGAAAGAATGGAAGAAACAAAGAGAAGTGAGAAAGTGAGAAGGGAGAAGGAGTCGAAGAAAAAAAGAGGAAGTGGGTATTTATATAAAGTTGGAGGGGAGAACATCTTTTTTTTTTTTTTTTTGGGTCATGGTTGCTTGTATCATTTTTGTACTTTTAACTCAATAGTAAATGATTGTCGTGCTAAGCAAGCGATCTCAAATTGTATATTGTAATTCATGACAGGTATCTGTCATGTTATGTAAATGATATTGAATGTGTAAAAAAAGGACATCATTTCATAATGGTATTTTCGTAATTTAAGTTATCGTATACCATTTAAAAATTAATAAATCAACATGCCATTTTGAAATATTAAAAATTTTAAAATTTTCAAACATGATATTTATCTATCGTCATTCGTCTATTTATGTCAATTATCTATATGTCACAAATATGCTATGAATGAGTGATATATGTTATGTATGATGAAAGTGTTATTATTAATATTATTGCTGTATGATAGACTCATGATGCATTGGTATCTATCGTAAACATTGGATCATAGATCAGGTTTTTTTAGTAGTGGAGTTAAAATGATATATCATGAGATTAATGAATAAATAAATAAATCTGATTTTGGAATAAAAATGATGAGTTTAGTAACGGAAGTAATCAAGAAATAAATATCAGCTACATAATCGAGTAGCTGCCGGCTGGCCCATGTCATTGGAACCTCTAAACCTTAAGAAAAATTATATTTAAGAGAGGATCTGAAACTTTGGAAATCTTTAGCACCTTCATCTTTAGCAATTGTCATGTACTTTAATTCATATAAATTTTATCTAGGCGTTTTGTTTGTTCTTGTATTTGTATTTGGTCACACGAAATAGGGTAAATGCCCATTTAATCCTTATATTTTAATATTAGTGTCTATTTAGTCTCTGTGTTTTAAAAATGTCTCGAAACATCTCTACCGTCAAAGTATTGATACTCCTACCGTTACTTTTTATTTCTTTTATCTTACTTTTACAATATTACCCTTTTATAATAATTTTTTATTTGGACATTAATAAAAAGAAAATAATTAAATTACCAATTTAACCCTAAAAATAAAAATAAAAATTATATTAATTTTTAATTGTCAAAAATTGTATGCAAACTACCAAGTGTGCAAATGTTGCTTGCAAAAAAATTAATATAAATTTTTTTATTTTTTAGGGTTAAATTTGTAATTTAATTATTTTCTTTTTATTAATGTCCAAACAAAAAAAATTATTAGAAAAGGGTAATATCGTACAAATAAGCCAAAAGAAATAAAAAGTAACGGTAGGAGTATCAATACTTTAACGGCGGAGATATTTCAAGTTATTTTTAAAAATAGAGGGACTAAATGGACATTAATATTAAAATATAGGGACTAAATAGGCTTTTACCCCACGAAATAAATTAAAAAAATAGAAAAACGCATTCGTCAATGCTAAGAATTTTACAAATTTACAACCTAAAAGAATTTCACTAAACTTAAAAAGGTCTTCATCATGTCCTACGATTTAGTAAATGCTTTACTTTTATGCCTAATTTCTTGCGGTTGCTGTTGCACCACCAAAACTGAAAACTCCTCACTTGAATTAACCAGTGTGTCCCCAATAATCCCAAGCTCAGGATACTCAATCCATTCTGAAAGACCCAATGTAACTTTAGAACATGGGTCATGATTTTTACCAACAATAAATAAATCAAAATTTTCTGTCAACGTTTGAATAACTCGTGTTGTTCCTATTCCATCTTTCACAATCTCTACTCTCAATGTGATCTTCTTCGTTACCACACTATCCTTAAACTCATCAAACGCGTGATTATCAAGATCACGATCATCCGTTGTCTCAATGCCTGATGACGTGTCTGGATCACTTGATACAAACCAAACTACTGTGAGACTAATATTTGGATGTTCTACCATGAGTCTGCTGTATGCCAACGCCTCTCTGTCATCAGCACCGCCTACGAAGAGCATAACGATATGGTACGACAATTGAAAATCGAACGTTGGGCGGATGCTTTTGATTTTTCCTCGCTGAACAAGAACTCCCACCGAGCAAGGAGCCTTATCAAGGATGTTTCCATTTAAGGCTCGTATAGGAAGCTCAGAAGATTCCACCAAGCAATTAACCCCCCATTGTTTGTGAAATGGAACGATTATGATGGCGGCTCTTTTGTCAAGTGCAAGTGTGCATACATCGTCATGCATACTTGCATAAGGAGCAATTGTTGTGAAATGTTGCACCACAATGTTCCCATGGTAGCTTCTTTCCAATTGAGCAAAGGCATTGATCAGATGGGTTGAAGAAGCGACAACAGATTGTGTGTGTTGATGGTATGGTTTAAGAAATGCTGTTACACTGCCTTTCAACTCAATAAGTTGGAGCACAAAGGCAGTTATTGGGAAATTTCTGGTGGGATTCGAGGCTTCGAGGAGACTTATTATTGGATTCATATTGTCTTCTTTGTTTATGCAGACTAATATCCGGAGATTGTTTTGCTTGGTTTTAGAGATTGCCCTTCGTACGTCTAGCTTGTATCTTCTTGATGGGTCGTATAGGTAGCCAACGACGGCACTGGCAATGCTAGTTACAATTACCATGTTGGCTATCAAAAGGGCAAAAATCTGGCTAGTTATAGTCTGCGTACAAACAATTAATTGACAAGTTAATATGACAATATATGTGTACAAAATAAGGAAAAATGACAACAACACACCGATGGTTTGGAGAAATGATCATGAAGACCTTTTTCTTTTTAGAAATGGTCAGTCATACGGATCTATTTTTGGAATATGCAGGACCCTAAGATTTGTCGAGAAAGAGAAATTATGTGCCGTATAAAAGATTTGTGCGACCATTTCACAAAACTACAAGAGTGATATGTCCCTTATCAAATTTGGAGTCACATATATGTACCTTCTTGTCCTTCCACATGCAATACAAAGCAATTTCAGGAATGCCTCTGCAACACATGATGAAGGCAAGACATGAAGCCTTAATGAAAGATATCCCAAAGAAAGAGGATGATAAAATTACTCCTGTAAACTTGCCTATATAAGACATCACCATGATCAACTCCATCTTTCTTGTCGAGCTCTCTTTTAATAGATACATTTCCCATCTTATCCCACTCATAGCACAGAAGACAGGAATCAGAAATCCAGATGTAAAAAAATCAAGTTTATTTACTAATTGTGTGCCCAATGGTGGCCCATCTGGTAAACACAGGCCGAAAACAAAACAGCCTAAAAAAGAGCCTTGACCAAAACATGTACCAACAAAACCAACTCCCAGGACTATGCATATTATTGATATAAAGTGACTTTGCTTCATAGATTCTCCCTCTGCTGTCTTGCTGACTATCCATATTGTTAATGGCCTTAGTAGAAAGAACATTGTACAATAAAATCCGAATAAACTTGGAAACGTATATAATGGCTTCATAGGATTACTATTGTAAGCATCAGAAACACCATTCAGAATCATACAAGTGATCCAACTTAGTATATCACTAACCATGGCGGCAGAGGAAGCTAAGCGACCCAGCTCTGAATTTAACATATTGAGTTCTTTAAGAACGCTTGTTACCACAACCAATGAAGTCATTGAATTTGCGGCCACCGAAGCAGCAATTCCAGTTGCTGATTCAACATCAAAACGGCTTTTTTGTTGCTGAATGAGACGAAAGCTTGACATGCCAAATATCAATGGAATTAAACATCCAAAGAAACCAATTGCCACGGCTCTTCTTCTTATATGTTTAATTAATCCCAAATCAATTTGCACTCCTAACACGAATATGTGCAAGATCATGCCAAATTCAGCAAATGTTCTAAGTATGTGTCTATTTCGCATTGGAAACAAAGTAGACGTGTCATCACCTAGAATTGAGGGGCCGATTATTGCACCACCCTGGTAAAAACAAGAAAATTAATACTCATTATAGGGACGATATTTAAACAAAGAAAAAAATTAACAGAATGCTGACAACCCGGTGCTAGATTGCTCATTTAATTGAAAAAAGAAAAGTAAATCACCTCAGCACTATGAAAGTGTTCCGTCTCTTTAACATTTTTCTAATCGTAACAGAAATAAAAGGAAAAAACAAAAGTATCAAATGGAAGAGAAAGTTTGTAATGAGCTTACAAGAATCTGGGCCATGACTGTAGTTTGGTGAAAAGGCCGCAATAAAAAGTAAATGGCTCTAGTGGATAGGAAGATGACAACCATCTGCAGCAATAGAACAGGCGTGGTGCTTTGCAAAGGGTTATGATGCCAAATACCGTAGGAGTGAATTACGTTAAAATATTGGCAAGTTACCAAGTTATTTGAAATATAATTATTATCCGTGCGGTTTAGCTCCTGTGAATTCGACATGATGCAATTGAGATTGAAGATCCTGCTAGTGAGACCAATAAAGAAAACAGAAGAAATAGTTAAAGAGGAATTGAGAAGGGACAATCCTGGAGAGAGAAAACATGCAGGTGAGATGGAGCAAAGATTTAGAAATTAGTGAATGGATGAAGTTGGTCCGCGAATTTAAGGGCTTGACAAAAGGTTCTCCATAATTCACTTTATATATATATATAGTACATAATGTTAAATTTTTTTAAAGTCCAAAATGAGTTGATAACGGCCAATGGGCTCGTAGCCCATTCCGCCCAATTTCGAGTCTCAGCAATGATTGGAACTCGACTCCCCTTCTGATAACAGTTTATTTGGTTCTCTGCTTTAAAGGTAAAATAGATTTTCCTCCAGTATTAAGTGAGGATCGTTGTTCGGGTTGTGCCATATTAGAATCATAAAGAAGAGTCTCGATTGCTATTTGGTTGTAAATATCAATAGAGTTCTAATTGTAATATATCAATATTTCAAAAAAAAAAAGAGTGTTATATTTTAACAAGTAGTTGTCTCAACTTTTAAATTAATAGATATAATAGGAGAAAGTATTTTCTACAGTATCAACACCACCACATCACTTACTAGGTGGTAATGTTAGGCCAATTATTAGATGTATTAGGTTAAAAAGAATAATTTTTTAAATAAATTTAACAACTAGTACTTAGGGCTAATTTGGTAATACTCCAACTTTTAAAATAACTGCTCTGCTATTAACTATACTGTGAAAATAATCAACTGTGAAAAAAAAATTAATGAAATTTATTTTTAAAAGTGTTGTAAGTTTTAAAAGTAGTTGTAATTGTTTGATAAATCTTATTGTTAGACTGCTGTAAGAATATAAATGACTGAATTAAACATAATGTTGAATAAAATTTAGTTAAACATTTATAAACATGTATATAAAAAAATTTATTGTGTACCTATAATAATTGATAACTATTTTAAATCATTAATTTTATTTTTTATTTTGTTATCTCAATATAATTAGTAATAATAATAATAATAATCTTTTTAAAGTTAATGATTTTATTTCCTAATTAGTAAGATAATTTTATATTTTTATAATATATATGAGGATATATATGAAATTGTATTAAATATAAAAGTGATTCTCATAATCAAATTTTGAAAACCTACTCCTTCTTTACTTTTCAAAATCTGCTATAAGATGTGGTGATTTTATCCAAAGTGATTTAAAAAAATTTTACTGAATAGTAAAATTAGGATTGAACTTTTCAAAATCACTTTTTAGATATATGTATTCTTGGTGATTTGAATCAAGGTATCTTTATATTTATTCAGTGGTAAGAGTCAACCCAAT